>NW_028327171.1:143144063-143452109 GCF_987537825.1 Furipterus horrens | reverse complement strand
GAACAGAAGTCACTCATCCACACCCCAACCTTCCCCATGGGTCTCACAAGTGTGCACATGGAAGTGCCCCAGTCTGCCTGCCCAGGTGCGCAACCAACTCCATGGCTGCTGTGCCCAGGCACCCCCCTGGGTGTGCCCCAACAGGCGCAAAACTAACATACCAGCTGCCCCAATAGGCCCACAACAAACCTGCCTGCCAGTGCTCCGAGGCCTCCCCCTCTGCTGCAACAGGAGAGCAACCAGTCCACCTTGGACCCACCCGCTCTGGTTGTGCAACACGTCAACCCGCCCCTGGCCTGCATGAGGGAACTCACTTGCCTCTGGCTGAGGCCAAAGGATGGTGAAGTGAACTAGAGGCACTTTGTAATAAGTTTTGGGTTCTGGCTCTCGAGAAAGAGCTTGGAGAGCAGAGGACTAGTTCCAGTACAGAATCATCCTAAGTGCTATAGGAGAAATCACTTAAGCAGACTGCTCCCCTCCAAGTGGCATCAGCTGGAGGCAGCAGCTCAACAACTGTATACAAGAAGGTCACACCATAAAGGCAGAAAATAAAAGCAGATCAATCTAAGAAGCAGAAACAAGATCAGTGTCCAAAATGGGGAGATGGAATAACACCCCACCAAAAGGAAAGAAGGAATTCCCAGAAGGAGGGGTAGATAAAATAGAAGCAAGCAAACTATCAGACATTGAATTCAAAATAATAATAATGAGGTAGCTCAATGAACTCAACAAACTCAAAGAAAATTGCAATGAACTCCAGGAAAACTACAAAGAACTCCAGGGAAACAACAAAGAACTCCAGGCAAGCTACAGGGAACTACACAAGAATAAAAAAGGACATAGAAACTATCAATAAGAACCAGAAAGAAGTAAAGAATACAATTTCTGAACTGAAGAATACAGTAGAATCCATCAAAAGCAGGCTAAGTGAAGCACAGGATTGGATCACTGAGTTAGAGGACAACGTAGAAAAAAAATCCCAAACAATGCAACAAAATTAAAAAAAAAAAGACTTAAAAAGAATAAAGAGGGTTTAAGAGAACTGCAGGACAACATGAAACTAAACAATATCCATATCATAGGGATAAAAGGAGAAGAAGAGGAACATGGGATAGAAAACCTGATTGGAAAAGTAATAACAGAAAATTTTCCTAACTTGATGAGAGAAAAAGTCATGCAAGTCCAGGAAGCACAGAGGGCCCCAATGAAAATGAACCCAAAAGGCCTACTCCAAGGCACATCATAATTAAAATGGCAACATTCAAAGGCAAAGAGAGAATCCTAAAAGCAGCAAGAGAAAATAGCAAATAACATACAAGGAAGCTTCGATAAGACTATCAACTGATTTCTCTGCAGAAACACTACAAACCAGAAGGGAATGGCAAAAAATAGTTCAAGCAATGAAAAACAAAGGCCTACAACCAAAACTATTCTACCTAGCAAGGCTCTCTTTCAAAATGGAAGGTGAAGTAAGGAGTTTCTCAGACAAAGGAAGACTAAAAGAATACATCTCCACCAAACCAGCATTGAAAAAGATGCTAAAGGGCCTGTTTTAAGAAGAATAAGAAAAAGAGAGGGAGAGGAACACAGAAAGGAAATGAATAAATACATGTCAATAATAACCTTAAATGTAATTGGATTAAATGCTCAAATCAAAAGACATAAGGTAGCGGAATGGATATGAAAAAATGACCCACATACATGCTGTCTACACGAGACACACCTTAAAACAAAAGATTTACACAGACTAAAAGTGAAGGGATGGAATAAAGGATTCCAAGCAAAATGGACATGGAATAAAAGCTGGGATACCAATACTTATATCAGACAAAATGGATTTCACAGCGAAGGCCATAAAAAGAGACAAAGAAGGACATTTTATAATACTTAAAGGAACAATCCATCAAGAAGATATACAACGGGGAGGGATATGATTGCGGGAAAGGGGGTGGGTTGGGTGAGGGAGAGAAATTGGGAGAAAAGAGGACAACTGTAATTGAAAAACCAAAAATAAAAAATAAAAATAAAAAAGAAAAAGAAGATATAACCCTGAAAAACATAAGTGCACCAACATAGGTGCACCAAAATATATAAGGAAAATATTGAAAGACTACAAAAAAAAGATATCAACAGCAACAAACTCATAAGAAGGGGACTTTAACACCCCATTTTTTCAACAATGGATAGATCTTCAAAGCAAAGAAACACCAAGGATATTGAGGCATTGAACAACACTCTAGATAAAATGGACTTAATTGATATATATAGAACTTTTCACCCCAAAGAAGCAAAATATACATTCTTTTCAAAAGCACATGGGACATTTTCAAAGATAGACCACATGGTAGGACATAAAACAAGCCTCAATAAATTCAAGAAAATTGAAATTATATCAAACATCTTCTCAGACCACAATGCCTTGTAACTAGAAATCAATCTCAAGGGAAAAACTCAAAAACATTCAAATTTATGGAGAATGAATAACATGCTATTAAATAATGAATGTGTCAACAATGACATCAAGGAAGAAATCAAGAAGTTTCTGAAAACAAATGATAATGAGCACACAACAGCCCAAAACATGTAGGACATAGCAAAAGCAGCCCTGAGAGAAAAGTTTATAGCAATACAGGCCTATGTAAAAAAGGATAGAAGAACTGCTAATAAAAAATAGACCTACAGGTACAAGAACTAGAACAACAACAACCAACAAAGCCCTGAGTGAGTAGAAGGAAGGAAATCATCAAGATCAGAGAAGAATTAAATGACATAGGGACTAAACAAATAATCCAAAAGATCAACAAAAGTAGGAGCTGGTTATTTGAAAAAATAAAGAAAATCAACAAGCCTTTAGCCAGGCTAATCAAGAAAAAAAGAGCGAGGACCCAGATAAACAAAATTAGAAATGAAAGAGGAGAAATCACAACCAATACCACAGAAATACTATAGATTGTAAGAAATTACTACAAACAACTATATGGTAAGAAATTTCACAACCTAGATGAAATGGACAAATTTCTAGAAACATATAATCTTCCAAAACTAAATCAAGAAGAAGCAGAAAGCCTGAACATACCTATAACAAAGAGTGAAATTGAAGCAGTAATAAAAAAACTCCCAGTACACAAAAGCCCTGGATGGGCTTCACTGGCAAATTATACAAAACATTTAGGGAAGAACTAATGCCTGCCCTTCTCAAACTATTCCAAAAAATTCAAGAAGAGGGAAGACTCCCAAACTCTTCCTATGAAGCTAGTATTACCCTAATCCCAAAACCAAGTCAAGACACAACAAAGAAAGAAAACTACAGGCCAATATCACTGATGAATATAAAAGCTAAAATCCTCAACAGAATACTGGCAAACTGGATCTAGCAATACATTAAAAAGATCATACACCACGATCAAGTGGGATTTATCATAGGGATGCAAAGATGGTTTAATATTAGCAAATCAATAAATGTAATACACCACATAAACAAAATGAAAGACAAAAACCACATGATCATATTAATAGATGCTGAAAAGGCATTTGATAAAGTACAACACCCATTTATGGTGAGAACACTTAGCAAACTGGGAATAGAGAAAGCATACCTCAACATAATAAAGACCACATATGAGAAACCTGAAGCCAACATCATACTCAATGGACAAAAACTGAAAGCATTCCCCTTGAGATCAGAAACAAGACACGGATGTTCACTATCTCCACTCCTATTCTACATAGTGTTGGAAGTTCTAGCCACAGCAATCAGACAAGAAAAAGAAATAAAAGGCATCCAAATTGGAAAAGAAGAAGTAAAACTCTCATATTTGCAGATGACATGATAGTGTACATAGAAAACCCTATAGACTCCATGAAAAAAACTACTCAACCTATTAAGTGAATTTGGGAAAATAACAGGTACAGAGTCAATATTCAGAAATCAAAGGCATTTCTGTAAACCAACAATAAAATATCAGAGATATAAACTAGAAAAAAATTCCATTTACTATAGCAACAAGAAAGTACTTAAGAATAAATTTAACCAAAGCAATAAAATACCTGTACTCAGAAAACTACATAACAATGAAGAAATAAATTAAGGAAGTTACAAATAAATGGAAGCATATATCATGTTCATGCATGGGAAGAATCAACATCATTAAAATGTCTATACTACCTAAAGTGATTTATAAATTTAATGCAATCCTTATTAAAATACTAGCGACATATTTCACAGACCTAGAAAAAATATTTCAAAAATTTATATGGAACCAAAAAAGAGCCCAAATAACCACAGCAATCTTGGTACAGAAGAATACAATAGGAGGAATCACAATACCTGACATAAAACTGTAATCAAAACAGCCTGGTACTGGTGTAAGAACAGACATATAGATCAATGGAACAGAATAGAGAGCCCAGAAATAAACCCAGGTCTCTGTGATCAACTAATATTCGACAAAGGGTGAAGGAACATAAAATGGAATAAGAAGAGTCTCTTCAACAAATGGTGCTGGGAGCACTGGACAGGGATGTGCAAAAAAAATGAAATGACACCAACTTATACCACACACCAGAATAAACTCAAAATGGATTGAAGACTTAAATGTAAGATGTGACACTATAAAAACCCTAGAGGAAAATATAGGCAGGAAAATTTCAGATATCCCATGTAACAATATTTTCACTAATAACATCTCCTAAGGCAAGGGAAATAAAGAAAAAAATAAGCAAACTAGACTACATCAAACTAAAGAGTTTCTGCTAGCAAAAGAATACATCAGCAAGATGAAAAGGGAACCAATCACATGGGAAAATATATTTGCCAATGATACCTCAGACAAGGGATTGGTCTCTAAAATATATAAAGAACTTACACATCTCAACAAAAAGAAGACAGACAACCCAATTAAAAAATGGGCAAAGGCCCTGAACAAACACTTCTCCAAGGAGGATATACAGAGAGTCCATTGGCATATGAAAGAATGCTCAATATCACTAGCCATCAGGTAGATGCAAATAAAAATCAAAATGAGATGCCACGTTACACCAGACAGAATGGCCATCATCAACAAATCAACAAACAAGTGCTGGCGAGAATGTAGAGAAATGGGAACCCTAGTGCGCTGCTGGTGGGAATGCAGACTGGTGCAGCCACTATGGAAAGCAGTATGGAATTTCCTCAAAAAACTAAAAATGGAACTGCCTTTTTAACCAGTGATTCCACTGCTAAGATTATACCCAAAGAATCCTGAAACACCAATTTGAAAGAACCCTTGCACCCCTATGTTCATAGCAGCGTTGTTTATAATAGCCAAGTGCTGGGAACAATCTAAGTGCCCATCTGTAGATGAATGGATTAAAAAACTGTGGTACATTTACACAATGGAATACTATGCAGCAGAAAGAAAGAAGGAACTCCTGCCATTTGCAACAATGTGGATGGAACTAGAGAGAATTATGCTGAGTGAAATAAGCCAGGCAAAGAAAGAAAAATACCATATGATATCACCCGATACAGAAGACTAATGAACAACACAAATGAACAAAATTGAACAAAGAACAGAGTAACAGTTATTAGGGGGGAGGGGGAAGGGAGAGAAGGGGGTCATTGGGGAAGAGTTTAGTAAAGGAACTAATATAAATAACACATGAACACGGACAACAGGGTGGGGATTGACTGGGAGAAGCGGTGGGTTGGGTGGGGGGTAGCAATGAGGGAAAAAGTGGGACAATTGTAATAGAAAAACAATAAAAATGAAACTAAAAAATAATTAAAATACCAATTTAGACCATCACTATTTGTTGAAAATGTTGTTTTTTTCACCACTGCATTACCTCAGCTCTTGGGTTGAATTAGCTATAAGCAGTTACCCATAAATGTATGGATTTCTTTGTGAACTCTTCATTGATCTATAAGGCTTTTCTTTCACTAATACCACCATATTTTGATTATTATAGCTGCATTGCATGCGTCTGCTGCTCCATGGATTACATTTTGAGAGCCACCGCTCTAAAAGATTAAGAGTCAAATGTACATGCTCTAGTTGTTACCTTGCTAACATTACCCCCTAAATGCTTAAATTTATGTGAGTAATTTACACTCATGAGCTTGTCAGGAGATTTGATCTAGGTTAATAGGAACCACTTCACAGAGGATGTATGGAAGGTTACATGACCTTTGCAAATCCCTCAGTGGGAATTTATATGGGCTATAAGATCCCCTTGCCTCAACACAAGACAACAATGAGGAGAATCTCATCACTGTGGTGCGGGCCAATGCTCAACTTTATCAGAAACTATATTCTTGCTGTGCTATTTCTTATTCCCTCCTTTATATTGCATTTCTCACCTCATAACGAATTTTTCCTGATGAACATTTCCTTAATGCATACGTGCAATTGAATCTTTTTCTCAGGCTCTGCTTTAGGAGACCCAACTTAAGACACCAAGAATTTCAATCATACATATTCATGAATATTTTTAGGGTAATTTATCCAAATGCTATAGAAAGAATAATTAATGCATGAAAATTTGGTTGGACAAAGTAAAAGAATAGAATCTCTGGAATTTATCCAGAAGGTCCATTTCACTGTAAGTTCTGTCTTTAGGTAAAATTTATGAAGTGCTTAAGAATATGGGATTCTCAAGGAAAAAAATAAAAAAGGACATATTTTTTTCATAGTGATTCCCTAAAATCCAGTAAGACAGATTAATGAAAGTGTAACCTTTGAAATATGACCTAGCATGAGAGGACATAGAAAGCATCATTCTCTCCATAACCACTGTCATTTCAAAAATTGTACTTGAAAACTCAAAATTTTAGTTTCTAATTCTTATTGGAGAACTGCATATTTATCTTTCAATAAAAACAGGAAATGTACTTAATATCAAAGTGGTTGGGAATGTTTTAATGTAAAGATATGTTCTCCAGATAATTAAGCAATAGTTTTGAGATTTTACCTGTGGACATCACACACAAAAAAGATTTCACAGGTTTAACTCTGAAGTGGTTGATGGAATACCTATTGCAGTAGAAAATTCTGTGCCTCTAACTTATGAATCTAGATCTCATACTTAGTTATCAGCTGTGGAAAATAGTGAACATGACTTAAACACAGCTAAACTGGAGTGAAAACAGCATAATTGAAATGTGTCACTTTTCTGTACTTAAATATATATTTGATTTTCAAGTCAAATACTTTTCTAGTAAGAACTAGACTGTTAATGGCCAGTCTTTAGACTATTCCTCAAGATGTATTTAAAGAAAGATTTTTGCTGATATACACAGATACGTTAAAATAATTGAAAAGTTTTCAATTAGCCTTTCTCTTACAACAGGTTGTCTACTAGGAGTTTAATACATGAAGGAATTTAAAGTTGTTATAGAGACATTTCACAGTAACCATAGAAAGAAAAAGTGTTCAAGGTTTCACAGAGCCTCATGATTAAACAGAAGCTCAATTAAATTTGAACATGATTAATAAAAAGAAGTGTTATTGATGTTAATAAGCAAAAGGTAAGTGACAATATAGATTGAACCAAGCATTATAGATAGAGTCAGGAGAAATGTAAATATTAGAAACTGTAATTCAGTCTTCTCTCTAATAAGCTGATGATTATATTCTTGACACAGAAGAGCTATCCAACGTTTCAAATATATTAACTCAAGTTTAAATGAAACATTGTGAATAATGATTTATTTATAGAATGGATTGGAAATTTTGGACTATGAAAAATAATATATATATATATATACATGTGATTTACTTTGAAAATAAAAAACAAGTGATACCTATGCTTCCCATAGAAAACATTTAAGAAACCTATAAGGTAAAATATTTTTTTAAAGAGAGGTGGGTTATGACATAATTAGAAACTACTTTTTCTTTAGGAGAGCTAACATTATAAAGAACTTTATAACTGATCTCATATACATAGATAGATAAGTAAATGAAGGTGAGCTACAGTTTCAGATATATAGATATGGATAAGATACAACTACACATTTGTAGCTTCAACTTATCTATATCTATATTTTCCATCTATTTTTCTGTCTTAAATATATTTATCTTATCTAGCAATCTATATCAGTGGTTAAGAGATTTCTCAATAAGAGAATTTAATACTTCTGAGTCTTGGTTTTCTCATTTTAAAATATGGAAGACAGACTATGATTTTCAAAGTCCTCTTTTTCCTTTAAACATCTTTAAATTATGATATTCTCTAAGACAGTGGTTCTCAACCTTCCTAATGCCATGACCCTTTAATACAGTTCCTAATGTTGTGGTGACCCCCAACCATAAAATTATTTTTGTTGCTACTTCATAACTGTAATTTTGCTACTGTTATGAATCATAATGTAAATATCTGATATGCAGGATGTATTTTTATTGTTACAAACTGAACATAATTAAAGCATAGTGATTAATCACAAAAACAATATGCAATTATATATGTGTTTTCCGATGATCTTAGGTGACCCCTGTGAAAGGGCCGTTTGACCCCCAAAGGGGGCATGACCCACAGGTTGAGAACCGCTGCTCTAAGACATTTTCTACTGTTACAACTTTTCATGAATATTTAGTTCTTACAAATTGATTATAGAAACTAAATTATATCATTTAAACAAAGTGTATTTGGATATAGCCAATCAATGCTAATTTTATTGTTACTTTAACCACTACCCAGCACCTTGTTTTAGGCCCAACACATTATAGGAATTATATCTACATTGAATATCTAACTTCTTTCAGATCTTTTATCTGATAGAATTCATGTAATTCATTGCAATTTTAAGATGTGCAGTGATTTCTACATTTGTACTGAAATATTTTTCTCAGTAATTTTCCTATCTTAGATATATTTGTGTGTGTGTGTGTGTGTGTATGTACAGACATGACACTTAATCCCCCCACCTTTCTCATAATAAGATCAATGCAAGAATAACCACCTTGACTTTACAACTTTTCACAGATGAATTCAGTACCACTTCAGCCTCTTGCTATGTTCTGCCTGCACAAGGGAATGTTTTTTCTTCTTCTTCTTCATTCCACTTATAGGATCTCTGTCCTTCTTCAAATAGACAGATGTCTTCATTTATTTGGACAGTATCCTGTTACAAGTGTCTGCATTAATTTACTGCTATAAAAATTGAGATCAGTTATAGAAAAAATATGATAATGTAAACAGAGTGTATTAATTTGATTTGAAGAAAGAATGTTAGTTAAATGTCATCAGAATTATCACCATACAAATACCAATTTAGTGCTTTGAGTTTGCTGTATAAAGAATGTGTATCTGACCAATTGGGTAACATATTATATCAGAATTGTAGCAATACTCACATTTTGTTTAGCTTTCTGCTCCTACTCTTGTGTTTTCAATTTTCCTTTTTTTTTCTTTCTTTCTCCCTTCTTATATCCCTCCTTCATTCCGATCCTTACTTTATTTTCTTCTTTCTTTTAATTTTCTGTGGGTCTGACATGGATTCCAGTAATTAACGTTATAAGGGACTCTGGAGAAAGAATGTATTGTATCATCTCAAATATGCAAGTTTACATGCTGTCATATGTTTCTATTATTTGCATGACAGTGTATGAGAAAAATGTTTCTTTAGCACTTGTCTGTGCTTTTGTTTCCGTTTACCAAAATAAACTGGTAGTTTTATATTTGTTAGCTCAGTAAACTTTATGCTGTTGGCTCAGTTATCCCCTTGAGGAGTGAGGTTTAATAGAAAACTGTGACATTCTGAACTAGTAATTAATTCTAAAAGCCTACATTTGGAGATTCATTTGGATCTCATGATTGAAGTTACAGCTTGGTTAGTTTTGACTTTAAGCTTATATTTCACTTTGACTAAGTAACCTAGAAACTAACACTCTTTTTTGGAGAAGGAAATCTCTTAACTTCAAAAAGATGAACATGTTTGGTGTCACGATATTATTTTTAATGATTTGAAAAGACACCTAAGTTTTGGGACTTAAAAATTACCCTACTCTTACTGCTTACCATTGCAGATTTCCTTATGAGTTTGCTTTGTTTTTTATCTTAAAAATCTCAAAATATTTTACTGAGGTGTAATGAAGAGTAAAAAAAAAAAAGTAAAATAAAATAAATTAACTAAACATTTTTCAAAGGATTGAGTTGAGGTTAAAGGTTACCACAGGGCTCTAAAGTGATCTGGAAATAGAGTGTAGGGATGAAAGCTCATGCTTGTTTTATCAGGTGAGAATTACAGTTAAAATATACAGAGCACTGTTCTCACATATTCACAATGAACACTAATATTGTTTTATGCTAAAAATCTTTCATTTTTCTTACAACAAGCATCCACATTTTAAATATGTTTCAAACATATTAAAGTGCTATTTTTTGTTCTATGTTCATTTGAAATATATGTTGCATTTAAACATTTTTCTATATACATTTTATGAATAGGTAAAAATATATGTTCCCTATGGATGTTAAAATAAATTATATACATTATAAGTTATATAAATAAATATTACACATACACTTTGTAATGTTTAAAAATAAATTGCTATTACATGGATAAAAAGACATTACATTGTAAGTTAAATCAAAGCAGTATAAAAATGAAAATTGTACTTTCATATCTAAAATATTTGGATTCTAATTTTTCATATAAAATACGAATACTCTCATATTTAAACTGGAATGATTTAAATCACCTGAAGATTTGGAAAGATCTGCTTATATTAATTTTCAAGATTACTTACACAAAATATAGCATTCTTCAAATTTTTTTCACTTTCAAAAAAAGTTACTATGTTTTATTGTTAATATATATCTTCAAAATTTTGTATAGGGTAACATTAAGAGTTTATAATATAAAAAATGCTCTACCTATAGCAAGAATAATTTTTTAGATATTTCATGGAACTTTTTTCTTTATTACATTTTAATTTTTCTAATATTTAGCTTTTATTTTTATTTCTTTTTTTCTGTTAATGCTCCCAACATATATGAGTTATTGTGGGTACTTAAATTTAGATAGCTTATTAAAAGTTTTTAGCACTAATTTTATGAGACCATTAATAAATCTATTTTGATAGACATTATAATCTCGTTTCTTATTTTACTCCTTTTCACCTGACTAATTTTATCAATATTAAAACACTATGTATCTTATTTGCCTAAGAGAAATGTGGCAGGAAAAATATTTATGGCAAACATAAGACAATTTGTCAGAGTAAGTTATTTCCTTAGCCTACATTGTTTCGTAAATAGTTAATCTGTTTTATGATATTGAATAAATTGATTTAACCATTAAAATACAGATAGATAGTGATTTTAATTTTTAAAATCAAAGAAATCAGACAAGTTGATTATTTTTAATAATTTATCAATTTGATTAAATTACCAAACTATTAAACATAATGTTTTTGTTTTACTCTTCAATTCTTACTTAATCTCTAAAAGTACTTGTGATCAGAAAAATAAGAACACACCACTCTTCCCATTTCAGCTGCCCTATTAATTTCACAGCTATATAGTGGGAGACATGTTGAGAGGAAATATTAAAATACTGTAAGGCCACATGGAATTATTAAAAACTAGGATGAATCCTCTAAATCTTTGAGACAGCTATTTGTCAGATGCTTTTTCTTAAAAAGAAAAAAAAACCTCCATACTTTACTAGAAAGCTATAATTCACAGCTGTTATTTCAAGCAATGTTTCTGGAGCATGGTCAGAGGAATATACTGGAACATTGCAAGAGGAAGAAATTAGCCAAATTTATCATTTGCTTTTAATTTTGCATTTTCATTCAATTAATTTTCCTTACTTGTCTAGCAAGACTGAACTCATCTTAAAAGTCTTAATTTCTTTTGGCTCAATGTAAATTATGATGCCTGAGAGTATAAGACTATGAAGAATGTGGGCTATTTGGGGGGCCTGCTCTGTAATTATTATTTTTAGACAGGAAAAACAAAAGCATTTCACATACTCAAAGAAAAGGTTGTGAGTTTTGAAAGTCATCAATGACTTGTCTTTTATTTGCTCTAAATGACGAGCTTAACAATTGTCACAGAACTCACTAGTGCATTCTAAAAATCTCATTCTGTCATCATAAAACCCTGACTTTAGCAACATCTGTCTAGAGCTGGACAGAGCCTCAGTGACCTTGTGCTAACATTGGATCCCTGGTGGTCAGAAAGCAAGCAAGAAAGGTAAAAGCAAAGAAACATGTAAATGGCTTAAGTGACAGAAAAGTACTCTCAGAAGGAAACCCTTTCTTTTTTTCTTTTTGCTCATAGCTGTCAGCGATAATTCTCTGAATGTATTTTTGTTTTTGAATCAAATAAGAATCAAAACAGAAGTTATATGTTATTAAACAAACAACATTAGTGATGGCCTCAACTATTTTTTAAGAATTTAGCCTTTTTTTTTTTTTTTTTGCTTTGTTACCCAATACCCTCACAATTACAAAGTGTCAAAACATTTTTTTGTTGTTGTTTTATTGGGATTATACTGTAGATTTGACATTATAACAAAACAAAAATATTACTAGATAATTACAGATAATGAGAAAGAATGGACCTTACTCTTGCCTCTCTTAAAGCCAATGCTAAGAGATTAAGAGATTTTATTTTCCTTTGCCATGACACATGGGGTTGATATAGATTGATCTTTATTTAGGTCCTTTCATTTTGTAAAAAGTGCACTTTCACCTGGCCTAGAAATATGAATTCTTGCCACAGACATTCTTCTCAGCAACAATGGAAATAAATTAAATGTACAGGTGTATTATAGCTGTTTATTTATTTTTTTCTGTAAAACATTATCTACATATCCATTATCTATCTATCATCTACCTATCTATATCTTTTATTCCTTTGGAAGTCTCATGTCACAGTAAAACATTTTTTCATGTTTTTTAAAATTATATTTATTCATTATGCTATTACAGTTGTCCCAATTTCCCCCCTTCCCCCAACTCCATCCAGCATCCCCCCACTCCCTCAGGTAATCCCCACACCATTGTCCATGTCCATGGGTCATGCATATAAGTTTTTTGGCTACTCTATTTCCTATACTGTAGGTTTAATAAAAGAAAATGCAGAGAAATTCTCTTACTTTCTTCACTTTATACTTGCAAATTTTAGACATAATTTCTCCTCATTTATCTTTGAATAGATGAACATACCTTTGCTAGGGGCACATGATTGAATAATAAGGCAAGTTGTTAAGCCCAATACACTTCTCTTGGCACTTAATCAAATCAATCACTCTGGAGCATACTGAAAAAGATGACTGATTATTAAGATCTTCAGACAGTGTTTAAGTGCTTTAGACTGTAAAAAAATTATTTTTTGCAAATCTATGTGAAATGTACTTTATCAATGTAAATTAATTTCTGTAGCATATCTGCAAACTCTCAGACATATAATTTCTCAGCTTCACAAATACTTAAAGGAGCATAAATTTCTCCTAAGTATATACTCTTCCTAGGTTTTTTGTTGCTGTTGTTTTGTTTTTTACTTTGCCCATAAACATTTAGGAAAGTTCAGGAAACTCACATATCCAACAGAAGTTTCCAGTTCCACTCTGCCTCAAGTTCACAAAGACAAAGCAGTAATCTATCTGCTTTATTTCTTTGAAAATGGTGTTCTTAAAGTACATCTTGCAGATAGATTATCTATCCCTCACAGCAAAGCTTCACAATGGGAGTCTAATAATTGTTCCTTTTCTAATTTCACTAAATGAGTTATAATTATTTTATGTCTGTTTTATGGTTACTGAATAGTATTAACCTAAACTCTAATTATAATATAGCTTTCAAAGAAATGTATGGACACCAAATTGATGAAGAGCCAGCTTATGTAGGAACATCCCATAAAGCAGATACACAGCTAATAGTTTTAGGAACAGCATGTTAAAACTCAGAGGCACAATTCATTGTGAATGAAACAGGATGTAAATTCATTGAGTTTATATCTTCCAAGGCTAGATAGACAGGAACATACAACTCGATTAATACGAATAAAATAAATTTACAGTTAAGAAAAAAATTCTGTTTTCCAATATGTATTAAACCAATAATAGATACTTTAGTCCCAGAGGTACTCTCAATGTGCTCATTTAGTGCCTATCAAGTTATTTGGACTTATAGCAACCCTGACAAAATAAATACTATGTCTTATAATTGAGGGAAGCAATTTTCTAAAAAGTTTAATAGCCACTTTCTATTTTTAAATTCTTAATATTGATATTTTAATATTGTAATAAAAGAAAAGAAAATTGATCTATGGATTTATCATAAAGAAATGGTAGGGCAGATATGTTCTTTCAATGAAAAAGTCCTTTACTGAAAAATAATATATTTTAGTGGGATATACCTTAATGTTTGTCAAACATTTTTTGAAATATTTTCATATGTTATGAATTATAGATATTCAGACACAAGATTGAGTGGATTCCCTTTGCAATACATTGCATTATTAATTTTAAAAGTTTGGTTTTACTGCAATAACTGGTAATCAAAAGCAATCATCCCTTAGCCATAGAAATATTCACTCAAATGAGCATATACTGTTTGCCATAGAAATATTCACTCAAATGAGCATATTTACTTCAACATGTTTTTCATTTTATTTCTTTAAATTTTGAATATTAAAAGCTTTACAGTCTATTTTAGAAATTGAGTATATTATAGATTTCTTTTAATTTGAAAATTTTCAAAATACCCAGTTTAAATCATTAGAGGCTGAATGTGTATTGATTACTTTATGGTGGCATGAGGAAGGTGGTTATTTCAGTCTGAAAAAAAGAAAGAAGGCTACCTTTGAAAGTAATGTTTTTAATAAAAAAAGTTACAAGACACATACTATTTTAATTTATGTTGATATAAAATATTTAAATGACTGAATTAAGCATCTTTATGTACATAGCATATTGTTTGTAAATTTCTAATCTTATTTATTACTACCTGTGGAACATTGACTGTCATTCCTAAAACAATGATGATACTAACAATAGCAGCTATTATTTAATAGGTGTTTATAATAAGTCAGACAAGGTCATTATAATGACTATCTTATAAGGAACATAGTAAACTATAAGTATTATAAATATCACTATTATTTAGGTGAAAAACCCAGGTCTCAGAGAGTTGAATTCAATAGCTTCACTATAATGGTTTAATTGTCAGTGCTGAATATGAATCCTGGAATGTTGTCTCCATTGTCTCCAACCCAAATGTTTTTAATCAGGAGACTGCAAATTCACATTAGCTTGATTGTCTTTCTAATATTTCTAATAGGCTAATTGTATCCCACAAGAATATTCTCAATTTTAATACAGTCTACCAAATGCTTAATGAATATTTGTAATATGTCAAGAACTAAGATAATAAGGTATAGTTTCTTGCCCTCAAGGGGGTTCCAGGCTAGTTCTAAAAGACTGATATAAACATTTAATTTTCATATAATGTGATAATACTATGAAGAACATTTCTAACATGGGGACATACAGTACAATCTGTGGAGTCTAGAAAATACTTTCTCTAAGATATAATATCTGAACTAAATTCTTAATTGCTGAAGAATTAAGGGATGTAAGAGAGTTATTACAAGCAGAG
This sequence comes from Furipterus horrens, assembly GCF_987537825.1. Lineage (NCBI taxonomy): Eukaryota > Metazoa > Chordata > Mammalia > Chiroptera > Furipteridae > Furipterus > Furipterus horrens. Next base: position 143,436,516 of record NW_028327171.1, on the reverse strand, counting down.
GAAACCTTAGAATGAGAGCTCAGAATCTATCTAATCAAAGCTGAGTAAGATATTTTAAAAGTTTATGTCTTTTGTGTTGGTCTTTTTTCTTTATTGGTTGGAAAAATGTGAGAGTAGCAGGAGAAGGCTGAGACAGTGAGACAATGATCTGATTCTTCATCATTTACTACTCCATGCAGCCATGAAAACAGGTCCTAATTTTCCAGACTACACTCATTTCCAGATTCTTAATTCTATCAACTAATTTAGTTATTATAATGACTCCAATGCCTGGAATAATTTCTATAACAAAGTGTGGATATGGCAACTGTCAACCTTATGATTTTCTAATAGTCTAGCAAGAAATATTTGGTGTTATTGCTTATGTATAAGTTGAATTTTGACTCATTTTACCTTTTTCCATTTCTTTAAGGCTGGACAAATTGGTTGAAAGTCTGTGGCCTGTGGGCCTCTTTCCTTGATTTTAATAAGAAAAAAATGCTGTTTGCAGCACTATAAATGTTTGATATTGGTTTAAAGATATAATTTGTTGTTAGCATAACCTTTTGACCTTTTTTTCTAGTTCACAAGACTTCTCAAAGTGAGCTTATTTGAATGGCTAATAAATTGCATAGCTAACAAATTCCTATGTCTACTATTATATCTCCTGGCACTAAGCAACCTATTTATATACTAGAAAAATAATTTGATAAGGAGTTCTATAATATCAGCATTTCATAATGCTTGCCTCCCCCACCCCCAGTTACTAAGTAAGCTGTGTTATTTTCTCTTCACTAGATTGGCTATAAAACAACATCTGGGTCTCTTGAGTTTATAACTTTTGCTTCCTTTACACTAGTTGGGTATTCCTATAAATTTACAATGGGCTTCCATCTGCTAAAAGCTTTTTAACACATTTATTTTTTATTCTTTACCTTGAATTCCAGTGGCAATGCAGAGTTTTGTTGTTGTTGATGTTGTTACTGTTATTTTAACAAAACTGTATATATAATATGAGAAACCATACTGTAGTTAAGCATTCGCTCAGCAAAAGGTCTGCACTTCTAGCAACTGTGTCATGACCTCTTCTAGAAAGAAGAGACTTCTTCATCTATTTGGGTTCCCATTTCAGCTACAGCAACACACTGAGGCAAAATTATTCTTTGGTTCCATGTCCCAAAATTTAAAATGGCAAAAGTATTTTATGACTATTTGCTGTTAAACATTGCAGTTTTACTGAAGGTTATAAGGTAGAGATTACACAATTCCAAATATACTCACGGAAGAATGCTGTTTTCTCATTCTAACACATTCTATATATTCCTTTCCTCTCCATCTTCGAAGTGTGACCTTCATGGTTTAGTATTATCATGGGGAAAATCAATAACTTTGTACAACCTAGCCTTCTAAAAATGGCAAACATAAAACACTTCTCAAATTTATATTTACATAGATTATAGAATTATGAACAAATGTTGTACCAGGATTCAGACATTTTCTCATTGGGCATTATATCCTCTTCCCTCCCAGGAGTACTACCAAATGGAGCTATCTATGTGGTCAGTGACAAAACTGACTAATCTTTCTTTCTGGATTTAATATCCTTCTAGCCAAGAGGTTGGAATGTTCTCATCTGTATATGACAAAGTTTGCTAATCTACTCTGTAAGCATTTATTAAATTCAATTCACTTTAATCCCCAGGAGTATGGAAAAAGGCATAGCACTCAGCCATCTCCCAAAAGACTGCAATTAGCTCAAGAACTGCAGACATTTCGACGTCATTTTTCTTAGTGTTGATGAATCTGAAATCACCTAGTTTTTATTTAGGGCTCAAGTTTTTATCTTATTAAGTTAAAAACCAGAAGAAGAAATGTGGTTTATTAAACTAAACAGAGCTTCAGGGGTCTAAAATCTACCATTGAGCTAGTCCAGTGGCTGCTCAATCATCATTGATGAATTATGAACATTTACCAATATAAAAAATAGATTGTTCTCTTTTTCTCAATATACTAATGTTTGTAAGAAAGTTTAAAGGAAATAATTGTTAACATTTGAATTTCTCTTGATACTTCTAATTATATAATCACAAGGCTGTGCCTATAAACCACATATATTCTGTATGTTCATATAATTACTAAAATGGATTAGTGACTTTGGGGCATTTTGCATACACCAATAATTTTTTTCTAAAGAGGTTAGTTGTTTTTATTTGCTTTATACCCTACAAATATCCTACTTTTTTCCTACTACAGTACCCATCAGTAGACAAACAAATAAAAAAGCTATGATACATTTATACAGTGGAATACTGCTTGACCATGAAAAAGAAGGAAATCTTACCTTGTATGATGGTCTGAATGAACCTGGAGATTACTATGCTTGCTGAAATAAGCCAGTCAGAGAAAGATAGATACTATATTATTTCACTTATATGTGGAATCTAATGAACAGAATAAACTAACAAACAAAATAGAAACAGACTTATAGAGAACAGACTACGGACAGCTGTGGATGAAATAAGTGAGGGGATTAAGCTAGAAAGAAAGAAAGAAAGAAAGAAAGAAAGAAAGAAAGAAAGAAAGAAAGAAAGAAAGAAAGAAAGAAAGAAAGAAAGAAAGAAAGAAAGAAAGAAAGAGAAACACAGAAACAAAGAAAGAAACAAATAAAACAAACAAAAGAAAATAGTATGTTGTTTACCAGTGAGGAAGGAGAATGGGGGCAGGTAGAAGAGAGTAAAGGGGGGGGATAAATAATGACAGAAGGAGATTTGACTTTTGGTGGTGAACACAAATACAATATACAGATGACATATTACAGAATTGTACACCTAAAAACTATATAATACTGTTAACCAATTTAATTTCAATAACTTCAATAAAAAAATCATTGAATGAATGACTGAATAATAAATGGAATTATATAAGTATGAGGTCAAGTAAACAATATCTAAAGCCCCTTTAATTATAACACTTTTGCTCTTCTCTCGCAAGTTTAATAGCTTTTCTTGATTAAATACTTCTTCATTTGCAAATTTTAAAATTATTTAAAAAATCATGCTATTTGATCTCCCTCTGATTTCTATATTTCTATTTTGATTAATAACTCATTTGTAGAACAACTTTTTGGCCTGCCCATTATATTAACATCATTATGCGTTTTTTTGCTGTCAGACTGACCTTTTAGTCATTGATTTACATCTCAGGCTCAGTTTCCTCATAATTGAGTTCTTGGTTGAAGATAGTGTTGCTGGTTGTTTCTTTTTTGTTTGCTTGTTTTCTATTGTTTTATTTTTTGTAACATGCCTAACATTTTACAATTTAGCTCAACAAAGAGTACACCATTTATTCAGGATATTCTAAATCAGTCCAGTCCTTACACTCCTAAATTCCAGAAATGGTCAATCATTGGTAAGTACAATTCTCTACATTTTACAATTTCCTTGTCCTCTAAGTAATGAATCTCTTTTTAATTCACTTTTTCCTTTACATAACTCTTAGATGTTTGAATCTAGTTGTTTCCTCTTCAACCTCTTCCCTAACCCTATAGTATTCAAAGAGGTTTCTTGACCGTCGTCGTCGTCGTCGTCGGCAGCCGTCCATCTCGAGAGACGATGGCGTAGCTTCTTGAGAGTCTATCTGCACCGCCGAGAATGGCTGTGCAGTCCGACTCGGGAGTGACAATCCCTGCCGCACTTGTTACAGGTGAAGGCAGATGGCTGTTGTTGCTGCTGTTGACGCTGCTTCCGCCTCGATCTTTTCTGGGTCGCCTCCTCGTTGCGCGCAGCCTCTGCACGTGACGTACCTTGCCTGACCGCGAGCCTCCAGGCTAGGCGGTCGTCTGCTTGAACTTCCCATGTGTTGAGATTGATGGAGCATTGTGTCATGTCCTTTTTGCAGATGTCTTTGAACCGCAGTTTTGGGCGCCCTCTCATCCTCTGGCCTTCTGCTAGCTCGCCGTAGAGGAGGTCTTTGGGAATACGGCCTGCATCCATTCTTTTGACATGGCCGAGCCACCTGAGGTGTCTCTCGCTAAGAACTGCATGCAAACTGCTCATATTGGCTCGCTTCAGCACCTCGGTGTTGGGGACCTTATCCTGCCAGGCGACATGCAGGATGCGTCGCAGGCACCTCATGTGGAAGCTGTTGAGTTTCCTTTCGTGCCTTGCATAGGTGGTCCACATCTCACTGCCATAGAGGAGAGTGCTGAGTACGCAGGCTTGGTAGATGCGCAGTCTGGTTTTCTCAGTGAGGCTGGGATTGTTCCACGCTCGCCGGTTCAGTCTGGCCATAACTGTGGCTGCCCTGGCGATTCTCCGGTTGACCTCCAGGTCGACTGACAGAGAGCTCGAGATGGTGGACCTGAGGTAAGTGAAGTCGTTGACAACCTCCAGGGTGTACCCGTCGATGGTGATGCATGGGGGAGTCCCCGTGCCTTGAGCCATAACGTTCGTCTTCGTCAGGCTGATGGCTAGTCCGAACTCCTTGCATGCGTGGGAAAGGCAAGTGACTAGCTGCTGGAGTCCCTCTTCGGAGTGTGATGTCAAAGCTGCGTCGTCGGCGAAGAGCATCTCACGGATGAGCACCTCTTTGACTTTGGTCTTGGCTCGTAGACGGGCCAGGTTGTAGAGCTTGCCATCGGATCTGGTGTGAATGAAGACACCCTCGCTGCAGTCCTTAAAGGCGTATTGGAGGAGCATGGAGAAGAAGATTCCGAACAGCGTAGGCGCGAGGACGCAGCCCTGCTTTACTCCGCTGCTGACTGGGAAGGCCTCAGAGGTTGCGCCGTTGTAGGACACCGTGCTGTGCATGTTGTTGTGAAAGGACATGACCACAGCAAGCAGATGTGGTGGACAGCCAATCTTCCATAGCAAGCTGAAGAGACCACTTCGACTGACCAGATCAAACGCCTTCGTGAGGTCGATAAAGGCGAGGTAGAGTGGTTTATGCTGCTCGTGACACTTCTCCTGCAGCTGGCGTAGGGCGAAGATCATGTCCACTGTTGATCGGCCAGCTCTGAAGCCACACTGGGACTCTGGGTAGATGCGGGAAGCAAGGGTCTGCAGGCGGGCAAGAGCGACCCGGGCGAATACTTTGCCGACGACGCTGAGGAGAGAGATGCCCCGGTAGTTGTTGCAGTTGCTGCGGTCTCCTTTGTTCTTGTACATGGTGATAATGTTGGCATCTCTCATATCCTGGGGGATGTAACCCTCCTTCCAGCAGCGACAGAGTAGATGGTGGAGCGGCTGTAGCAGGACTGATTTCCCGCTCTTTAGGATTTCTGGAGGGATTCCGTCGCTTCCTGGTGCTTTCCCGCAAGCGAGGCGGTCGATGGCTTTGCTGAGCTCTGCCGCAGTAGGTGGGGTGTCTAGCTCCTCCATGACTGGTAGGTCTGGGATGGCGTTAAGAGCAGGTTTCTTGACCACATAATTCAATATTAGTGGGTTTACTGATTTAAAAATGCAAATTGTTGGACACTTCCTGAAACCTACTGAATCAGTAGCTTGGGAGGAAGTGTCAAAAATCTGAATTTTTTTACAAAAACCTACATGATTCTTGAGGTAAGGAACATTGCTTTACACTATCCATATTTAGTCACCATGACCTCCTGAATTGTAATTTCTTGTAATAATATTTTTCTTGACTTTCTGTGTGTTTTATTCTAATTTTTTAAAGAAAGTTCTTTTTCACCAGACTGAGCAATTATTTTTATGGTAATAGATATAGAAAGAGCCCTGGTTGGTAGGCTCAGTTGGTTGGAGTGTCATCCCATATGCCAAAAGTCTGCAGGTTTGATTCCCGATCAGGGCACAGACTTGGGCTCTGGATTCAGTTCCCAGTTAGAGTGCAACTGATCAATGTTTCTCTCTTAGATCAATGTTTTTCTTTCTCTCTGTGTTTCTTTCTCTCTGTATCTCTCTGTATGTCTGTCTCTCTCTCCCTTTCTCTATCTGAAAGCAATAAATATATCCATATATATATATATATATATATATATATATATATATATATAGTACTATACATATAGTACTATAAGGAGTTGACTTTCAGAATGTCAGTGTAGAGAGTTCTGTGGATCTTCTAATCTTCTCCCTAGTAAAATGAGCATACTAGTGAAAAAATATTTAAAATAAAACATTTAAAGTTTCTAGAAATCTCCTAAAGACATAAAACAAATGAAGAAATATTTAATCAAGAAAATCTATTTAATCACAGAACAAAACAGCAAGAGTTGGTGGCATTCAAGCCTCAACTAGTTCAGCATGATGGAAACCCCATTCTGGGCAGGTGGATCCAAGAACTTAGGGCTCACTCTTTTCAGTTCTGTCAAAAGCTACAGTATACTTGTGGGAGGGACAGGGCACCAACATTGCTCACCTTCTCAGCTCCAGGTTTCAGAGGCTCTATTCTAAGTAAGAGCAGTTGAGAAGTGTGGGCTCTCTATCTCCCCACTCAGCTTCAACATGAAGCAAGGCAGGTATGACCAGGCTGAGAATATCATGACTCTGACTGCCTTTATCTCAGCTTTCTTGCAGTATGGAGGTTTCATGCTGGTAGAAACAAATTGAGAAGACCGTAGGCTGTCCCCAGACCCAAACCAATGTCCTGCAGATGGAGTAGTGTTATTACGCCAGCCCAGCTGAAGTTAAACTGTCTGTGACCCTAGATCCAGGGCAGTGGTGCAGAGGTTTATGCAAAGAAAGAGGCAGACTGTAAGAACAGAGATCTTTGAAACTATACCCAAAACAACTGACTTTATTTGAGCAGAATGTGGAGAAGTTCAAGCCTAGATGTGCTAATGAAAGAAATAGAGACTATGGAAGTAAGCAATTAAAGGAAATCGGTTAGCTTATATTAGAGCAACAAGCTAAACCATAAACCATTAAAAGTTTACTAGAGACAGCAGGAGATAAGACAGCTCAAAGGAGGATTCCTGAAATATTACCTCTGCAAAGGGGCCCAATTTTAATTAGATCAGACTCAGCAGCAATTATATCTTAGGGCATTATAAAAAATAATAGAACAATTAGCCAGCAATTACTGAAGGCTAATACCTGAGTGTGATAACATTGTCCTCTTTGGGTGACTATGCACATGCTCAAGACTATGAGGAGAAATATTAGAGGCTAAACACTGAGGTGGAAAATAGATTATTAGTATCCAGAGTTACTGTAAGATGTTATCTTAATTGTCCACATTTTAACAAAAATTATAAAACAAGCAAAGAAATGAGAAAGTGTGGCACACACACAAAAAAGTATTGGTCAAAAAGGTCAAGAAAATACCTTTGAAAAGGTGCAAATGTAAGATGACAAAATGTAAGATGACAATAATTTCAAAGTAATTATTATAAATATATTGAAATAAATAAGGGATACTACACTTAAAGACGTAAAAGAAGGTATGATCACAATGTTTCATCTAATAGAAATTAAGAAAGACATAAATTCTGAAAGTAAAACAATTGAAATGAAATATTTGCTAACAGAGCTAAATAATAGACTTGATATAAGGAAGAATTTAGAGCTATATCCACAGAGCTGAACAGAAAAAAAATGAAGGAAATAAGCAGATTCTCAGAGAAGTGTGAAATACCATTAAGCCCATCAACATAAGCACAATGGAAGTACCATAACGATTCTGAGAAGCATGGAGTACCATTTGGTCTATCAACATAAGCATAATGGGTATATCAGAAAGAGAAGAGAGAATAAAAACAAAACAAAACAAAATATTTAAAGAATTAATATCTAATGATCTCACAAATTTAATGAAAAATATTAATCTATACACTTAAGAAACTCAACTCCAAATAAGAAAAATAAAAAGAGATCCCCACTCAGAACCAACGTGGTAAAAATGTTGAAAGAGAAAGTCAAAGAAAACATCTTGAAAGCAGCAAAGATAAAAATTATTTTACCAGAATGAGACCCAATAATATTAAGAGCTAAATTGTCATCAGACACATAGGAACTAGAAGGCCGAGGTTGACATATAGTATAGAAAGAAAAAGAAATTATGTCAATCCAGAACATTGTCAGAAAAGTTTAGACTTCTATTCAAGTTGGCAGCATAGGTAAATGTGCTACTTGGAACCTTCCTCAACAACATCAAAATTACAACTAACTACAGAACAACCATCATCCAAAACTACCCAAAATCTAGCTGAACAGAAATCCTACAGCTAAAGTTATAAAGAAGAAGCCACATCTAAAAACTGATAAAAGGGGCAAAGCTGCAAAATCCATGTGTGGTAGTTAAAAATCAGGAAGAATATCCTGGAAGCAGAGGTCTTCCTGGAGGAGCAAGCCCTCCAGCCTAGGTTCTAGTGCCAGGAAGAGAAGTACCCCAAATTTCTAGCTGTGAAAACCAGTGGGGATTAGGGCTGAGTGAGACAGAGAGCTCCTGGAGTCCTAGGCGTTCTTCTTAAAGGGTCTGTGCACAGAGTTACTTGGACTCACTTGCTTTGAGCTCCAGACCCAGTGCAGCACCTGGAAAGGCACCAGAGATATATGGTGAGGAACTGAATTATCTAGTTTAAGGATGAGCACTGGAGGGGATGCTTTTTCCCAGACAGAAGTGCAGATGGAGGCTGTTGTTCCTTTGCTGAGCTATCCAGTCACAGAGCCAGCCAGCAGACATCAGATCTGAGTCTCCATCAACCTGGTTAACACTATTCACCCTGTCCTGGTGATACCCTGAGACCCTGCCCCACTTAACATTTCAGCTTCCTTGAGCTGTTTCCAGTGGATTTTCCATGTGACTGCTCTATCCTAGGTCATGCTGTAGACTTTCCTAAAACTTCCCAAAGTCTCACAAATTGGAAACAAGAAGTATCTGCTCTCAGCACGCCACATACCTCTTGTTAAGTGGCCCCAGGCCTGGCACTAACTGTAGCTGGCCTTGGTTTACACCTTGGCCTTTTTCAGGCATCTCGAATACCAGTGCAAATAATAGCCATCTTCAGATTGCTTTGTATCTCATGCTGGTGGCCCTAGGAAAGTGACATCTGACCTTGGCCTGCACTTCCAGGAGGTATCAGAGCCAATGCACATAGTGGACAATTTCAGATGCACCAAAACACCACCCAAAGAGTGTGCTCAGAGGGCACCAGAGCCTGGAGTACTGCTCTGTGGGGACACCCTTGCACAACAAATCCTCTACTGTGATTACTGCTAGTCCTCACAGTCAAACAGCATGGGGTAAATACCTTCCAATGACATCAATCAAGGCTCAACTACAACAGGATGGTGCACACAACCCACAGAGGCCTTACAGTATACTTGCCTTACAATATACTTGCTACATTACACCATTCTACCAAGACCAGGAGACACAACAGCTCTACATATTACATAGAAACAAGCACAGAAATGCAGCCAACATAAGGAGACAAAGAAATATGTCCCAAATGAAAGAACAAAACAAAACTCCAGAAAAATAACTCAATGAAAGGCAAACAATCACTCTACTGGATATAGATCTCAAAACACTGTTTATAAGGATGCTAAATTTTCTCTGTGAGGAATTCAACAAAGAAATGGAAAACATAAAAATAGAGATAAGAAACATAAAAATGAACTGGTCAGAAAGGAAGGATAAACTAACTGAGATGAAAAATACATTACAGAGAATTAACAGTAGAGTAGATGAAGCTGAAAATCAAACCAGCAATTTGGAAGTTAAGGAAGCATAAAACAGCCAATCAGAACAGCTAGAAGAAAAAAGAATCCAAAACCTGAGGCTAATTTAAGGAGTCTCTGGGGAATCTGCACTTGTACCAACAGTAGCATCTTGGGGATGCGAGCAGGAGAAGAGAGAGCAAAAAATTAAAAACCTATTTAAAAAATAATGACTGAAAAATTCCCTAACCTGATAAAGAAAATAGAATACAAGTCAAAGAAGCACAGAGAGTTCCAAACAAGATAAACTCAAAGAGGCTCACACCAAGACACATCATAATTAAAATGCAAAAAGTTAAACACAAAGAGAGAATCTTAAAAGCAGCAAGAGAAAAACAGTTAGTTATCTACAAGGGAGCTCCCATAAGGTTATCAGCTGGTTTCTCAATAGAAACTTTGCAGACCAGAAAGGATTGGCACAAAATACTCTAAGTGGTGAAAAGCAAAGACTTACAACCAATATCACTCTACCCAGCAAAACTAAAATTTAGAATTGAGACACATAAAGAGCTTCCCAGACAAGAAAAGCTAAAGGGGTTCATTACCACCAAACCAGTATTGAAAGAAATGTTAAAGGGTTTTCTTTAAAGAGGAGAAAAAAATAAAAGATCAAAAATATGAATAATAAAATGGCAGTAAATTTATATCTATCATCAAAAATTATATAGAGTAAAACTATCTTTCAAAAGTGAAGATGAAATATGTAAAAAAAATTTCTTTAGATCAACAAAAACTGACAGAATTTGCTGCTAGAAGACTTGGTAGAAAAACTAAAGGAAGTTCTTCAGGCTGAAAGCAAGTGACACACACACACAAGAAAAACAGTAGAGTTAATCATGTAATTAAAAATTAAAATATAATGTATATGCCATCAATTACTTTGATTTAAAAGCAATTGGTTAAGTGTATATTGTTGTATTTTGGGGCTTTTAACATATGAAAATTTGATATATTAGGTAAGAAAATAGAAAATGGTAAATGGGACCAAAGTTGTACAAGAATAAAAAGGATTAAGAATGTGGTGAGTAGATTACAGAGAAACAAAGGTAGGAAAACAGAAATGGTAAATAAGATAAGACTCTATAAGTATACACTTTCTCTCCTTTCTCTGAGCTTTATTAAAATACATAAAATAAGATAAAATAATAGTTATACTCATGTAATGTTAGTTTTGTTAATGTAAGTATATGTGAAATAATCAAGCATCAAAAGGATAAAGAGAGAGTAAAGCTTTATGAGAGTTATGTTTCTAAGCATCAGTGGAATTAGATTACTGTAAATATGAAGTAGGCTGTAATAAAATGCATATGGTAAACCCTAGTATAACTGCTAACCACTTAAAAATTATTTTTAAAAACATAGTGTAAGGAAACAAAATGGTACAGTAGAAAATATCCACTTATTCCTCTTCCAAGGAAAAGCAGTGATAAAAGAACAAAAGAACAATAAGAGCAACAGTACATGAAACATGTTGAAAATAAAAAGTTAAGTTGAAGACATCAATGGCTTAAATGGTCACTCAAGAAAAAGTTAATTTGAAGACATAGATTAAATGGTCACTCAAAAGAAAATGATTGTGGACTGCATTAAAAAAATAAGAATATATTAAAAACTTTCTAGTCAAGCCAATTAGGTAATAAATTAAATTAAAGATATCGAGATTGGAAAGGAGAAGTAAAACTATTTCTGTTTGCATAGAATGCAACACTGTAGTTAGAAATTCCTAAGAAATCCACTAAAATTATTATAACTAATAGACATATTCAGCCAGATTATAGAGTATAATATTAATTTACAAAATTTAGTTGTACATGCTAGCAATGGAAAAATTCAAAAATAAAGGGGATAATTTTATTTATAATACCATAAAAAATTGGCAATGAATTTAACTGTGTAGTCTGAAAAAAGAACAAAGTTTATACTCTAAAAACTTAAAGAAGGATATTAAAGAAGACAAAGTAATTGAGACACATCTCTGTTCATGGATTGGAAGATTTAATAGTGATAAGACAGTGATACACACACAATTGATTTAAAGATTCAATGAAATCCCTATGAAAATTACAGCTGTTCTTTTTTTTTAATGTTTTTTATTGATTATATTGTTACAACAGTTCCAATTTTCTCCCCCTTATCCCCCACCCCCAGCAATCCCCCCCAAGTCCATACCCCTGGTTCGTAAAAATTAACTATCCCCCCCCCTCAAATATTAGGACCCTTTGTAATCTTGTAAAGGACAATGGGCGACAGCTGTTCTTTTTTAATGCACAAATCAATAATCAGTTCTCAATATTTACATGGAAATTCAATGTACTTAGCATAACAAGAGCAATCTTGAAATAGAAGAACAATGTTAGAAGATTAACACTTTTTAGTTACAAAACTTACTACAATCTACAGTTATCAAAACAGCCTAGCAGTGCCATAGAGATAGACATATATCAATTGAACAGAATGGGAAGTCCAGAAATAAGTGGTTACATTTTCAGTCACTTAATCTTCAACAAAGGTGCCAAGACAATTCACTGTGTATGGGTAGAGGGGATCATCTTCAACAAATGGTGATGCAACTGGCTATCAACATGCCAAAGAGTAAAGCTGGACCCTTTGCTCACACCACACAAAATTTAACCCCAAATTGATCATAGACTTAACAGTAAGAGTTAAGGTTATATGACTCTTAGAAGAAAACATAGGTATAAACTTGTATGACCTTGGATTAGGCAATGATTTCTTCAGATATGACACCAAAATCACAACAAGAAGAAAAAAATAGATAAGTTGGTTTTCTTCAAGATAAAAAAAATTATGTATCAAAGGGCACTATCAGAAAGTGAAAAACAATCCACTGAATGAAAGGAAATACTTGCAAATCATTTCTGATAAATGTATAGTATCCAAATGATATAAAATCAACAGTAAAAAGATAAACCATCCAATTTAAAATGGACAAAGAATCTGGATATATACTTCTCTAAAGAAAGTATATGAATAGCTAGTTAGCTCATAAAAAGATGCTCAGCATCATTCATCATTAAGGAGATGCAAATCAAAATCCCAATGAAATATTACCTCACAACCAGTAGAAAAACTGTTAGAAAAAAAAAGGATTAAAAAATAACTTTGACTAGGAGAAATTGGATATACTGATCATGGGAATATAAAATGGTATAAATGCCATGGAAAACAATTTGGCAGTTTCTTAAAATGCTAAATAAAGATTTGCCTTATGACCCAGCAATTTCACTTCTAGGTATCAGCAAAATAAAAATGAAAGGATACATTTACACAAAATTTTAAACTTAAAAACTCAGAGCAGTAGTACCTTAATATCCAAAAGTAGAAACAACACAAAAATGTTCATTAACTGATGAATGCATAAACAAAATGTGATATATTAATACAAAGGAGTATTACTTGACAATAAAAAGGAATGGGATACTAATAAAATGCTCCAGTATGGCTGAACATTGAAAACATGCTAAATGTCATAATGGATCACATATTATATATATCTGGATGTCCATCACTATATATATATATTCCCTAATAGTTGTCTAGGAATATGGGAAAGGGAGTTTGGAAGAAATGGGAGTACTTACTAGTGGGTACACAGTTTCTTTTTGAGATAATTAAAATGTTCTAAAACTAGATTGTGGAGATAGTTGCATAGCTCTTTCTGTGACTATATTAAAAGCCATTGCATTATAAAATTTAAATGGGTAAATAATATAGTAGGAGAATTGTATCTCAATAAGGCCATTAAAATGTTTGGAGTGAGGGAATAGTTTCATAGTTGTATACATTTACTAAAAATCATTTATTGTGGTAACTTGTAGTAGGTGAAGAATCTAAAAGGAAGACATTTTGGTGGTAATGAATAGAGAGTATCTATCCTGTAACTGAAATAATATTCTGGCTAGGTGTTGGGCTATAATCATTACCATTATCACCAACACAGATGCTTTTGAATAATATTTAGAATTTTTCTTTCTACTCTAACCATATTATCTTTACTTTTGTGACCATATGTTAATTATATAGGCACATTCTCCCTGTATCCTGGATGAGACTTTTCATCAGATTTTATCAGTACTGAATTCCTTTGCTGTAGAGCTGTACAGTTGATTTCAGATTTCTCTTCAGTCTTGCTTGTGTCAAAAGTTTGCATTTGCAGTAGCTGTGATTTTAGTCTTAAATATTGGAGTAACAAAATAGTGACAGTGACAGTAAATAAGGGCTCATATTGATAGAATACTAACTGAGAGGTACTTCCCATGTACGGTAAATGTATTTGTCTTCTTAATATACACAACACAACAGAAAGCATGCTACTGTCTTTATATGAAGAAAAGAAGGATACTCTTAACTTGTGACATTGAATTAATTTGGAGGAATAAATCCCATTGTTTTCACTGTACTGAATGTGCTACCCATTTCCATCTTATCACACATTCTCCCAAGTAAACAAACCCCATATTATTAGTGTAGTTCAGCTGCTAATTGACCCTTAATATTTCACTGGCACCAGAATCATCCATAAATATTTTTGGTGGATGTGTGTGTGTGTGTGTGTGTGTGTGTGTGTGTGTGTGTGTGTGAGTGTGTGTGTGTGTGTGTGAGTGTGTGTGTGTGATTGTGCATTTTTAAAGGTAGGGCCAATATGTTATAGTTTTTCTCTCTATAATTGAAAGGTAAAGACCATGGTTGAAGCTTCACCTATTTTATGCCCTAACGTAGTTCATTCAAAACTATTTTGCTATTTTCTCCTTATGTTTCACTGACTTTTCTTATCTCAATATTCATATTTTAACTTTGAGTTTTCCCTCAGTGAAAATCTGAAGATTCCTGTGTATATGTTCTAAAATCATCCTCTGCACAGCAATTCTACCCTTCTAGTCCCCCGTCTATATATTTTGTTCAATGTGACTACTTGCAGTTTTTTGCTAATAGCCTTGAACCCCACTCTGTCCACATGCTGGTGGCTAGCCATCAAAAACATAGCTGGGGAGGAGGTGGGAGGAAGAGGGAACTGCCATATTAAATTGCCTCCTTCCCTCCCTCTGGGAAAGGACCTTAACCTCAAGCACTTTCAGTCAATCACCGTCCAAGAGAAAACCTTGAAAATGTTCCGCAACACTGATTGGTTCCATAAAATATGCTGGCTAGATGCAGAAGTTGAGTTCCTTTTAGCTTATTTCATAGTAAAGGGCAATGCATGTGCTGTATTCATAGTAATTCAAATCTGACACAAATAATACAGCTAATAATTACAGTGACCTTTAACTCACCTCAAATTTAAACAAAGGTTAAGCTGCCCTTTACTAAAGTAAATATTTTCTGTAGTCAAATAAATGCAGACACCTTTGGAGAGGAGAATACATTGCCAAACTAAACGAATCTGAAAATGTTTACAACAGAATAATTTCAAAACATAAAGAATGCAGGACTTTTCAGCATAAACAACATCCAGACATGCCAGCATCTGCCATTATTAATTTACCTTACAATATTTCCAGTGGGCTTCCCCATATGTTTGCTGGGAACTGTTGCTTGAAATTTCTGTCCAGAAGGGCAGATATCAAAGAGAAATATTAAAAGTAAGAGAGTTTAGCTTTCCTTTCCATACTCCAATTCAATAAACAATTTATATTTTATTCCATAAAGCTGAACAAAGCCTAAAACATTTAAGTGGTTACCGTGCCTACCCCAAGTCTGAAAAAATAAACCCAGAGGACAATGCTAACTGAGCAAAGAAAGCAGTTGATAAGTTTATGTAGTTCATATACCAAGATTTAGCTGTTGGTCAGATAAGGACCAGGTGTATTTTTGCAGGTTTTAATTTGTTTAGTCTATGTCTATTTCAAATAGCACTTAAAAAAAGAAAGAAAGAAAAACTCAGGGGTGGACTATGTTATGTATACTCAGTCTTTATTTTAAAAGTTTATTAAAAAAATAATTACTCTCTTTCTGAGGTCCAAATGCTTATGATGTGTTTACTGTGAAAAACAAGTCATCAGTTTATACTGCAATTGGTATCGCCTACAAATTCTGCCTTCATTAAAATAAGGCCATCTGATTTCATTAGAAGTAGTCAGCATGCCTATAATACTTTTGGTCATGATTTAAATTACATGTCTCAAATAGGGAGTACATTTTCATTTAATAGGACAATAATTGTATGTTAAAGGAAAACTAAGTTTATTTCTTTTGTTTCTTTCACAGCAGCTTTGCCTACTCTATTATTAAGTTAAGGCCCAAGATGTCCTTAGAGACCTAAATTAATGGGTTTATTTTTAAGCAATTAAAAAAAAAAGCGAAGCCCCAGGTCAGTAAAATCCTCCTACATGTCTCTCCTAACTCAGCACTTTTTCTATTCCTCACCCCGTTATGAAAGTTGTTGGAGCAACAGCACTGGGCTATTTACTTCCTCATCAACAAGGTGCAAATCTAGGCTGTGAGGTTTATCTATTAATAATCATGGGGAGTAGATGTTTGTCATCAAAATATTGCAGCTCCTCCTAGATTCTTGTTTACACTGAAATAACTGACCTTGATATTACTTTGATATAAATAAATAATTTTGTAATTTAAGTAAGAATGAATTCTTAGTAAGAGTGAAGTAACTATTGAAGGGTACTGAACTTGTTTTCTGTTGCTTGAATTCCTTTATATTCTTTATTTGTTAAAAAAATCTAACACTTAATGAAGAATCCTCTTCCTCTATACTTTAAGAGTCTTACAGTCTCCTGCATTTCCTAACTCTTTGAATCTCCCTCTTTGGATTGCTGTCTTTGAGGTAGGAGAAATCACCCATGGCCTTTTCATGTTTCTGTTATAACTTTCATCATCTTTGGAAACTATCTTTCTCTTTGAAAATCTTTCCCCCAAACCTCAGGGGTAAGATATATTGTTCTAATGAATCATCGATGACAATGATAAAGGATCATAAATCAAAACTGAGAAATGCAAAATTCGTAGGTATTATTATTCACTACAGCATGATGTTCTATTTCCATTTTGGGTTTGATGGAAGATACTTCTGTTTATACCTCTGACCCTGGCAAACTTGAAAGATGCAACTTTCCCAGAGATTCTGCTTCTTTTATGTCCAAAAATATCTACCTGTGATATCATGTGACTCGTACTGAAAGCGGAGCCATAACCAATGTTTAGAGTGCAAACCTCCATGTTCCTCAAAATAAAAGTCATAGGACTGAATTTATGACTGTAGGATCATCTTTTTATTTTCTTTTCAACATTTATGGACTTTCTATGTCTGAATTTGTCTATCTTGTTTATTAACACTTGGCTGCTGTTCTCTTTTTATTCCTTTTCTCCTCCCTGGAGTTCAAAATGTACATACAGAGAATCTTATATATGTAGATAATCACAAAATTATTTGTAATACTCTTTTACTAAATTTATTTTCCTTGTTTTAATTTGTGGAGTTAAAATACAATTGAATGCTATATTAAAGTATTTTTTCTTCCCAAGGATGTTTCCTTCCATAAGCAGAGCTTATACTGCCAAGGTAAGTGTAGGAAGACCAACTGTGTTAAAGCACTAGAAAGAAAGCTCGTCATCATTACTAATTTGGAAAATTATAGTTGTTTGGTTAAACTATTAGACTCTCTTAGAAATGGATGCAGAGTTTCCAGAAGAGAAGTGAGGGCCATTACACTGGACAAGTGGAAGGATCTGCAAAGAAGTAATGGGATTTTTATGAAGTTATGGGCTTTTAAAAGGGAATAAAGAGAGTTCATTCATTAAAAAAAAAAAAAAAAAGGAATGGCATAATAAGTGAGAAAAGTAATGTCCAGATGAAAATGTAAGACAATAAGAGAATCAGTTAATCACGTCCAATGGTCAGAAAATATGACCAAAATGGTACCGGTGGAACGATAGTTATAACTGGTCTAACTTTGGAGCTCCTGCATTAATGAAATGATCAATTTATGTAATTGTTATCATTTTTTACTATTTATCTTATTAATAAAATAATGGCAGACTCTTTTGTTGTTGCTTTTGTGTCTTTCTAACACGAAAACACTAATCAATATTTTGGAGCTTGAACCAGAAATATAACCTATTTTTTATTGAAAAATACCAAAATGAATATTGCTACCACATAACTTAAAGCCATATGGGATGGTGTATAGAAACCAACATAAAAAATACCAACTTTCTTGGAACTATATTATGCGAGAAGGATGTGGCTAGTTGGGATGAACAGAATTCTTAAATGTGGGGCATCACACTGCTCTTACCAGAGACACCTGTAAACTTTTAGTCATTATTCAACATAATTTTGAGAAGACTTTTATGTATGCTTTTGGGAGCCTTTTCTCATATCTCCAAGAGAGAAATAATCACATTCTTTTTTCTGTTACCACTGTGCTTTTTACATATTTTAAATATAATACACTATCTTGTAATTATTTGAAAAACTGTTTATTGCCTTTACTAAAAGGGAAGCTCATTAAAAGCAGGCTACTTTTTAAAAATTTATTGTAGTACATTACCAACTACCTAGAACTGTATTTCACATAGTGATAGTGTTTAATATATATTAAATGGAATTTAATTTTGAGAACTCTCCTGGTTTTAACTAAAATTTTCATTGCAGATTTTAAGGATATTAGGAACAAGTGAATCTATTGGTGGAGGCAAAGGAATTTGCCTCTTCTGGTACATCTCTGTGGGCGGGAAGGAGGAGATGGCAGTCTTTGACAAAGGCCCCTGAAAACAATGTGTAAATATTGTACTTCTAGTATAGGCTGTGATTTCATGCCATTAAAATTACGGGAGATAAGGTGACCAGAC
Organism: Furipterus horrens; assembly: GCF_987537825.1. NCBI lineage: Eukaryota > Metazoa > Chordata > Mammalia > Chiroptera > Furipteridae > Furipterus > Furipterus horrens. Next base: position 143,418,031 of record NW_028327171.1, on the reverse strand, counting down.
CATTTGTATGAGAAGAAAATTTTTTTCACTGCTGAAATATGTAAATATCCTTGCAAGAATATTATTTCTGACTTATATTCTATGTAAAATATATTTTTTCTTAATTTTCTAGCATACTTTATCTCACAATGATGTAAATTAATTTTATAAGATTTTTTTCAGTCTTTGCTTTGGCTGCTGTGAAGCCAATAAAGAATTGTTACCTCATCTTAAATAATTTTATTGCACTTTATGTCTTTTGTTTCTTTATATACCTCTCTCTAGGACTCTTCTTATGCTTTTTGTTCTTTCTCCCTTCACCTCAATTACGTTATCATATTATTGTATAATTTTTTAAATAACAATCTCAAATACATCTGGGAACAAGACAGGATATAAAGTAATTAATAAGTAAAATAAATCCAGGCACGTTAGTTCCACATACTACCTGCCTGCCAATACCACATAATACAAACCACATTGCACTGTTTAGAATGAATGAAAGCAAAGGTCTTGAGCTGGTGGCTAACAGGCAAAATTCTGCCCACTGACATGTTTTGCTTGGCCCACACAGTGTGTTTAAAATATGAATTACTTGCCAACCTTTAAGAATCAGAAAAATTTACACAAAATCCCAGTGTTTCTTAAAGGGGCCCACAATGGAATGTGAATGCTAGCCACTCCTTAAGTCTATCACAGTTCTTAATACTCCATTTTATTTCTGCTGTATTTCACTTGGCCTTGTTGTATTAATTTACATGACCTGGTAGGCACTATAAAAATTTTGTTTGGGGCTCCTGCAATTAATGAAATGAACAATTTACTTAAATAACTCATCATTTTTGAATAGTTTTTTTCCTATTAATGATATAATGGCAGAATTTTGTTGTTACTTTGCTTCTTTCTAACATGAAAACATTAACCAATATTTTGGTGCTTAAACCAGAAATATAACCTAATTGTTTATGATATTTCTATCCACCTATTGTAACTCTACCTCTCAGGAAATCCCCTCGTAAGTACTGAGGACATCTTAAGCATTCAAATCACAGCCCTGAATCAGGAAATAAGGTCTTTGTATTGCAACAGCTGTCAGAAACCTTCGTCTTTTAGTTGTGCATTGTGATCTTTTTACTTCAGTGAGGGTCTTAGTGACTTTAAATTAACATAATATTTTAACAAGCTTGATTATTTTTCATCATCCCAGATTACAGTAGACGTACTGTTAAATACAAGCACAATTATAAAAGGAAAATTGACAAAAACACTCTGATGCTTGAAGGAGACTCCCTACTGTCCAAAAGAAAATCTAAAAATTTAGAATTACTACATGGTAAAACTAAGCATTTTTGTAAATGTTCAATTATATTTACGAAGTCTGTATGGAAAAAGTCCAACCATTTTTAATATAATGAGAATAGTTTGTGCAACATTGATGGAACCTGGAAGCCAAGGAGAATGGACTGGAATGCACATGCGTGAACAGTGATGACTTCACTGTACCACAGTGGGGGCAGTAGATGCTGATGACTGAGCATGTGTACTGTGTGGCCATCCCACTCAAAATGACTGAGTAGAGCAAGAAATCTGCATCACATTTTGCATTAAGCTTGAACATTTCTCCATTAAAACTATTCAGATGACTCAGAAGGCCACAGCTATGGGCAACTGGTGATTGGCAGCTTCATCACTACAACATGCCTGCTCATGCATCACGTCTTCTGCAGTGTTTTTTGGTGAAACATCAAATCACTCAGGTGACTTAGCCCCCCTGCAGCCCAGATTTGGCACCTTGCAACTTCTGGCTTTTCCAAAAACTAAAATCATCTTTGAAAGAGAAGAGATTTCAGACTGTTGATGGGATTCAGCAAAATACACTGGGGCAGCTGATGGTGATTGGGAGAACTATGTGAGGTCGCAAGGTGCCTACTTTGAAGGGGACTGAGGTGTCATTGTCCTATACAATGTTTCTTGTGCCTTGTATGCTCTTCAATAAATGCCTCTGCTTTTCATATTACATTGCTGGATACTTTCTGAACAGACCTTCTATATTATCTATATAATAAGACTGGGGACCTACCACATAGTCCAGCTGCACTGGTGTGCTGCAACTGGCTCATCCTGGTGCAGAACGGCAAATGAGTTCTGTCTGTTCCCAACTCTGAGTTTACTGACTTTGTGTGTGTGTGTTTCTAAAAAGCCAGTTGTTTAATATTTAGCAGCACACCACTGTATCTTCCAACTAACACCCTCCAGGCTTTCTCTCCCTTGCATGTGCTGTTGTCTGTCCTTCTACACTGAAATACTCACCTTCCACTTCCTCCATTGGAAAACTCCTGACTATCCATCAAAACCCTTTTTATGTGTGAGCTTTGCTGTGAATTCTTCTCCAATATTAAGCAGAAATATTTACAATTTATATCAACACTCTTCCCATCATATTTTATATTTTTTGCATTTTCCTCTTTTTCTCTTAATGACTTATTTCCATGACAAGAAGGATAAAGTATTTACTTTTTCCTGGTGCTATGTAGTTAAGTGAATCTTTCCACCCAAGGCCATAGGACTTATCCATTACAGATGGAATAAAATGGGCTACTGATCTCTTAGCAAATAAATAAAGTCGATGATCTTTCATCCTTGGCATTGTATTATCAACTACTAAGGGGAGGAAATTAAAAGGCAAATGTGTAAAATGGGAACATGAGGGACTAAATTCTCCAATCCAATAAAAGGGGAAGACGCTTTTTTAAAAACAGGATACATTTTCCCTGACTCTGTAAGGACAACCTGGCACGGTCTGTGCATATGTATAAAAAATTCTGTTAATTTTTAGTTATTTTAGGGAAGACATAAATAGATGAGTTGTTTTTCAGCCACACTGAATGCTAATCCATGTTCCTTTATCCTTGCATAGCAACTTCTTGAAAAACAGTAACCTAAACTTTCTGTGAACTTCACACAAATTGTTTATGACAGGTCACATTTAATAGAGACTAATAGTCCTCATGTCCCACAGTCCATATCATTCAAATCCTCCTGTGTAAGTAACTATAGACTAAATTTGTACCCAAGTCATTTTCATTCCCAGAAGTTAAATGTGATTCTGGCATAAACATAGCTCTTATATTATTTGGTGCTTTTATTGTTAAATAATTATGCTCAAGAAGCTTCATTGCTTGTTATAAGCTCAGGAGGTGAGAAGAATTGCAAATTAAAGACTGCACCAGTTTGTGGACACTTCTTTGTCATCACCAAGTTGTTTTTTTTCTTTGAATGTGCTTTGATTCTCGCCACACAGAAAGAAAGTCCATTCAGTAGCATCAACGTGTGGATGTTGTCCATAGTGATTTGGATGGGAATCAGTAGCAGGGGGCTTGCCTCAATGTCTATGGTTCAAGGGAGGATGTCATTCTTCAGGGACAGTGTGAGCAATAGGGAAGCAGGGGAAGTCTGTGAATGACCTCACAGCACGAGATGAGTGGTCAGTACTGTAATAATGGTTTACATTGGCAGGGCTCCACTTCTGGGGTGGTCCGTGGTGACATTGTCAAGAATCTCTTTCATTAGTGTTGTGAATACTACAGGGACACATTGGTTGAAAGGTGAAAAGTTGGAAACACTACTGTTTTTCATGGCTGGGGATAAGGGGAGCCCATTTGGAAGCTTATAAGAAGTTGTTTTTGAAAGAAAATACAAAATGCCAACAAAATTTTTCATGAACTCTCAAATGCAGTGTGGTGCAGAGTCTCTTGATTAATAAACTTTCTCTCTGTCTCTCTCTCCTGTTGAAAACATGGCTTTCTTTTAGTAGTGTGTTTTTTTGCGAGGAAATCTCAGTTTACTGAGGTTGAGAGGTTAATGGTTTAGGCTACAGGTAGCAGCAATTATCCAAACTGGAGAGCACATAGTATAAAATAACTGACATGCATTGTATCAAGTTTATTGATTAAGGTTTGGTTTTTTTTTTTTCAATCTATGGAATTAAAGATTTCTTCTACGTAATGTAACAGCCAGTAAAAACCTGACTGCATACTCCCATGTACTCACCTTGTCTTCCTTTTGAATCCTTTAAATAGTAATGCTAACAACATTAATTATCTAAACCCAATGGCTGCTTTGTTGCAAGGGCACATTTAATTGTTTTATGTATTTAAGAGAAAACACAGAAACAATTGCTAAGTCAAACAGGCATGACATAGAGCAATTTAAAATTAACAGAACACTTTATATTTTAGGAAGAATTTACATTCAGCGTGATTTCATTTCTAGCAAGTCTTAAAAAAAGAAAGATGTAAAATTGTCAAACTTATTAGTATATCCATAAGCAAATCTTTCCCGACTTGACTGACATTTTAATAGTGCAAAACTTAATAGTCTTTCAAAGTAACATAAATTGATTTCAAAAAAGAATCTTTATTATATTAGTGTTATATTTTAAATATTAAGAAATATGTGCTTTATTACTTGAAGGTTTTTTGCATTTTATCTGGAGTTAGACTTTAATTCATAAATCCATTTGTTAAATTTATTTGGATAAGTTCATTCTAATTAAAATTTATTTTGTTTTTGTAATTATAAAATGATATATGGTTATGATAGCTCATTTGAAAAATACAAAATATAGACACACAAATAAATTCTTTATAAGATTTTATTGTTCTATCTTTCACAGATTATTTCTATGTTTTAATTTTTCTATACACAAATATGTATTTTTATGGATACACAATATATATTTATTGTAAATAGTTCAAACATTATAAAAATATGCTGAAAAAATAAACATTTAATTTCCAGGACTATTAAATATTAATAGCTTGTATGGTTTTTCATATTTTCAGCATGAATTAAAAATATAAAACAAGATAGCAAGTTAGAGTTAAATATTTTTAAAGTTGATCCATTTTATACATGCTCTTTTGAAAACATCCCTCAAAAATAAGCAAAATATAAGGACTTCTAGTAGAGTATGTTCCGTGTGTTTTTTAACATATGCAATTATAATTACTTATAATTTTGTATGGATTTTTTTAAACATACAAATAACTAGAATAATTTATCATTATGTAATATCTCATAATATTTTGTAATATTTTCATATTATTTAGAAAGAAACATTTTTATAATTTTATATCAGTTTTAATATCTGTGCTTTTTCCTTTTTTCTTCTTAAATTTTATTACTAGGAAATATTTGACCAAAGGGTATGAAAAATTTCAGGCTTTTGTTTTATATTAAGTAATTGAAACAATATTTATACCAAAGTCTGTATGAGTACTCATTTTCCTGAAATTTCATATTCAAATGGTCTCATTATAAGTTTTCTTTGTATAATTTTCAATAAACAGTAGGAAAAAAACAGTCTTCTTGATAAGAGTTTCAGCATAATTCCCTCCAAGATCTATTGATATTTTCAACAAATTATTGAATGATTTACTATAGAGCAAAAACATTGCAGCTAGAAAACAAATGAGAATTTATTCCAGATTAGTTTTTCAGTTTTTGAGGACACAATTGTACAAACTTAAATTATAATGATTTTATGGAGAAATTTAAAGTGTTTGTTTAAATAATTGCTACATAGTAAATAAGCATGAATGCCAGCATTACAGCTAATGATGTGTTAAAATGTAATTTGAAATTTTTCTGACTCTTGGGAAGTGATGTTTTGAAAGGAGAACCTATCAAGGATATTATAAAATGAATTTCCATAATGATTCAGAAGTGGGGTTAGAATAATATCACTGATTTGCTCATGAAGTCCTCCTTAGGTTTTTTCCTGATGTATGTAAAATTAAGAAAAGGGTCTTATATCCTCATTGTCATGTAAAAATTATCTGAACAGAGTTGCTGGCTGAGAGCCTTTTGCCTTGATCTAAAAAAATATAGGAATACTAATGGTAAGTGCAATTAAATGTGAATTCAATGCCAAAAAAACATGAATAAGAATTGCTGGCACTTCTGGGAAAATAAAGTGAGTGCTCATTTTACTGAGTATCTCTCTGCAATTCTTTTGGATACAGATTTATAGTAGACTGACTACAGACTGAAAATTCCTGGAAGACAGGAACCATAGTCAATTAGTCATTATATGGCATCACATACATAGTTGGTACTCACAATATATTTATTTAAAACAATGAGTGAATGAGTGAATCTGTGGACTAAGAGAGTGAATGAACACTATTACTTAAGGCCAAAAATAAGAACATGGGGCTGTCCTGAAGTCTATTTGTTGGTCTAAAACTTCTGGAAAACCTTGACTACACCATCAGATTAGTATGTTTAAAACTAACGGACACTCTATTCTGTTCCATTGGTCTATGTATCTGTTTTTATGGCAGTATCATTCTGTTTTGATTACTATGGCATTATAGTATAGTTTGATATTAGGTAATGTGATTCTTCCAACCTTGTTCTTCTTTCTCAAGACCTCTCTTGCTACACAGAGCCTTTTGTGGTTCCAAATAAATATTTGAAATATGTGTCCTAGTTCTGTAAACTATGTCATTGGAAATACATCAGGAAGGAATCGTGTTGCATCTATAGATTGCTTTGGGTGGTATGGACATTTTAATGATGCCAATTCTTCTAGTCCATGAACACAGTATGTGATTTCACATATTTGTATATTCTTCAATTTTTTTCTTCAGTGTTTTATAATTTTCCAAGTACAGGTCTTTTACTTCCTTGGGTAGATTTATTCCTAGGTATCGTATTCTCTTTGTAGCAATTGTGATTGGAATTTCTTTCTTAATTTTACTTTCTGTTAATTCGTGATTGGAATATAAAAATATAACTGATTTCTGCATACTAATTTTGTATCCTACCACTTTGCTGAATTCATGTATTAGTTCTAGTAGTTTCTTGGTGTAGTCTTTAGGGTTCTCTATGTACAGTATCATGTCATTTGCAAATAATGACAGTCTTACCACTTCCTTTCCAATTTTAATGACTTTTATTTCTTTTTCTTGTCCGATTGCTGTGGGTAGTACTTCTAGTACTATGTTGAATAAGAGAAGTGAAAGCAGACACCCCTGTCTTCTTCCCAGTCTTAAGGGGAAGACCTGTAGTTTTTTGCCCATTGAATATGATGCTGGCAGTGGGTTTGTCATATATGTTCTTTATTATGTTGATGTATGTTCCCTTTACTCCCACTTTGCTAAGAGTTTTTAACATAAATATATCCTGGATTTTATCAAATGTTTTCTCTGCATCTATTGATATGATCATGTGGTTTTTACCCTGTATTTGGTTTATGTGGTGGATCACATTTATTGACTTATAAATGTTGTACGAAACTTACATTCCCAGAATAAATCCCATTTGATCATACTGTATGATCTTCTTGATGTATTGTAAATATTCAGTTTGCTAATATTTTGTTAAGGATTTTATTGTCTATGTTTATAGATTAATGGAATTTAATAGAGAGCCCAGAAATAAACCCATACCTTTGTAATCAATTAATATTTGACAGAGGAGACAAGCACAAAGGCTAAAGATAGTTTATTCAATAAGTTGTGTTGGGAAAATTGGACAGATACATGCAGAAAAATTAATCTAGACCATCTTCTTACACCACACACAGGAGTAAATTCAAAATGAACCAAAGACTTAAATGTAAGATCCAAAACCATAAAAATTATAGAAGAAAACATAGGCAGCAAAATTGCAGACATTGCTCATAGCAATATTTTTTTCAGATATATCCCCCTAGGCAAAGGAAACAAAAATAAATAAATAAATAAATAAATAAATGGGACTACATCAAATTAAAAAGTTTTTGCACCACAAAGGAAGTCATCAACACAATAAAAAGACAACCCACAGAATGGGAGAACATATTCACCAACACGTCTGATAAGGGGTTAATATCCAAAATTCATAAAAAACATAAAACTCAACACCAAAAAAAGAAACAATTCAATTAAAAAATGGGCAAAATAGACAATTCTCCAAAAAGGACATACAGATGGCCAATAGACATATGAAAAGATGCTCAATGTCACTAATCATTAGAGAAATGCAAATTAAAACCACAATGAGATATCACCTCACATCTGTCAGAATGGCTGTCATCAATAAATCAGCAAAAAAGGGGAACCCTTTTGAACTGTTGGTGGAAATAAAGATTGGTACAGCCACTGTGGAAAGCAGTATCAAAATACCTCAAAAAATTAAAAATGGATCTGCCTTTGGACCCAGCTATTTTACTTCTGGATATCTATCTAAAGGAACCCAAAATTCAAAACAACATAAACACCTCTATGTTCATTGCAGCATTATTTACAGTCACCGAGATATGGAAGCAGCCCAAGGGTTCATCAGTAGATGAGTGGATAAAAGAGCTATGGTATATTTACACAGTGGAATCCTACTCAGCCTTTAAAAAAGAAGAAAATTTTACCCTTTGCTACAATATGGATAGACCTGGACAACATTATGTTAAGTGAAATAAGCCAGTCAGAGAAAGACAAAAATCATATGACTTCACTCATATGTGGACTCTGATGAACAAACTGAACTAACAAGGAAAATGGGGACAGACTCATAGATGGAGAGAAGGATAACAGTTGGTGGAGGTGGTGCATGGGTGGAAGGATTGAGCGAAAAGAAAAAAGGACTCATGGACATGGACAACAGTGTGGTGATTGCTGTGGTGGGAGGTTTAAGGGGACTAAATGTTAATGAAAAAAAAAACACAATAAAGATTAAATTTTTAAAAAGAAAGAAAACCTAAGGGAGTTGGTTGATATATTTCTTTCTTCTGCCAGAACTGAAATCCAGAGACTGCTTGCTGTGAAGTAGACCTCGATTGGTCTTAGCCAAAGTTATAGAGAAGAAATTAATGCTAACTTTATTGCATCCTGTACTTTATCTCTCACTCTCATTCCCACGTTTTTGGTCTCACTGTCCAATGTCTGCATGCTGCCTCCCTTTCATTGAAACTTCTGGAGAAATAATCTGAATATTTAAGTTTCGTAGGAGTGCAAATTACTGATAAGATTAATGTTTGTCTTTCTCATAGTCATTTTACATTAACAACCGAAAAACTCTCTCCTTTCCCTCATTTTCTTTGTGCCAGAGAAAAGAGATCCTATGTGGAAATCCACGTGTCCACATCTTGGAAGTGGGTTGGCACTGGGTTCAGAGACTTTATTGAGGTAAATATATTTTATGTTTCTCTCAAGTACAGTGAAGAGATTATCTTTGCCCCATGCTATTTGATCATGTATTCTACCTTCCTTAGACTTCCCCAAATCTCTACACATTTACTGGGCTCTATCTCTCTAGCAGAGCATGACAGTCTCCCTGTTTTGTTTTGTTTTTAATCACTTCCATGAGATTTCCTAAAGGGCTGGTGTTCTTACTATTACTGAAATTAATCTAACCTAAATGTTAATCTTTGGCATGAGTATATGGCAGGCCTAAGATAGAGTTATTTTGAGGGTCACTGGTCTAAAACTCTCAACTACACTTGGAGAAAGAACCTGAATTACAAAGATATAAGAAATTCTGGATTGTATAACTTTAGAACTAGAAGAGACCTTAGAAGGTTTTTTTGTCATTTAAAAAATGATCAACAGTACAAATAAATGAAACACTAGGCACAATGGACTGTACCAAGTCCTGAGGGTGAGCAAAAGAAATGGTGAATGACTCTTCTGGCCATACTTAAATGTGTTATGATAGAGAAGTTACAATTCCTATGAAATAACCAGTGAAAATTACCTGTCATCTTTATAATATTGGATGAATCAACAATTTTTTTTCATTTTTGTCTTTTCTCTTGCATAAAAGACTCACAGTAAGAAAAATGTAAAGGTAGTCATGATTAATAGTAGAAAATTTCTGTTCATTGTAAAGTTCAATATATGCTGTCAAGATTTTATAATCAGATATAAAGTATATCAGGAATCCTCCAATACAATCACATTGTTAGATTCGCAAGTTGTCTTCGATTAACCTTGCATTACTATAGTTTCTTTCTCTTTTTTTCCATTGGTTATGCAATATTTGATCTGTCATGCTAATGAATGTATCCTATTAAAATACTTTACTTTAAAAAGTAAGATTTTATACATTATTCAGAAAATGCTGCTGCCTGGACATGGATAACTCAGCTTGCCCCTGCTTCCCTGCTGAATTTGAACTTCCTCTCTTATTCTTTGATAAAGACAATACATATCATTAATGCTTTCTAGATGACTGGTGAGTTTTTCATAATAGTGCCCCTTTCCTCCAGTCTCCTTCACAATGGTGTTCTTAGCAGCAATGTTGGACCTCAGTTCTTCAGTTCAGCAAAGAAAGAATTCAGAGTCAAGAACTCTAGTCCAAAACAAAGTTTATTTAGCATGCAAAGCACTTGAAAAGAAGATTCAAGTGGGCTACTCAGAGAGCTCTCTTGGCCTTTTAGAAAGTCACAGAGGCAGAAGTCAGCCAACCTGGCTGCATGGACTCAGGAATCATGTCCCAGAGGCAAAAGAAAGCCCATTTGGAGACAGATTCAGGGGATTAGCCCAAGATAAACTGCAGCTGCCCACTGCACCCGTGATTGCAAGTCTTGTGGGGACCCTTAGAGCATAGGAGAAGGGAAGCAAAGATACACACTTGAAGAAAGAAGGTGAGGGTGAACTCTAGTGAGTGAGCACGCACTGGATCCTTTTTCTTCAGGGTTTGTATCTGTTTTCTAAAAGCAGGAATTTTAGGGGAGATCTTAGGGAAGGGTCTTATAGAATATTCATTAGTTTTTCAGGTGTTTCTTTTATCAAAATGAGCATATAGGGTCAGGGTCTTGGTCTCCACTGATTGTTCAGTGCTAGGCTTGTAGGGGGTGATCATTGGTCATTGCATATGGTTCTGATGCCCATGGTGTCACTCATCTGATTTTGCTGCTTTTCTGGACCTGAAGCTGAAACAAAACTGAGACCTAGATGTTATCGCTTGTTTGACTAAAACTCTATCTCTGTGCTCAACAGATCTGACACTCTGTTCCTAAAATTAGTTGATGCTGATTAGAACTTCATTGTTCTGGGGGCTTAATGCTTAAAGGTGTGCTCATGCAAGGGAGAAGGAAGCAGATGCATTGGGATCCTGCACAAGGCCAGTTTGAATCAGTTATGTCTCAAGTTCCCCATTTTACTTGCAGAAGAATTTTCCAGCCTCTTACTATCCTGTCTCCATATGTGACATAAATATAAATAAAGTACAATATGTATAAACTCAAACTACCCTTGGGTTTCTAGTAGGAACTGCTTGATATTTGTTAATGCAACTTATCACATAATTAAGACTTTCTGAATACTAAAAGACAATCTAATTTTACCAAAAAAAATTTATTTAATTGTTCCTTCTAGTTTGTAGGATAACGTTCCATCATGGTCTCTGAGCCCTGACGAAGGTAAACTGAAATAAGGATTAACTGACTTTATAAAGGATAATTTACAGAAACCACATGAGGAGTTCCTGAGCATAGCCCAGATAACAAAAATATTATCCACATTGTTTACAGTGGAGTTAGTCAGTTTATTAGTTTGAGTGCTTCATTATGTATAAAAGATGCCAAGGATGGTCTCCTAGTCAAAATAAACAGGCATAAAGTGTTCTGCATATACAATTTGTGGGGAATAGTTACTTTGCTATTTATTTAATAATGGACCATAAATGGAGTCAAAGTGCAAAGGGAAAAACTAAAAAAGCGGCCCACTAAGGCCTTTTTGAAAGATTGATAAATAATGTGGAATCTCAATTAGGCTGTAGAAGGAATGCAGATATTAAAAATTTGGTCAAGAATCTAATTAGCTGGAGGTAATTAAACAGTCTCACACGGGGTCATTAATCTTTTCCACAGACCTTTGATGTTTTGCACACTGTCTCCTAGTCATTAATAAAATTCTTAACACTCCACTTTGTGCTGTTTTATCATCATGTTTTTTTCTCTGTACGAGCATAGAGCAAAGTGTCCTATCACAACGGCCTTCCTTTAGTTAATTTCTTTTCCTCTCCCAGTGCTTGTTAAGATTAACTATTTAATGATCCAGATGAAAAGAAAAAGACACATTTAAACTTGTCCTTTACTTTAGTAAATAATACAGTTTCACAACTTTGCCATCATTACTTAAAAAAAAATGAGCTCTCTATTGTTCCCTTAACAAATGCTTCGCAGAAATGGTAAATTACAGAGGATCTACATTTAGTTATCTGAAGATTTACACAGTCCCCTTTTGAAGCTGTAACTTGTCAAAAACAAGAATAGTTATGTATTTAAGAAAAACAGAAAGAGTGGAAATTGTGGAACACAAACTGTACATTGAGCAACAAAGGAGTAAAATGTCATTTCAATGGTGCTTTATACTGATAAGTTTCAAAGTAATGTCATATTCAGAACTGGCTGGGTTATAAAAGGCAAGGAAAACAAAAAGATTGAATTTAGAAAATATGATTCCTGTGATTGGAAGAAAATATTTTATTCATTTTTATAAATGCAGTGTTTGTGTATGTATTATTTTATTTCAGTCTTTTAACCAAATGCATTTCTGAAAAAATTGAAACCTGTTGTTTCAAAGAATTGATTGTATTTGTAATAGAGGCTGTTACTCCGAAAGCTTTCTACCTGTCCCCTGGTAGACTATATTGGATTAGCAGAGAATGGGAAAAGAGATGTAGCAATTCTGAACATTTACTGCAGGAATAATGCTCTCAGAATGATGGCATAAGAGAATATATAGGAAATGAGTTATTCATCTCAAAACACCTGAAGATTTCACAAGCACTCATTAAGGAAATACATGGAAATGATGTCTGCAGAATATTAAACACAGGAAATACTATTTTATACTAATTGGTTGTTTCTGATAGGAAGATTATCAAACCAAAAAAAGCAATAAACATCAGAAAAAAAAATCCCTAGAATCATATGACTATAAGAATAAATCTTCCTGAAAAAATATATCACTTGCTTTCTGAATTTTAGGAATTTTCTTAAATATATCTTAATTTCTGATTTTGTACTTCTTATAGACAAAATCACAGAATATTTTAGTTTTTAAAAATAAATGCTTATTTTTCAAATTAGCATCAAACTTTTAAAAAGTGTTATTTTTACCTAAAATAACACAAAATATTTGCATAAATTATATTTAAAAATACAATGTTACATGAAAAACTGTCAGATTTAATATCTATATACACATTTATTTGTTTAAACGTCAAGAAAAATAAATTTAGGAAAGAAAAATATATCAACATTATAAAAGAAAGCTCATGTTAAAGAAAAATATCTGACTATTCACTAACAGTGCATTATGTACATCTCCTTGTACAAAAAGGAGTTGCTTAGAAAATCCATGTGGAATCCCCAATCAAAAATAGAAACACCCAGTCACATTGATTAAAATTTAATAGCAATTTGACTAATCAGGATGTTTATATTGAGCAATTACATAGTAAAGCTAATTGTTAAATGTGTACAGCTTTGTTACTCTCAATCCTCCAGTGACATAAATTTAAAACAGGTTGAAGTTAATGACTAAAGAACGGTTAATAAAATAGTTCACTGTTTTAAAATATGAAAGGACTTAAGCCACACTGGAGGGACTAGAAATGTTTAGATCATGCTGTGAGCTTTGGAGTTCCTGTGATCGGTTCTGCACTTTTTGTTGTGGAACAATTCATTTTCTTAGGAGATGTCCTTCAGTTGATTTCCATTTTTAAAGATGTAAAGTCACTAAAGCACATAAAGTATAAATGTAATTTATAGATGCAGAATTTACATAAAATTTTAGATGGGGGAGTTTATATTTTATGCTATGTATCTTTGTGCTTATGTGTTTGTGTGAGCTTTAGGTCTGTCATTTTTATTAGGTGTATTTCATCAATAAGATACCATCTATCTTAGAGAAAAAATGAACATTGGATCACATATTAATATAATTTATCATTATGTGGCATATGAAAACATACATCTTAAAAAGCAGCTTTAAAACAGTGATTTAACTGTAAATAAAAACTATGTATTTAATAATAAATGTCATAAAAGTTCCATTTTCATGAGAAAATAGTTTAACTTCATAAATATTAAAACATTTTAAAGTTTGATGTTTTAATATTTAGGTGGTTTATATGGTGTATTTATGTTAGCTTACTGGATATTAATGTGGAGTTTGAAGAGTCTGCTCAAACATCTAGAAATATTCATATAGATAATTTAACAGAAAAATATTTCCTGTGTTAAATTTATTTTTATTTGTCTTAGAACTTTAATCTGTTTCTTTTAAGTGAAGGGGAAGGACCAAGGGAAAAATAAGGAGTTCAACAGTATGTGTGCTGGAGATTCAGTACCACCTCCCAATTTCCTGGTAACTGTTAGGGTCATTCCCCAAACAGCAGGGCAGAGGGGAAATATACAATTCTGGAATCATTATATCATTTCCTGTCCTGTTTCCTGTCAACTGTTTCTGCCAGAAAAGGCTAATAATGACCCATTTTCACCAAGCAGGAGAAGAACCTGGAGTCAGAATTAGGCTGTAGAGCTAGATCTCTCTTCTAAATGTAGTTATAAAATCTGGACTAAAGAGGGCAGGAGATACTCTATAAAAAAACCTATGGAGGATCAAGGAAAAATCTTTACAAGAAAATCATGCATACATCTGAGAATATGATAAAGTGATTTATTTTCAATAAAATCTGTGTAAATGCTTTAGTTACTTTGATATCTTGATTAACTGGAGTTTCTGTGATATTTGTAGGTGTGAGTTTTCCTTACAAAGTGTTCAGCTTCCTTCCCTGCATTTGTGTTGAATATGATTTTGTAAAGCATTCCTTTAGATTGTAGTTTCCTTCTGGTAACATCAGGAACAAGGAAATTAATAGTAGCTTATAACTAGGAAACATGTCATTCACTTAGTGTAAAATATGAGGTCTTTTCTAATCTTTACTCCATCCTCAAATTTATTTTTTAAAACCTGTGACAACTTATGCCACAAATGGATATCTCTCCAAATTAATGTGAATTTTTATGGGTGTACTGGCTGGATAGAATCTCAATCTATTTAATGCAAGTTCGTGTCTTTTTCTCTTTTTTTTTTCTTAATTTTATAATTTTATCTGACAAAATTGAGTGTGAAATCAATCTGCATGTTCAGAAGTTGATCAATGATAATGATCATCATGTGTATGTAGGTATTTAAGAGGAATTGCTGAATAAGAAGCAAAGCACACTAACTTTTATATTCTTTTTCAAGTGGCATACAATTTTTAGTCTATAGATATCTAGTTAATCTGACATCTTCAAACATATTGGTAGATATTTACGTAATTAAGTAAATAGAAGGAAGGTCCTCATACTATATTTTTCATATGGCCTATTATGCAGTTTTTTAGTCCTTTGCAAATATAAAATTTTAACATTTTAAAAATGTATCCTTAGAAAAATATTGAACAGTTATTGGGATACTTCAGTTATTCTGACAATAAGTATTTTTCTAATTTATTTAACATTTACTTCTAACTATGATGGATGTTACATGAAATAATTATTATAATTCTTGTAATAGATATAAATGTCATTTTATCGATCAAGTCAACTTAAAACTTGAACAGCCAAAAAAAAAAAAAAGAAAAGAAAAGAAAAGAAAAAGTCAAAGGGCTCAACCTTATTAACAGGATGAAATATTCAGTTAGCTGAAGACAGTCAAAAATTAAGAGTTCAACACTGAATTAAATGTCTTAAAATCTTAAAGTGCTTTCATCTGGGACAAATTGTGTAATACTCCATCTCTCAGCACATTAGAAGTAACCATTGGTTCTGTACATTTGGATCCTTCTAAGCAACAGATACTTCTATCAGGCAGAGACGGATGTAAATAGAGGCCAATCTTTTATGGAATCTAGATGCATGAAAGACGTCTTCCCCACCCCCAAATAACAAGGATATGGGCTCTAGGACACACTTGCCCATAACTGTAAATAACTCCTTTACTTATATTGGGTAATGTCTGTCACATGTTTTTTTCTTCTGTCTCACAAAGATTAGATTTCTGGTTATTTAGGGTATTGGGGGAAAGGAAACCATCACTGTTAGAGTGAAAAGTAGCTTGCACATAACCATGATACAATAATAATTAATGAACTCATGGGCGTGGGTAAATATCACTTTGTATTTATAAATCAAAACTTTTAAATTTATGATAATGAAATAAGTATTTAATGAAAAAATTTTTCATAGTGTTTGTGGTCTGTATATTATATTTTGTGCAGCTTCCAAAATGAAATGTTCTGAAAATTCTACATAAATAATTAAACTGTTCTCATAGCATTTATTGATCATAAAGTCTTAGAAATCTTTGACTCTTAGTTTTCTGGGTGTCATGTGGGTTATTTTTGGCTTGCTGGTGTCCAGGTTCTTTCTGAAACTGAAACTCTCCTATATTTGAACTTAGAAAGTTTAGTATCAAATGTGACTGTTTTCCTCACACAGAGATGAAAGTTGAGTTAGTTACACTGACTGTTTTAATACCACATAGGTACTTCATTACATGCAGTACCTTCTGGAAATTTAATGAAGTTTTTCACTTGAAAATACATTATTGCATTATGGGAGAAGGGGTGAGCTGGGTGGCGGGAAGCAATTGGGGAAAAATGGAACAACTGTAATTGAAAAACCAAAAAATAAAATTTAATAAAAAAATACATTATTCCATGTGTTGAAGTTTAATTTCATTCAGGTCTGTATTTATTGAGGGCCCACTTAGAAGATTTGAAAATGGTAAAATGATCTGTCAGAGTAAGCTGACATTTCAGTACTTGATTTTTACTTAAAATGCATGAATATAATTCCAGCAACTACTGCTATATAAGACAAAGGGACAGGAGAGGCAGAGATGATATAGAAATCACTTTTTTTGTTATTAGAAATTCATAAAATACTCAGGATTGCTTCCTTGATGGTCCCAGGTTTATATTGTAAAATGTTCATAGACATTAAACTAATAATGCTGCTTATAAAACTAGATTCATTATGGACTTGAATTAAAATTACTAATCTAAATTTTAAAGAAGTTACATTTAAATTTGCAAGTACAGTAAAAATGTATGATTCCTGCCAAATTTATTCTTGAATAGGTTTGACTATAAGTTAGGAATAATGATTTTTTAAAGATATATGATTTTACAATGTTAAGACAGGGTTAACCCTTCTATATTTAATGTATACTTAGTTCAATATAGGTTACAAAAATAGTTATAATTTTATTTGCAAATCTCTTCAGATCTCATTTTGTTCTTTCTGTGTCATACAGTTCATTTTTGTTCCCAGTTACTCATCATTATAGGATTGAGAAATGTAGGCTTATTATACCTTGTGGAGTCTCAGTCTCTTTTATCTGGAAAAAAAGAATCAAAATAAATGTCTGTTATCACAGCTCACTTGACTGTAGTTTCTGGTGTTAATATTATCTCGGTTCCATAAGAAGGCACTGAAGTATTTGACCAGCAAGGTAATTGAAAAAAATGTGTAACCAGACTTTTTAAGTCTATAGAATATCTGCCTATATAAAATCTGAATTATTATTCAAAATCAGTCATAATTATTTAGGACTATTCCTCATGTATAACGACCTCCTTTGACTCATTTTTTACACAAGTTGGAGCCAGTGAACTCTAACACAAGGCTTATTTCTGGACTGTCCTTTACTCCCTTTAAGGTAGTCAAGGTTCACTATTAAAATAGTTAGAGGAAGAGTCAGTAACAATCAATGACATTATGTCTAGTAATTCATTAGAATTCAAAATTTACTTTATTAATTTACAGTTACTGAAACACATGTGTACTTTTCTGTGCAGAGCATACTTAAATGGTCATTATAGTGCTTTATTTTTATTCTGTTCTCTTTGAAACCAAATAAATGGTCACTTCATACCCCAATTGAATGAATTGATATAATTACTTTTAAATGTTATTTAGGAGAGGTGACTATTCACGTTAACATGAGAGGCTGTCTGAATAAAAATAATAGCTTTTGATGATCATCTAACCAACCTTCATCAGTAGTGCTCACCATGAAGAAAAATTCTGAATTACCTAATTTTCCTTTTTTTTTTCTTTTTGAAGATTTTTAAGCTAGTTCTAAGTGCGTAAGATATATTTCTGAATATTCTTTCCCTTTAGACTTCAATTTTACCTCTTCTCATCTTCATTTTTCTATTGACTGCCTTTCGATTTTCCCTTGAACTTTGTTAATTCTGTGAACTGTTAACCCACTATTTAAATTTCAACCCTCTAAGAAGACTCATTAATTTTATAATTGGTGTTAGGACACAAGAAATGTTGTGGCAAGGGATTGTTCTAATTTCTTTCACCCTACCTCAAACTCATTTCCTTTAAAACACATGCTTGAAAAATGTAATGTGAAACAACAAAACTAGAATTGAGTTGCTTTTTGGTCTTTTTTATTTATCATATAACTTTGTAGGAAGCAATGGAACATACATATTGTAGATGTCTTTCAATATCTGAGGAAATCATGAATTAAGACTTGGATGACATTTCTTGATTGTAGTACATTTGTTTCTACATGCTGATCTGGATGTATTTTATTTTTTTACCGTTGTTTAAAATGTTTTAATGAGAACTTTATAAAGAATAGTTAAATTTAGCAATTGACTATAATGGTTTTTCAAATATTGTAGAAAGGTTTACTTTTTAGCCATAATTACTAAGGAAAAATAAGCTTCATAAATATCATTCTGTATTCAGGGATTTCTGCTTATCAAAATGGTTTCCTGCTTCTCTTTTAGTATCAAGTGACAGATTCATTATGTAAAAAATTCTGTAAATTTAAAGTTATTTTGTGTAATGAGTATTTTTATTAAAGAAGCATTTAAATTAAAGAATATTTAGATTCATTCAATTAAATGTTGTAGTAGGTTAAAAAATACACTTAATGATAATAAAATAGTGAGAAAAAAATGCACAATTACATGTAAAATTTTGTTCTTCTTTAAAAAATGTTATAGTTTATATGCTCCACTGAAAACCAAGCCCTAATATCACACAAGAAATATAAAAATATGACAATGAGTATAAAAATATTGCAGTGTGACTTCTTTATTAAGATTATAGCTCAGAAATGAGGCCAGATTGACAGTAAATCAGCATTCTTTCATATAGTCCAAATGTCATTTGAGAAAATATGAATAGTTATGCCTGAGTAATTAGACATGATTAAGTTATATTCCCTGTAATATAAAATTTTGGTCCAATTTGGGGGATAAATTTTGAAAACAGGCTTACTTGATAATTTTCTATCTTTTTGCTTGATAATCTTTTTTATGATAATTACTAATAGTTTCTGAATGTTGTCATATGGATGAAAAGTTGAATAAAACTCCAAGCTGGTACCCAGTAAACAAATATATTTGATTCTGAGTCAATCCAGAATAGTAAACTAATAGTTTTGATGGCTGCCTGGGGATTGGGAATCCTACAGAGATATGAGTATTTCTAAGAGATTAATCACAACGAGGAACAATCAGTATGCAATGGGCACTGACAGTCAGACTAGATCGTGGTATGTAAACTGGCTGAAAATGAGTAGTGGTATTCCTCATAGGACTGAACAATCTGAGATCTTCTCTTTTTGAGTAGCACAGGATCACCTGGCAAGGAATTGATCCTTAATAGAGAAATACCTAGTTTAGAATGAATTGCTTTATTTTGCTTATGACAAGTAATGTGTTCACACTTTTAAAAACATAAAAATAGCTATAAATTCACACAATTATGACTCTCAGAGAGAATGCCTAAGCTAGTGCCATATTTTGTAGGAAATGGAAAAGCAAATAAAACCTAAGTACACATACACATACATATTTACATACACAAAACAATCAACAACAATGAGGACACATCTGGCATATGATGCTCTAGAACAAAAGGACTTTAGGGACTAGGGAGTTAAAATGAGGCACATTTTGAGGAAATATAAACTGAACACTAAAAAAAAATGCAAAAGTTTAACAGAAAATATAGCCTGGCTTAGAGCAGAAGAACAGATTTTTAGGGAATCTGAAGGACACTTCAGGGCCCTTTTGTCTACCTTAGTCCTCAAATTTCATTCATGCTAAAGGGATGTTAAAGTACATTAAAGGTATTCATCTGATTTAGAAGAACTTCTATTTTGCCAACGTGAAGTTAGTTAAAGGGTTCACCTTAAATCAGCATGTTTAAACAGTTTTGTAGCAGGTGTAAACACATCCTGAAACAATGTAAAACCTGAATTTGAAAGGTTTACTCGTCTTGGACAAAGGAGCTTTAAAATTACATTCTCTTTGTTAAAAGGTCTTTCAATCATGGGAATCAAGTTAGTTCTTAGTTCATTTCACATGTATTTCTTTTCATTCTTAGAAAGATATGTGGTTTGAGAGTTCCTCTTAAACTTTAATTACTTTGAGACATATTCTCTTTAATTCAAGAAATAGAGCAAGAGAATCAGGCTTGATTCCCTGGCTCCATGACAAAAATTTAACGCTTTCTCTTCAGTTCTTTTCTGTTCTGTTTCTGTAACTGGATAGATGATGGTGGTTTTTAATGGCTTCTTGGTGGTTATGTGGTAAATATATACGGGAAAAAAAGTTATTAAGGACAGGAGATAGTTGAAAGTGTCACTGATTTTCATGCTGTGAAGAGTTCAAATGCCTTACGGTTTTGAAGCCTGAGGGCCACTAACCCGAAAGAGAAAAAAAAAAAAGACACATTAACATTTTGGGACCCTGATTTGAAATAATGTTTTCATCTTTCCATCTCTGGGTGCCCAAATAGGGTTGAAAAGCCAGCAGCTCTGTTATTTTGTTGAAAGGGGTAACAAATGTCTCAATTTTCAGTACATATTCCTACCAAATGAAAACTAAGTTGAGCTTCAAGTCACTAATGCTCTCTTCCTGTTACAACTGTAGTCTCCTGGTGAACTTTAGAAACAGGTTCAAATTTTTCATAATAATTTTCCCCTGGCATAAGTGGTGGATAATTAAACTAAATTACTCCCTCAGGAGTCAGGGTTTTTTTGCAATGGGATCAGCTAGATTGGCTTGAAATCTGATCCAAGGTTCAATCAAATGTTATCTCTTCTTTTAAAAATGGTATCCAAGTCCATCATTACATGTATTGTTTGCATTTAGGAGAAAGTATGATCTCATGTTATAACCAGTACTATCGTCTTGTGAAATCGCCAATGTGTCTTTTTTTTTTTTAATTTATGAAAATGAAAACAATTCTCTCAATGTGCCTCATAAAACTCTTTCAGCACCACCTTTAAAAATCTTGGAATGGATTTCAGATTAGTCAGAATAGCTACTAGTGGACAATTGCCAAGCATGAAAACAAAGCAAAAAAAAAAAAATTAAAAAGTAAAATCTGAAAACACAATAATTTTGATTTGTAAGAAAAATTTCAGTTTTTGTAAGTGGGAAAATAAAAAAAATGGGATAGGCTTTAATATTGTTGGAATTAAATATAATGGCAATGAATATAAGGTAAAAAAATTATCACAGATTTTTATTAAGTATTAATTTTTTCTTGGTTAATGTTTGGATATTTGTATATTGTTTCTAAATTATATCTTTTTCTAAGGCTATAAAGTCAAACCTTTTCCTGACACCCCAAAATGTGTAAGTTTGCAATATATTTGAATAGTCTTCCCTATACTCTACAGTTCTATACACATGAATATGTGATTCATGGCTTATATTAATTTCTGGACCTGTTTACACATCACACGCCATTCACCTGAAAAAAAGCATGAATCTTCTCCACAAAGAATAAAATCATGAGACTAAAAATAAAAGCCAAGAAAAGTACTTTTTTTGTATGCTCTTATTATTTAAAAACTTTTTGTTCATAACTCTATTTCCTTTGGACTGATAAGCATGCTTATCTCACCACTGAAGATTGGTAAATCTCTACTCTGTCAATTTAGTGCTGTTTCATTCTGAAACTTATTTGTCTGAATGAAAACAAACACCCAATCACTGTAACAAGTAACATACTTTTTCCAAATAGGTTTTTTTATGTTATTTCATTTTATCTTTATTTTATTTTGTAAGTAGGTAGAGTGTTATGGTTAGTTAGAGAGAAGGAAAAGCTAAAACATACAAAAGTGAAGGGACTCTCCTAAAATCACAGAATTAGTTGATGACTGATTCTTGGTCTTATTCTTTACAAATAAAAAATTAAGAACAATATGTGCTTATTTATTTAAACCCTATTTAAAGGTAAGTATATTATCTTCATTTTACTTTTGAAGAAATAAAAGCATAGAGTTAATTAATTTGCTGAAGTTTATGCAACCAGCAAGCGATAATTTGAGATTCTATTATGACTGAGGATGACTTTGAAGACCATTCTTCTTCAACTGCATATAGTCTTTTAGATTGCTCTAGTTTTTGTATTCCAAATGATACTTTCAAGTCATCATAACTTCCTCCTTTATTTCATGAAGATTATGACTCCCAATTAATTGAACCCAATTTAAGGCAATAATAAATATTTGTAGAAACATAACCGTTGTGTAATTATTTTGCAGATGGTTATTTTTTTTTAATCTATCTTCTATTAAGCATCACATTACAAAAATCTGGCTGGTCTTGGTAAACAAACATTGTTCCTGTGCATAATGGATGGTTATCATT
Organism: Furipterus horrens; assembly: GCF_987537825.1. Taxonomy (NCBI): domain Eukaryota; kingdom Metazoa; phylum Chordata; class Mammalia; order Chiroptera; family Furipteridae; genus Furipterus; species Furipterus horrens. Next base: position 143,395,363 of record NW_028327171.1, on the reverse strand, counting down.
GCAGGAAGGAAAATTAAAACTAACCAGAATAAAATTTCAAGCTAAGTAAGGGATCTTTATCTTATTAATGATAAAATATGTGTATAATATTTACATAAAATAGGCATAAAATAAAGTGTTCTAGTAACAACTAACAAGCTTAGGAAATAATATATTATACATATTTGATAATTTTGTGTCTTTTGTTCAAATTTATTCTCCATCCTCTTTCTGCAGAAATATACTATAACCCTTTATTAGTATTAATCCATCTCACATTTGGCTACACACTTCAGAAATATACGTATGTGTCCAAAAACAACATATTAGTGTTCTATTGTATATTTTAAAATATAAAACTACTCTTCTGAGGCAGCATAATAGAGGGCCTACATAAGACTTAGGTTGCACCAGGGAAACAGATAAAAGCAGTTGCCCCTTAGCATTAGCTGAACAATCATCTAGCAACAAGCCACAGTAGTGTATCACCAGGAAGGGCAAGAGAATGGAAAAACTGCATGTCTGGCACAAGAATGTAGATAAATATAAAAGCTAAGGGTGGAAAAGGAACAATGAGAATATCCCTCCTTACTCTCCAGCTGCAACTCTAAGTTCAACCAGTAGAATCTCACCACTAAGGAAATTTGAAGCCTGTTGTGTTTTGAAGGTATTCTCATCAACATAGAGAGATAGATAATAGACCCAACTTATATTCCATAGTAACAGTCTGAAAAAAGAAGATATTACCATCTACAGAAATAAATACTGTTTTCCTCAGTCTCTACTGTTTTACACATTATGAATGACATTCAGTCAGAAATTACAAGATGAAAAGACAAAATCAAATATTAGAAATATTTACCAATTGTGAAAGATAAATTTCTAAATAAGAGTCACAGATATTATCCAGATGTTTCAAATATTGGACTGAACTTTAAAATAACTATGATTAATATGTTAAAAGATCCAGTAGAAAATATGAGTGACATGCAGAAACAAATGTGGGATTTCAACAGAGATTAAAATGAGAAGAGTTAAATGAAAACTATAGAAATGAAAGTAAAGGTAACAGCAGTGAAAATAGCTTTCAAAAGAGTTCTTCCTCAAAAAAAGCAGAAACTAATCAAAAATAGAGTTAGCCTATAAAGTTATCAAACCTTAATCAGAAAAAGACCCAGATCATATAAAAGCTGTAATGCGATTAAAAAGAAAAAGAGCATATACAGCTGTAATAAAAAGCAATGAGGCTGACACACATTTAATAAGAGCCCCACAAGGAGAGGAGAGAAAGGACATAGAATAAGAAAGGTTTGAGAGATAATTGCTAATACATTTTCAACAATAATGAAAGACATTGAACCATAAAACCAACAAGTTGAGGGATATGCAAGCAGAATAAATAGAAAAGCACACACACATTCTTGACATATTTAAAATTTCAAATAGCTTAAAAAAATAAAAAGAACATCTTGCAAGCAGTCAGAGAATAAAAAAATTAAGAAATACTGCTGGCTTCTTCAAAGAAATTATACAAAACCCAAGACAATGAACTGACATTTAAAATACCAAAATAAAAAAAAACTGTCAATTAAAAATATTATATCCAGCAAAGTTTCTTTCAGAAAATAAACAATATGCACTATTATTTACTTGTTATTTTGCTTATATATTCTTGAATTAGTTATGTATAACAACACATTGTTATACTGAACAATTTTTTGTTGATATGCATAACTAGTTGATCCATTTTATCTACCACATCATATTTTATTTTATAAATTAACTCAATATTTAAAATTCATTACTCACTGATGAATATTGAGTTTTTTTCCCTTTTATCTCTATTATAAACATTACTGTATTATTCATTATTCATAGCTGTCTCTTAATAAATTATGTATGCAATTTTTTTCTACAATGTAGGAGTAGGTATGTCTAGTTAAAGTATATGTATTATGATTTTTTGATTTCAATAGATACTAGTACTTTACTTTGCAAAATTTTTAAACAATTTATACTCCCACTAGCAGTGTATAATATCAGTTATATTTATGCTAAATTCTTTTCATACTGTACACATCATCAGAATTTTTAACCTTTTTTTCAACTTATTGAAATACTAATGTAATTTCACTATCAATTTAACTTATTCATTTTAAGTTTCTTGATTACTTATGAGACTGAATGTCTTTTTATATACAGGATGTGAGATTTCTTCTATTATGAATGAACTATTTTAATACTTAATTTTTCTAATACATTCTATTTTTATTTATTGGAAAGAAGTTTTCTATTTATTCTTTACATTAATCCTTTACATTATAAAGTGTTAGTGCAGTCTATCTTTTCACCTTTGTATAAAGCCCTTTGATATATGGGATATTTCAGTTTACTATAAGACAGCATATCAAACTTTCACTCTTTTGGTTTTCATTTTTTAGGTATTATTACAAATTTAATAATTAAAATTTAATTATTAAAAATTTAATCTCTACCATGTAATTTTAAAGATTCTTATTGATGTTGCAAATTTTGCTTTTCAATCTTAGACTTTAAATACATTTAATATTTATTTTGAATGCTATTTAAGGTAGTGAGTAAATACTTTCCTTATCACAAGGTGTCCCAGAATTATTAGACAGAACATTTATTCCAAACTAAATTCTGTTTTATTATGGTATTAATAAAATAATTAAAATGCATATATTTATATTGAACAAACTAACTTTTTTACATCTATTTGCACTCATGAAATCTCCACTACAATTAAGATAAACCTGGAACCTGAAGTTATTTGTGTTCCTTTCTAATTTTTCCCTCTAGATTTTTTTTTTTTTTTTGCATACTCTGCTCCTGGGCAATCTTTTTTTTCCTCCTAATTTCCATCCTATCCTCAAGAAAACCAATTACATGTCTACTATGAAGCTGCTTGAGGTTGTCTCACAGCTCACTAGTGCTCTATTTATTTTCAGTCCCTTTTATCAATGTCTCATTATGGACACTTTCCATTGCTATGTCCTTAGGTTCACTAACCTGTTACAAATTTAATCTGCTGTTAATCTTATTATAAGTGTTTTTACCCAGTCATTTAAGTTTCCATCTCTAAAAGTTTTATTTGGATATATTTTCTGTATCTTTCATGTCTACATTAAAATGATCAATTATTACCTCCTTGAATATTTGGCATATTCAGTTCATATAATTTGTTTTAAACTTTTGCCTAATTACTAATTAATTTCTATTGAATAACTTTTCTTTTTACTATGGGTTATAGTGTTTCATTTTGTTTTTGCATGCCTAACTTTTGTTTTTAATTTTATGTGAATTTTAATTTGTTGGGTGCTAAGTATTTTTATATTCTTAACATATTTTCAAGCTTTTTATTGATGTGCAGTTAAGTTACTTGAAAACAGTCTGTTCTTTTCTAAGCTTGCATTTAAGTTTGTTGTTAGGATCAGAACCAGAGTAGCCTATAGTCTACTATATATATACACACACACACGCATACACTTAAGTATACTCCCTGATTTTTTTCATGAGCTACAGTTTTTTTCCATTCTGGTTGGTAGGAAACAAAATCTAGTCCTGATCTCTGGTCAGCTCCAGGGATTATACCCTCTAAGGTTTTTAGGTGGATATTTCTGGGGTCTCAGGAAATTTCTGATCAGAAATTCTGACCAGTAGTCTGCTGAAAACTTGAGGGGACACTCTGCAGACTTGCAGTACTGTGTCTTTGCATCTTTCTCTCTCCTCTGATCCTCTGACCAATGAACTCAAGCTGCTTGGACTCCTGAGGTCTCACAGCTTTACTTCTTCAAGTCAGGAAAACAGCTCGGTTCTGCCATAGTCTATTTTTTTCATGTTGCCTGTGAAGTTTAGATATTTTCTCCAGGCAGCAAGTGTGAGCAATCAACTGTCTCACCTTGTTTTTCCACTCTGATAAGAGTCACTATCTTATACTATCTAATCTCTGGAAATGGTTTTCTCATATATATTTTTAGAGCTTTGCTGTTTCAGGCACAAAAGATAAATTCAGTCCCTGTTACTATTTCTTAGACGTGCAAAATTTCCTCTCATTTAAAAACTTTCTACATTATATGTGGATTTCTGTTCCTATTCATCAATCCATTTATGTATCTTTATACAAATTTTATATTTTTTCATACCATAGATTTTATATACAGGGTGGAGCAAAAATAGGTTTATAATTGTTCATATGGAAAATAATACAATTATTAATAATAAAAAATAATAAACTGTGTTTTATGTACTCACAACTGTAAATATACTTTGCTCCACCTTGTATATATATTTGATAACTTAATAGAGCAAATCTCTCCACTTTTAATCTTTAAAATTTGTTCTATTGTTACATATCCCTAGTCTTTTTCATATAAAATTAAAATTTAGCTTCTTTACATTCAGGAAAATTTCCGTGGTAATTGTTATTAGGATTACATTGAATGTAAGGGTTAATTTGAAGAACTTAAAGATAAAGTATTTCTATTTAAGAACATGGTTTTCCTGCCAACTTATGTATGTATTATTCTCTTCCAATAAATTCTTAAAATTGTCATTATAAGAGTTTTTGAATATTTGGCTAGTATTTATTTCTCATTAATTATATGTTTAATCGTTATGAAAATGTCACATACATTATAAATAACAATTTCTAATTGTTTTGTCCCTGAAGGTACAAATTAGAAAACTACTAATTTTTTTAGTTTAATAAACTATACAGATAATCTTATTTTCTACTTATAATGATATGTATGTATTTCTTTTATATATATATTCTTTTCTTACAGTGTTTGTAACACTAAGGAATGATGACAGAAATCCTTCTTTGTTTCTTTAACTTATTGATTTAATTAGGTGTGTTAATAAGTTATCTAGAATTGAAATAGTCTCATACCTGTACTATAAATACAACTGAATTGATGATAACTTGTATAGTATAGCAGCCATGAGATTGCCTATGGATGCTAAGTACCAGGGAACATTATTGTCTAAAAATTCAATTGCTGCACACTGATTACAAACAGGCCACAGGATTCTACCAGCCAATGTAAAGAATACAACATGGATACAGTATTGGAAGACATAGATTATGCAAGTGTTACTACTACTAGGTTAGTCTGAGAAAATGAGCTATATGATTAGGATTTGGGAATAACTTTCACAGCCCAACAGGGGGGTTAGCATTGTTTTGGTAAGCATGGCATGCATATCACCTAGCAATATGTGGTGGCTCAGTTGCTGAAAATTTCACCAGCAGTAATCTAGTATAATTTCCCCATGGAAGGAATAATTCTTAGGTATAATATTGTGGACAATTGAAAAATATGGAAGTTACAATGACTACAATGATAGTGGAGTTGGCTGGTTGCTGCTATATTGCATTAAAGCCCTGCAATAGACAAGAAGAGATGAGAGCTCTTAACAAGCTGTTAATGTAAGAGTCACAGAGGGCATTGTTTCCTGCAGGGGCGGGGGCGGGGGTTGCACACAGATGAGCCCCTGACTTACTCCTAAGAGCTGCAGAGCTCTAGAGATGTTTGCTCAGCAAAGCAGATCTGTTCTGTGAAGGGAGAAGGAAATTTGATATCCTGAAGTAATATGTGGAGATATCTGTTTGGATGTCCCTGAGAATGTTGACTCTGCAACTTCCTCCAACAATGATGCAGGCTTGAAGGAATGGTCCACCTTTCCTTACTGTGACTTAGACTTTACTGTGCTGGAAGGTACTGCAGAAGTCTCTCACAAAAAAATGGTTATTCCTCAAGGGCTCTTTCCACTTCCTCTCATGCTGTCAAGCATAAAACAAAGGTTAATTTCCAGCATAATTTGGCTGGGAATGTGCTGAGCTTGATATGGGAATATAGAGGTAATATCACTAAAGAATTGCTAGATTTAGCTGACTTGGTTTGATGAGAATGAAGGAAGTATTCTGCAGATTGGATTTTGAGGATTTTTGACCAAGTGGATTAGAATGTAAGGCTATGCCAGCAAGATTTTATTGAAATAAAGACATTTTTTTCAGGATACATATTTTAACACATTGGGGAAAAAACAGACAAGATAGTGGTAAACTTGCTAAGTCTTAGAATCTTGGGAGAAAGAAGGCCAGCTTTCAGTGAAGTGGAAATGCTTGTTACCCTGGCATATGGTAGGGGAAATAATAGTCTGGGGGAACTGAGCATGCTGGAATGAACATATTATGTAAGGCCAGAAGACCCACCAAAGGGTTATGTTAATGAGAAGACTCAGTAGGTTCAACATTCACCAAGATGGTAAGGAATATGATGATAAGATAGGAACTAGTACACTAATAAGTTGATGGTTCTCCTCTGCAGGAGAGGATGCTTTGAGAGGCTCTCGTAGTGCCATGCTTGTTACCATCCATATTGATTTAATGAGGTCCCCTAAGTAAGAGGGCAAGTAATTGGGTTTAGTTGCCAGGGGCCAGGAGAACTCAGCTACTGTAATGACTGGAAAGGCTGCAGAAGCATCCAAGGATGTTTGACCCATAAGGTGTTATAAAAAGGAATCAGTGAACATCTAAGAAAAAAAAACCAGGTGGCCCAAAAAGTGCTGTTCAACATCTATAATTTTTTTTAAGCAAGGATGAAGAACAAGAATGAGATAAGTCTCCTCAATAAAATTTATGATTTTTTGCTTAGTTCACAGACAGACAGGAGAGTACAGGGAGTCAAGACTTACTCAGAAAAGAGATGCAAGCTATTTTTACATGGGAACCAGTACCAAAGTGGTAAAATCTAAACATAATTTACAAATTGCTGGAATTTCAGTGTAGATACAGAACCATATAGAGCAGAGATATTGGAATTATCTGATTGAGAATTTAAAACAACTATGATTAATGCACTAAGGACTCGAATTGATAAAGTAGACAGTGCACAAGAACAGACAGCTCTTGTAAATAGAGAGATGTAAATCCTAAAAAAATAACCCCAAATAAAATGCTAGAGATGAAAAGCACTAAAACACAAATGAAAGCTGACTTTGACTTTAGTAGCCAGGAAAAAGTTGAAGAAAGAATATTTGAGATGGAGAATATATCAATAGAACCTTAAAAACTGAAAAATTAAGAGAACAAAAGACTGAAAAAATATAGAACAAAATATTTGAAGCCTGCAAAAGTTGAAATATACATGTAATGGGAATATCAGAAAGAGGAAAAAAAAAAAGAAAGGAAGAAACAGAAGAAGTATTTGAGATAATAATAACTAAGGATTTCCCCAACTTAATGTCAGATACCAAACTATAGATCTAGGAAGCTCAGAAAACAGCTAATAGGATATATGCTCCCAAAATGATACCTAAGCATATTTTCAAACTACAGAAAATCAAATAATAAAAAAAATTCTAATAGAAGCCAGAGGAACAAAACACCCTATCTTTAAATGGACCAAATTAAAATCTTATTCAACTTATCAAAAACCATGAAAGCTAGGAGAGTTAAGTGATAAAATCAAAGTGTTTAGAAAAATAAAATCAATCAAAAATCATGTACTCTGAAAAATTATCTTTCAAAAGTGAAGGAGCTATACTGACTTTCTCAGTAAACAAAAATTAAAGAAATTTTTTTCAGTGGGCCTGCCTTTTAAAAAATGTTAAAACAAAACTTTTTTAGAGAGGGAAGGACAAGGGCAACAAATACAAAATAATAATAAATCTGGGAATGTTATGCTTTTGATGGGTCATTCCAGTCTTAACACATAAACAAACATACACAAACACATGTCACATAAAACCCTCCCCAAAAGTTTGTATGCATACACACATACACATATACGTATACACTCACACACAGAGACCCATTATTATATTGATTTTTCTATCAGGATAATTAGCTGAAGATTTTTGTAAAACTATACTTTATAATATATTGAAATAATAACTTTCTTTTAGCCTAGAGAGTAAGTAAAGATGGCACTTGCCCACCAAAGGCAGACAGTGAGTTTCCTAATGTAGGACACCACATTGAACCTATATCAAGATTTCTTAAATCTAGATTACCTTCTTTCATGCAATTTCTCTCTTCCTTGTTTTCATCTACCCCTTATTCAAGTTTCCTTTACGTGTCCAGTCTTGAGTTAGCTTGTGTCAGCAATACAATGTACCTATATATGGGATACATTGTTAAAGGAAGAGCTATGTGTCCAACTCTAAGGAGATATGAGGAGAAGTGTTATAATAGAGAGATATCCTAGCAAGATCTTGTTAACCAAGCATGATGATTGATGTTCTAGCCATCTCTACTTCTTTTAATTTTTTGTGAAAATACTGCTTTTACTTTAAGTTATATTTTATTGTTTATGATAATACAGTTGTTCCAGTTTTACCACCTTTGACCCCTCTACCCAGCCCCACACCACACCCACAGGCAATCCCAACACTATTGTCCATGTCTGTAAGTTGTGTATATAGGTTCTTTGGCTTCTCTATTCCCTATGCTGTACTTTAAATCGCCATGACTATTCTATAACTACCAATTTGTACTTCTTAATCCCTTTTTCTTTTTTTCTCATTCCCCAACCCTCTTTTCATCTTGTTATAGAGTGCGGGTCTCCAAAAATCCACAGAGCCTGCAGGTTAGGGGATGGGGAAAAGGGAACAGCTTTTAAGATGCCTTTGCATGACTATGGCTAGTAGCTTAGTTTCTCAGTTCTGCAAATGGCTTTGGTTCTTCCAAGGCCCCAAGAAGATGGGAGGGGTTTTGACCATGGAATGGTGCAGAAAGAGCATACAGAGCCTTGCAAGGTTCTGTGAATGGTCAGAACGGGGTACCACATCCGATGTGTCACAAGACACAGTCAGGGATTTAAAAATAGGTGCCAGACATTTTGGCTAGGCAAATACCATGCAGCTTTGAGAAGAGGAGAGCACCATATGGCTTGGAAAGGAGAGGGAGCTCTCCATGTGGCTTTGTGAGGAAGAGAGGAGATCCACATGGTTTGCAAGGAAGGCAAAGGAGAACACCATGCATGATCCAGTACAACATGGCACATGTTTTCCTGGACTGTTATATGGAGGCTGATGACATCATACCCCAGATCCTGAATGAGACAGCTGACAGATAAGGGATGGGGAACTTCTGGGCATGTGTTTGGCTTCTAGCCTTTTGGGGAGCAAGGGAAGTGCTGGGTCCCATGGGAAAACAGGGCTCTGAGCTGAAGTGCTCACTGGCCTCCCCAGGTTGGAATATTGTAAATAAAGACCTGTTTCCTCAACACTAGGTGTTGGGTTTTATACCAAGGTGCCATGTGAAAGAACCCCCATTCACTCTGTAACAATCTGGCAACCTTAAAATGTTATCTGTATCTATGATTCTGTTTCTGTTCCACTTGTTTGTTTATTTTGATTTTTAGAATCAATTGTTGATAGATATGTATTTATTGCCACTTAATTGTTCATATTTTTTTATTTTTTTCTCTTCTTGAAGAAGACCCTTTAACATTTCATATAATACTGGTTTGATGCTGATGAACTCCTTTAGCTTTTGCTTGTCTGAGAAGCTCTTTATCTATCCTTCAATTCTAAATGATAGCTTTGCTGGGTAGAGTAATCTTGTTTGTAGGGTCCTTCTTTTCATCACTTTGAATATTTCTTGCCAATCTCTTCTAGCCTGTAAAGTTTATTTTGAGAAATTAATAGACAGTCTTATGGAAGCTCCCTTGTAGGTAACTAACTTCTTTTCTCTTGCTGCTTTGAAGATTCTTTCTTTGTCTTTAACCTTTGGCATTTTAATTATGATGTGTCTTGGTCGTGGCTTTTTTGTGTTTCATCTTGTTTGGGACTCTCTGCACTTGCTGGACTTCTATAGCTATATCTCTTTATATGATGATTTTCTCTACATGACTAAGCAGGGAGAAACCTAGAAAAATGCTACCTTCATAGAGAAGTCGCTCCCTTAGTATGTTAAAATTGAGACACAGAGATACTTTCCCAAAGTCATGTAGACAGTAGCAGCCAAAGTGGAATCTCTCACAAATGAGAGATTGGGAAAGGAAAACTATATATATATATATGAATTCTGCTGGTTTGGTGCTGGCCAAGTAGTTTCCTCTGAAGAAAAAATATATATAATTGGTGGTGTTTTTAAGAAAAAAATCATAATGACAATAATTCCTTGCTCCCTCCTTGGAAGCCCTGAGGAATGTTAAATGCAAGCCAGACCACAATGATTGTAGAAGTATTACATGACCCTGGTTATTCACGTCGTATTTAGTGGAGAGCATTCCATTTGTTCTCCAGACTCAGATGCCTACTTGAATGCAAAGGAAAACACTTTAGCAGCAAAGCAATAGAAGTTGCAGCCACAAGACAACCACTGTCAACTATTTTCTAAGAAAAAAAAAAAAATCCACCACTTGGAAAGGAGGAGGAGGAATGCAAGGCTATTTTGGGGGTCTCGACTCTGGGCTGCAAAATCCACTTCCTTTCTTCTGTTTTCCTTTCCCCTTAAATTTCACAGGTCTTATCATTTTCTGTCTCAATGGAAAACCAATCCGCAGGCATGGAAGTAGCCATTGTATGTTTATGGGTTATCATTATGAAGGTGTAGCTTGTAGGAGATTTGTATGGATGTGATTTTAAATTATGTATATTATATATAACAGAAGCATACTAATGTCAGGAGTGTTGGTAAGTATGAAGCTGACATTTAAAAAAATTTTTTTTTTAAGTTTGTGATTCCAGCCTAGGTAAACTCAAACTCCCTAAAGCATGACACCATATCAAAAGCTTAAATGTTGTACTGAAATATATCACTCATTACTCTTACTTACACATTGGTTCCAGTTCTATTCTATGTAGCTAGGCCAAGTAAGTGTCATTCATAAATAATGTGATATTCTTTCAACTATATAAAAATAATTATCATGCTCCAGCAGGTGTGATTCAGTGGGTTAGGCATCATCCCACAAACCAAAAGTTTCTGGTTCTATTCCCTGTCAGGGCATATGCTAGGGTTGCAATTTCTATCTGTAGTCATGGCACATATGGAAGGCAACAAATTGATGTTTCTCTCTCACATCAATGTTTCTCTCCCTTTTTCCCTCTCTTCCCCTTGCCCTAAAAACAACATTTAAAAAATTATTATGATTATTTATTTTAGGCCTTTGTTTACCCACACCAAATGTTTGAATTCCTTCAGCCATTTTGCAAATATTATTTTTCTAGACTTTTATGTTTATTTATTTCGATTAAAATATAATACGCCTCAAACTACTCAGTATATCCCAATGTAACATGATAAATATAAAGTACCATTTATCATACTTATTCATTAAAGTCCTCTATGTTTAGGATAATGACATGCCCTGTTTTACTCAGTATAGTGTTAGTTTATGCCTGTTGTCCTGGTGTAATAGAGCATATACCTCCCCTTTTATTTTTAGAAGGGACTAACTTGAAAAATGCATTATATGGTTATTCTATCTACAATTTCATTGTTCAGTTTTGTGTGAGGTACATTATTTCTATTCTCATAAAAAGGGGTTTCTGCGATATGTATGAACTGTATGCCTTTACTTCTTAAGTGTCCATATTTATAAAATGAGTTTAAAATGATATATTCTAAAAATTGTTGTAATTCATATCTACTTTTTGACCACTTCCTAACTCATACTCCTTATCCTCTAACTTCTCATTGACCAATTCCTCATTTATGTATTCTATTTCTTGGTATATAATTTTTCATAAAACTCTACTTTATCTTCTCCTCAGGGAGTTCCTATGCTACTCTCAAGTCAACAGGTTGACAAAACATTACTTGGGAGCATTTAACTATGTTCTAAACTAAAGCTTTTGAATATCCTCATTGTCCAAAACTAATGTTTTGAGTTCTTCCAGTCTTTGAGTCCTTAGACACAGATGTTAGAGTCCAAATAAGTGCTATTAATTGTAAAATACTAGCACTTGAACAGTTGCCCATTAGTGCAAAAGAATTTGAATTTCTTTCCAATTAACATCTCATATTTTCATTTGCTTATATATTCCCTGCCAGTAAACCCTGTCTCTGTTTATGCTAGATTAAATGGTTAGAAGATGCTCTTTAATACAGTGCATCTCATATAAGGCTAATATCCTAACACATCTTCATATAAGAAACAAAAGAGTATAGGTACAATACTTGGGATAAGCAAGATTGCTCAGAAACTAATGAATAAATAATGATGTCTCATGAATAATTCAGGATGAACATTGGATGCCTCAAACAATCTTTATCTGCAAAAACAATAAAATATTTTAATGTGATCATGTGACATGCAATACAAATAGAAATGAGGTTAATTGTATCCTTGAAAGCATGTAGTGTACTCTCACATTCTGCCTCTGCATGAGAATTAATGCATAGGTGAGGACTTAGAATAATGGAGATTTAACACCTTGCTTAGAAGAGAGAATAAAACTTAATTCTCACCATAGAAAAAGGACTCTGACTTTTTGTTTTCCATCATCAAAGCAAACATTTCTATTCAAAGAAGAATCAATAACAAGATAGATTGTACAAAGAAATGTAGGGCAACAAACATCACAGCTTCATTTACTTAGTCTCAAATTACTCAGCTAAAAATTCCTAACTATATTGACCTTTAACCATCCCATAAGGTTTTGGGCTCCTGCAAGGTTACTATATATAGCTACAGTGTTGCTTCAAAAGGTAAAGATAGTTTTGTGTCATGGTCTCTTTAAAATATCAAGTGAAGTATCAATTTCAAGAAATTATTATAGAGTATCCAAGAATTTTAAAACAACAAAATTAACAAACAAGTCAAACGTAACAGCAACAACAAAGAAGCCAAGTCAGGAGACTGTTAGGACTCCGCAGGGAATTAAGTAGTCTCACTTTCTATGTCCTCACTCATCTCCTATCCCATTCTCTAGACACTTGGATAATTTTGAATTACTCAAGCTGCAATATGTGTGAACGGCGTGTCTTTACTACTTAAGCACCCATATCTATAAAATGAGTTTAAAAAATAGTATCTTCATAGATTTGCTTAAAGATTAAATCAGACAATACATGCAAAACTCTTACTATAAACATTAACTATTACTCTTTGCTGATAAGCATACCCATCACCCACCCTTATGAATTATAATAGACAAAGCACAGGGTGGGGCAAAGTAGGTTTATAGTTGTTCATATACTAAATAATACAATAATTAATAATAATAATATGAAAATGAACTGTGTTTCATGTACTCACAACTGTAAACCTACTTTTACCACACCCTGCGTAACTCATAATAAGTAAATATTTTCCACATCTATAGTAATCCAAGAAATATGTTAAAAATTAAGGGTAATTTTTCAAATTACACTAGTAAATAATTTTTTAAGTAGTTTATAGAACTGTAAAATTGCTATGAAACTGGGATTTCAGAAATTTGCTAATGAGTCATGTATAACTATTTTAAAATTTAATAATGACCTATTAAATTAACCATGTAAATTTTCACACATTTTAACCTAATATTTCCACTTCTGTGAATATAGTCAATAGGAAAAAAAATCAGTAAGTATGGAAAAAATAAGGACATCTCTTCATTGCAATATTCTCTGAAATGGTAAAATAAATAACCTCATATTCACCAACAACATAACAAAAAATAAAATAATACATTTATTTAAATGATAATAGAAATTATTTCACAACATGAGAAACTAGAGTTATAGGATATTAATGTGTTATTACTTCAACTGTGGAAATAGCTTAATGAAAAATACTGACAGTCAAATAATGAAAAGTACACTACCTTTGTTATTTATCCAAATAGGATTATGAATGATTTCTCTCTATTTCCTAAAATTTTTTGTGATATTATATAGTGTTGATGTAATAAAATTAGCTTTGGAGAGAAACAAGATGGCGGAGGAGTAAGTGGAAGCTACACTAACTTCCTCCCAGAACTAGTCTGGATTTACAACGCAATTTTGGAGAAATCATCTGGAATAACCAATCGAACACCAGCTGGAGAGAAGTCTTATAACCACGGAGAGACAGAAAAGGCCACTACATCACAACGTGACCGGTAGGGAGTGCGGAGACGCGGAAGGGCTGGCTGGGCTCCCACGGGTGGCAGCTGAAGGGACTGAGAAACAGCTCAGCAGCCAGGGGTTCCCCCTGAGAAGGGCAGGGTCTAAACCCCCAGCTGAACTTCCCAGCCTACAGCAACAGAGTGGAAAGTAAAATAGTATCCAGCTGAGAAAAGCGAAAAGCCACAGGGTTTCTTGCTAGCCGGAGAGAAACAGCTGGAGAAAAAGAGCTCTTAAGCGGATCACATACAAAAATATTTTGGCCCCCACTTACCCTGGGCTCAAGCGGAGGAAAGGCAGAGAGGACTGGAGATGCTTGGGGAGAGTTTGGTGTGGTGGCTTTGAGGGGAGAGCTGGGGAAGCGGCTGGCTGGGTCCCAGTGCTGACTCATCCCCAGTGCTGCAGGCAGACCATTCCCGGCCAAGTGGCATCAGCCTGAGGGGAAACAAAGGCCCTACCTACAAGAATTAAGCTGCCACACCCATGGTCCTTAAGCCTGACAGCTAATCACAGATTGAATAGATTATCAACTAAAGGAGACAGACAAAGGCAGTAGATCCCTGGAAGTCTCCAACAGGCTGCCTAGGCCCAGACTGGTACAGGATCTGAGGCCACCAGGGGCAGATCCAGGAAGTGCAGATCATTCTAAGAAGCACCAACAATCAATAGGAGTCACAAAAATGGGGAGACAGAGAAACAAACCCCCATTGAAAGGAAAGGCAGAGTCCCCAGAAAGAGTGCTAAATGAAATAGAGGGGAGCCAACTATCAGATATGGAATTGAAAGCATGGATTATGGAGAAGCTCAATGAGCTCAGCGGAAACTACAAAGAACTCCAGAAAAACTATAAGGAACTTACTGAGAATTATACCAACATCAAAAAGGACCTGGAAGCTATCAATAAGAGCCAGGAGGAAATGAAGAATATGATCTCTGAATTGAAGAACACAGTAGAAGGAATTAAAAACAGGCTAGAGGAAGCAGAAAATCGGATCAGCGAGCTGGAGGACAATGTAGACAAAAACTCACAGACAGTGCAACAAAATGAAAAAAGGCTGAACAAGACTGAAGAGGCTCTAAGACAGCTGCAGGACAACATGAAACGTAATAATATCCGTATCATAGGGATTCCAGAAGGAGAAGAAGAAGAGCAAGGGATAGAAAACCTCTTTGAAAAACTAATGACAGAAAACTTCCCTAACATGAGGAGAGAAAGAATCATGCAAGTCCAGGAAGCACAGAGGGTCCCAATGAAGATGAACCCCAATAGGCCCACTTCAAGACACATCATAATTAAAATGCCAACATTCAAAGACAAAGAGAGAATCCTAAAAGCAGCAAGAGAGAAACAACTAATAACATACAAGGGAGCTCCAATAAGGCTATCATCAGATTTCTCAGCAGAAACACTACAAGCCAGAAGGGAATGGCAAAATATATTCCAAGTAATGAAAAACAAAGGCCTACAACCAAGAATACTCTACCCAGCAAGGCTCTCATTCAAAATGGAAGGTGAAATAAGGAGTTTCCAAGACAAAAGAAGGTTAAAAGAATACATCTCCACCAAACCAGTATTGCAAGAGATGCTAAAGGGTCTGCTTTAAGAAGATGAAGAAACAGAGAGAGACAGAGAGGAACATGAGTACAAAGGGGGAAAATGAAAATGAATAAGTACTGAAAGAAAGAAGGAACTTCTACCATTTGCAACAACATGATTGGAACTAGAGAGAATTATGCTTAGCAAAATAAGCCAGGCAACAAAGAAAATTACCTTATGCTATCACCTGTTAAAGGAAACTAATGAACAGCACAAACAAATGAGCAAAACTGAACCACAGGTATGTAAACGAGGAACAAACTAACAGTAACAAAGGGGGAGATGGGAGGGAGAGAAGTGGTAAGAAGGGGAAGGGTCTAGTCAAAGATCATGTATAAATGATCCATGGACATGGACAGCTGGGTGGGGACTGAATGTGGGAGAAGGGAGGGACAGGGTGCAGAGAAGCAAGAGGGGGAAGAAAGTGAGACAACTGTAATGGAAAAACAAACAAAGAAAAATTTTTAGTGGGGGAAAAAAATAAAAATATAAAGAATAGAAATGCAAGTTCAGTGAATATTGGAAGGACAAGGATTTTCCTTCACACTGTATATATTTTCTCCCTATCTGATCCCTCCAGAATTTGGCATTCTAAAGAAGTAAGTAATGACCTAAGTTTCTTTGCATAAAACTAATAAGACCAGTTGTTAATAGTGATTTTTTGACTAAGACTTTGACTGGAATGTCATGCCTAAAGGAGACATGCTTGGGCTTTGGTTGTTACCAAAAAGCCCTGAGCAACTGGGACTGACTTTCAAAGGTAATAAAAGTCCACGAGATAAAAGGCCTGGTACCTTGGATGGATGAGCGGTCCATAGCAATCTTTCCAGGGAAGGAACGAAGGTTGTTTTACTGAAAGATGGCTAGAAGGGACCTTAAGGCAAAATGGAAAACCAGGAGGACCTGGAAAAGACAGGTGTTTACAGGCAAGGCTGAATGCCAGGTATGTGGCTCAGCTTCTGTGCCCTGAAGGGCAGACTGAAGGTCACCCTAAATGTTCCTTGCGTAAGTTCCAGCAAAGCAGAACTAAAGATCATAAGTGATCATTTGCTGCTCTTGTTGTGTTTATGCAAATGAACAGGATAAATTAAAAATGGACTTAATGCAGTCCCTTTAATGACAAGGAGGGTAATCTTAGGGAGAAAAATCAAGATTCAAGGAAGATCACAATGCCCAGTGGTAGACTATAAAGTAGTGCAGCTAACCGTCTTTAAAGTTTCTTTTCATTTAAAATTTGTTTTCATTTGAAAGTTAAACTATGTCTGTGGCATTATCAAAGATGTTTAATTTACAGGCAAGAAGAATGTCAAATGCCTTGCAACTGGATGTCTTTCCGATAAGACAGTCCTACAGATCTATAAACTTGTGTGGGGGTTATGTTACATAAATTAACATGTGTTTTCTGTTTTCAAAGGGCATAAGCCTACGATCTCATTACCTGAGTGATTGTCTGTACGTATAGGCCTCACTTAATTCTGTCTGCATTGCTGCCTCCTGAGACTCAACGGTTTGGCTGAACTAAG
Source organism: Furipterus horrens (assembly GCF_987537825.1). Classification (NCBI taxonomy): domain Eukaryota; kingdom Metazoa; phylum Chordata; class Mammalia; order Chiroptera; family Furipteridae; genus Furipterus; species Furipterus horrens. Next base: position 143,378,193 of record NW_028327171.1, on the reverse strand, counting down.
TGGCTGGGTTGGTGAAGAATGGGGTGGTCAGTGGGCTTCACTTTAAAACTGGTTTCTCTTTTCTATCCTAATGGCTTGGACAGAAAGAGCCCAGAGGCCTGAGAGGGGGGAAACCTAAAATATTTCCCTCAGTCCAAACTAAGTATAATGGGCAAAAGGGTTTTGGACAGGTGAGATGTACCTGGCATACCTTCCTCTAAAGAAGCCCTTCTTTTCCCTAATGTGGGATATTGAAAAATTAATACCTGTCTTTTGTCATCTAGTGGTTACGGATTGAATGATGTCCTTTAACCCTGTTGCCCCCAGAATACAACAAGGATGCCAGCCTGTTAAACCAAGCATGCCGTTGTCCAGAGACAGCCAAACAACCTGGAGTCTGCACTATCCTTCCCCTTGTGGGAAGGCCACCCTCCCCTCCACACCTCCACTCTTATTAGGGATTTCTTGACCCAAGGGTAGGTAGGACGACGACCATGCCCAGCTTGAAGCAGCTAGAGGAGCTCGAGACCTTCGTCCATTGTCCTTTATAAGATTGTAAAGGGTCTTAAGTCTGAGAGGGAGGGATTGTTATTTTTTATTGTTAAAATATTTAACTAATTAATTATTTTTTTAAAAAAGAAGAATATATGAAAGGGTGAGCCACGGGCATGGACTTGGGGAGGGGATTGTTGGGGAAGGGGGGTGCTGGGCGGAGGGGAGCAAAGGGGAAAAAATTGGAACTATTGTAACAATATAATCAATAAAGTATACTTAAAAAAAATAAAATTAGCTTTGGATTCTTTGAGAGGTAAAATAATCTGAAAAGTTAACAAAATAATAATTATTTATATTCTCAGCAATTATGTTCTTAAGCACTAATGATATGCCAAGTTCCTAGTTTTCCAGTGGTGAAAGGAGGGATATATGTTTTGATGAATTTGAAGTGATTGTAGGAAGTGACATTTTATCTGAATTATCAGCCAGAATTTGCAAATGATTTAGTATCACTTTATTCTCCTCATAATTCAAGTACAAAACACATGAAAATGAGACTATCCTGTACAGATTGTCTTATGTCAAATATTTTAAATAAAATTAGTCTAAATTTAGACCTAACAAAAATGAAACAGCGAACAAAAATTAAAACTTTTATCGACATGGTCATAGTCATAGTCTGTTCCAAAAATCTGCAATAGTGAGGTCACCTCTTGAGGGAAATAAAATGACAATTCAATTTCAAGTTAACAGAGATCCCAGTGCAGATTGCCCCAAGAACCCTGGCTTCCATTACACTTGCTGAAAACTTAAGAGTTTTAGAGTAAAGTTTTTTTTTTTTTTTTTTTTTTTTTTTAGGCCTTACAAGCATGCTATCTCATAGTATTCTCTATTAAATATCTTCCTTCATAGTTTAGAAAAAAAAAAAAAAGAACCTCATTGGAATATCTATTTGTTACTTTTATGATACTCTTTTGGAGTTATTTAGAATGGCTAGGTCTTTCAAATAATGCTTGAAGTAATTATTTTTTCTAAAACTTACCATGTACCTCAGAACTTTGTTCAGTCCATGTTTGGTAATCTAATACTCATGGCTTACTCAAGCTTCAGCAGGCTGTAGAAGACCTGTAGTTAAACAAAATTAGTGATTAAGAGCCGATGTGAGATAGGAAGAAAAATAACACAGAGAGAGCATGGATAAATATGGTTCCCCTAGAGTTTCTACTTTAACCAATAATACACCTTTCCCCCTGTCTACTTTTTCTTTGCTTCAGGTATGTGACAGTTGAGGGCTAGCTTTTCAAGGAACTTCACTATAATTAGGACAATAAAGTGAAAGACAATAGGAGGCATACATATTTGTATACATCTGTGTTATGTATATTTACTCAGATATAATATAATAACAATACATGTAATCACTGCATTATAGTCAAATAAATGTTTTCAATAGTTAATTAAAATACTTACCTTGCACTGTTTTTAAGATGACCCCATACTACCTCAAATAATTTATTTTAAATGGATTCTAACATGGATGGATATATACTCTTACACTGTCAAGCAGGGGTTTTTGGGGTGTCTTATAATCATAATGGTGCATTTCTTTTTATTTTTTCTTTGTCCAGTTGGCTAAAACAAAGAAACAAAACTTCTTCCTGACACAGTTGAAAGAAATGTTTGTGATTCTGGCAGAGAGAAAAGCTGGAAGTAAAGATATTCTCAATTTTCTGTAGCGTTTTGCCATCAGAAGTGGTATTATGGGCACCTGTAGACAAAGATGCGAAGACTCAGAGAGGTTCAGTCTCATGCCCCATTTCAGACTACTGCGTTGAAAAGTACATTTGAACCCAGGTCTGTAATGGAGTCAGAATTCATTTCACTCTGCTTTACTGCTCCTAGAAGAGATCTTTGTTCAAACAAAATTCACATAAAAGTATTTCCAATATTAGGATCAGTATGTGCAAATAAAAGAGAGTCTGTGATCTTCTCTCTATTTACCCTTTGGCATACTGCAGTCTGGAAATAGCACACATTTTTCAGTTGAGACTGATCTACACATTTTACAGATGAAAAGACTGAGGCCTAGAATGTTTAATAACTTGCCTGAGTTCACACTTCTTGAGTCACAATGCTGTCCAAGTCTGGCAGAATCATAGAGACAGGAAATAATAATCTCGAACAGGCATCAGTTACACCATTTCTAATCAGACCATGTTTAATCCACCTCATACCAAGATTCTCTTGCATTTTTGAAGCTCGGAATCATTTATTTTTGCTAAATGCAAGAAATAAGAAACGTTACTATTACTCCTGGCTCTTATGTAACTGACAAAGCCCTTGTGGTATTGCTGAAACATCCTTTACTCTACTAGGTCTTCATAGAACTACATGCCCTTTATATGGCATTAGAAAACAGCTGATTATTATTTTATTCATGAGAGCCCTCGGTCTTCTTGAAAGCTTTGATTATTAAGTCACTCCTGGAAGTTTTTTTTTTCAAAAACTTAAAATCTATAGAAGGTATATTTATTTGTTGATTAATAATAACATGTATAGCTTTCAGATGAATTTCTGACTTTTAAACCTAACTAACTTTTGGCTCCTGCCTTTCATGAAAGAGCTGACCATGGCTTGGTACCATGGATGATATTGTTTTATGACTCAGAACATAAGCTATTTCTGTACCACAATGGCATATGCAACCCAAACAAAAGTTTTGTTTTAATCTTTCTACTTGGAAAGTTTTATTAGTTATGGCTCATGTAAGTCTCACTAATTTCTATTAATTATGACTTATGTATCTGACCAATCTGTTTTTTATTCTTAATAGAACCAAAATCTGTTTGTTCTTAAGAAAAAAATCATCTCCCTCACCCCTCAAGTCCTTTTAGAATTATTCTAAATCTTGTTGCACATGAAATATATCAAGTATGAAGCATAATATGAAAATTGAGTCTCAGCGGAACAAGAATGTGTGTCTGAACTAATCTTCAAGAAAGTTGACCTCTAATTTCAATCCTGCTGTTCACTCCATATATGATCATGGACAAATCATGCAACACTTATAAGTTTAAGAATTGTTGGTCTTAAAATGAATGGTTTCAGCAAAATATTTTTTATACTTTCTACAAACTTCCACCTTCTATAAATGTAACATCAAAAATTTTTATCTCCCTCGCTATAAGTCATACCCAGCTTAGAAGCCTGATGGAGTGCTTGTTCTAGTTTTCTCTCCACACAAACATTTATATACTAATTTTATTTTTCTTGAAGCATTAGGAACAATGAATGTGTAACTTTTCTACAAATGTGTGCACACAAATGAAATACATGCATTTTATGATAGAGGCTAGAGAGACTAAGTAAGTAATTATAAGTAGAGTCACACAATATTTCATACATACAAATATAAATATACACACATAGAATGTGTGTACATTGACTGCATGCACATACATCCTTCTCTCATTAACTCTCACAAAACTCATATCCCCTTGAGCCAAAATCAGAACATGTCAGCCACTTAAGTGTACACAGAAGTCAGCATTGAAAAAAAGTAAATAAATAAGACTTTCTAATCAAACTCTACTTTAGTGTTAGCACATAAAACAAGGTTGGCAGATCTGTGGAAATTTTTGTTAATTTTACAACAAAATGGATTTTAAAAAATGGCCACCTACTGCTAGGATAGTTTTGTTCATATCACACTGAAAAGTAAAATTTTACAGTAAAAAGTTATTTCTACAATATAAGTTAAACACTGTGTTAGTTGAATTGTACTAGATTATTTTAGTTTAAGTGCATACATTTTAAGATGGCATTCCATGGAACAAATGAAGTCCAAAGGTAGAACTGATATGAGGAAATATTTTTACTAGTTAATTTTTCACACAGGGTAAAAGAGACAGATTAAGAAACCAAGTATGGGCATTTGTAAAAGTTACAGGAAGAAATAAAGAGTGGACCATTTCAATTTCTTCACTTTGTTTATTTTCAGACAGCCTTTAAAAATGTATCCAGAAGCCTTAAGAAATAGGGCTAATATAATTTTTTGTTATGGAGAAAGAAAAAGAAATTTTTCCTGGAATCCATATGTCAGTTGCATATTTGTGATATTTTAGTGTTGACTAAGGTACTTATTGAAATTTAATGCCCTATTTGCAATAGTTAATATTTTATTGTAGATAAGTAATAATTTAAAGTAGTCATATTTAGTAATAACTGTCATTGCAATGGTTAGCTATATGTCAACTTGGCTAAGCCATGGTACCCAGGTATTTGGTCAAACATCCTATTCTTCAGATGAGATTAACATTTAAATTAGTAGACGTTGTGTAAAGCAGATCACCCTCTACGATGTGGGTGGGCCTTGTCCAATAAGTTGAAGACCTTAAGAAAAATAAGATTGAGATTCCCTTAGGAACAAAGAATTCTACTTCCAGGAATCCTTTGACTCAAGCAGCAACATTAACTCTTCCCTGGGTCTCCAGCCTGACCACGTGCCTGACAGATTGTGGACATGTCATCCTCCACAATCATGTGATCTGATTCCTTAAAATCTTTCTCTCTCTCCCCACTCCCTCTTCTTCTTTCTCTCCCTCTTCCTCTCCTTTTGTTATATTTGTCTGGATAATTCTGACTAATATATTCCCATACTAATACCTAGCAAAACTCTTACACTATATTCTTAAGAATGACACTAAATGTTGGCCAAGCAGGGAGTTCTGTTTAAGTGGGTCCTTCATGGGAGACAATCTGTCTCTAACTCTCTAAGGATCGAATTTGGGAAATGCCAGAAACGTAGTTAATTATCTTCCTTTTAATGAGCCTACTGTGGAGTACAGTCTCAAAAGCAGTTAAGATGTAGTTATTCAGGGATTTGTGTAACAGTTTTACACCTTGCATTGTATCTAAAGTAACATGAGTAATTATTAAGGAATGTGGAGATTTGGCATAATTTAAACCATTGAGCAATTACTCAGTCATTTAATTTCCTGCTCTGTTGGGTGGTCTTCATGGGAAAGTTCCAAAGAGAATGGCATGCAGTAAACTAAAATAAAGTCAAAATGTTTCAAGGAACAAGGAAATAAAGAGAATCTTGTCTTTATACTATACACATACTATAAGTAATTGCCTAAAGACTACAAAAGATGCCAATTGAAAGTAATATACTGTCACACCTTGTCTCCTTTCATTTGTCCAAATTGTAAAAATTTCAGCATTTTCTGTTTTTCTTCTGTCAGTTGTAAAAATAATTTTAAATATTAAATTTAGTATCTGAATCCTAGTTGATCAATGTTATACATTATTTATATGGAAAACTAGGAAATAGAGTGGAATATCTTAATTTTCACTTTCATTACTCCCTTACTTCATGTTTGGTTAGTTATGTTACTATTTTTAATTTTTCTAGTAAATATATATCTTTAAGTCATAAGTCAAACCTCTATTTTTTCCACTACACTTTCATATACCTACCTATATTATTTACTGAATTTTCAGACACTTTTCAGTTATATATATCATATTGCACTGACAAATTCTATACCATATAGGTTGTTTTGTTACGCTTTAATGTCCATAGACATTGAAGAAGCATATACATCATTTATAATATTATTACTCTATTATTCAGTGAAGAGTCAAGTAGTATATAATATATAAAATGTTGAAGTATGTGCTTGCTATATTTCAGTTTGATTCACAATTGGTTCATATTGGACAACTTTGTTTTGCCTTCCATTTTAATCGCTTTCTCTGTGTAATTTTTAAGATAAGAAACTAGCCTACTTAATTATATAAGTAAGAATGTTCATATTCTTAATCATATCTTTTCGTTTTTAAGCTCCTTCTTTCTTCATGGGAATATTGAGCTAAGAGCCCTCTGGCTTCCTGTTCTTGTTACATTATAGACCTGTGGTCAAACCATCAGTCTGGGATTTCTTTTATATTTCTGGGTGAGTTCTACTTCTTCATGGATCGTATGTTACTTACATCCACAGATTCCTTGTTTAATTTATTAGAGGCCATAAAATATTTTTTTTTAGCAAGGATGTGCTACAGTATCTTTTCTAAGTTGTTGAATATTTGAAACTCATTATTTTGTCTTCATAGTTGATTGAAGATATGGTGGAGGCTCTCAGTTGCAGTTTCAATTACTCTGCAACTGTTCTTCAATGGCACACTCAAAACCTCCAGTTCATTAACTTTTTACTTTGTCAAAATCGATCAGCCCCCCGCCCCCTTTTTTTTTACCCACTTTGGGTCTCATGATCCATCATTTTAAGAACATTCTTGCCAATAATCAGTTTCTTCCTTCTGTCTCTTTATCACACTTGCTTGGTGAAAATTCATACCTGGGTGATCTTTACTTATTTATTCTCTGCACCCCCACCCCCACCTTGAGTAGCTAAGCATAAATGGAGAGATTTATGCAATAGAACATGTTAATCTCACCATAAACATTTTACCACTAACCTCAAATAATTTTTCAATTTGCATGTTTCCTTGGACACACTTTTGAAGCTGGATCCTTCTCATCAATAATTAAGCATGCTCAAGTGCCTCCCATCTTAAAAGATAAAATCACTGTCTCTCTTGAGCATATATTTCTTACTTTCTGTTTGTCACATTCTTACCTTTGCTACAACCTTCTTTTTTGTGGATTTCAGCTTTTACAATGCTAGTTTATATTAACATGCTATCTGCTTTAAAATTCCATCAAAATCGTTGATCTTTCCAGGCTCTTCAATTTCATTCTTGATTGATGGGTTTGGTAAATTTTTACATTCTTTTGACTAGAGTGTATGGAACACACAAAAACTGCCTGTTTTCAGATGATTATCTTGAATTTGAATACTGCATACGCTTAATCAATATAGACATAAAGGAGATAGGGAGAAGATTTAGGCCAGACATTTGTTCTTTAAATGAAGAAACTGGTATCACAATAAACATGTGACACCATAATGTAATCAAAGTATTTGTAATGGGGTTACTTTCAACTGGAACTAAGTACAAGTAAAGAGGAATGAAAATGAAGATTACTATGATGAAAATGCAGTTCATTTTATATTTTGAAAAAAAATATAAAGATATTAAAAATGATAACTTTGTTTTCATTTTAATGTATTAAAGAAACTAATTTCTACTCTATCTTCTTTCACTGATACTCTTGTTTTTCTTCAAACATTAAGCAATTTACATAGATAGTGCCAGTTCAACTAAGGTAAATTAAACAAGTAATATCTATTCCCAATTATTAGTTTTTTATTAATTTCTATAATTCTTTTATTCAAAATAAACTCTGAAAATTATTTAAATTTAAAAAGTATGATAAAATTTTAATTGAAAAATTATATATTCAGTAAATAAGGGTCATTGGGTATTCCTAACCCTTGGGCAATAAAATAATAACAAGACTTAGAGTATAGTTTATACCCAAAATAAAAATAGTACTGAAGGCAGAAGATTTTACTAAATAACACATAGTTCAGTGTGGTACCACTTTTATTGGAATAGACTTTTTGCAGCTTCTCACATAGTATATTTATGATATAGAATAAGGTACATCAGCATCCTACTGAGCCTAATCATGATTTCATTTTAACAGTTATTTGTAAGTCGTTGACCATATTCAGGGTTTGTGAAGTAAATGATCATCTTGTCATGTGTCCCTATAGGAATTTTTAAAAATTTAAATAATAATATATATGATTCAAAGATTATGTGAATAACTAAATTATTAAAAATATGTAGAAACATGAAGTGTTATTTAAGCTATTATATAATGTATACACATTTATTCTAAAAAACATTTGTGTTAAAATTTTAGCATACTAACTATTTGATGGTAATAAATTTTTAAATTACTCCATTGAAAAATTTTATATTGCTATACTAAATGCTACTTCAAAAATTGATTTTTTATAAACCCCAAATATATTGGCACTTTTATCAAACTATAATTTTATTTTTTCTGATTTAATTTTTAATGTTACATAAGGATATCATTTTTAGTATGTCATAAGTTTTCTCCTGTACTGTAACTTGTTTATCCAATCAACATACATATACTGGATCTATTCCTACTGAATTGATATCAATACTTAATACCCTGGGGACCTTCTGAGTGCTATCCTTAGTGACTAATGAGACACTGCAAAATATGGAAGAATGTTTGGTCCTAAAGTCACTGAAACATTATAGATGAGGTCCAAGTCTTACCAAATCCCACACTATGGTTAATTGTTCCATTGAGAATCCCTTTAATAGTCTTCTCTTGGCACATACAAAATCAGTCTATGAAATTTCACCCTTATGAATTGATAATGAAAAATAGGTGCTTTGATTGCCTAGAAAACTTCTGCTGAACATTTCAGTTTCTGTGGTTATTTCTTGTATGCCTCTGCTACACACACCTGTTCTTGAACCTAACTACCCAGTCCAGAGTAATTAATGAACATTAGGGAAAAAGAGTACAAAAGTCACCAGCTGTCAGCAAGTATTTTGTAAAGTGCCTTTTTTTTCTTTAAGGAGATACTACAATATAACTAATCCCAAAGTACATCAGTGATTAAAATCCACAGTCAAAAGATCATACTCCTTATCATGACTTCAAAGAAACCTCAGAAAAAATGTAGTCTTCTCACCAAGATCTTGATCTGGTCAGTGGTGTTCATCACCACAACTTAAACAGTCTGCATTTTGGTACATAAAATGGTATAAAATATTTTAAATCAAACTTATTAGAACTTTTTTTTAAAATTACAGATCTAACTATGCATTTTCTTTAATTTTTATATTTAAACAGTTTTATGTATAAAACTTCATATTTAAAAAGACATATTGACTTTTGAGTATGATGTTGGATTCAGTTTTCTCATATATGGCCTTTATTATGATGAAGTATGCTCCCTCTATTCCCATTTTGCTGAATGTTTTCATCATAAATGGGTGTTGTACTTTAGCAAATGTTTTTTCAGCATCTATTGATATGATCATGTGGTTTTTGTCTTTCATTTTGTTTATGTGGTGTATTATGCTTATTGATTTGCAAATATTAAAGCGTCTTTGCATCCCTGGGATTAATCACATTTGATCATGATGTATGATCTTTTTAATGCATTGCTGGATCCAGTTTGCCAATATTTTGTTGAAGATTTTAGTATCTATATTCATCAGAGATATTGGCCTGTGGTTTTCTTTCTTTGTCATGTCTTTACCTGGTTTTGGAATTAGAGTAATACTGGCTTCTTAGAAAGAGTTTGGGAGTCTTCCCTCTTCTTGGATTTTTTTGGATAGTTTGAGAAGGGTAGGCATTAATTCTTCCCTAAATGTTTTGTAAAATTCACCTCTGAAGCCATTTGATCCAGGGCTTTTTGTGTGCCGGGAGTTCTTTGATTACTGTTTCAATTTCACTCGTTGTTATCGGTCTATTCAGGCTTTCTGCTTCTTCTTGATTCACTTTTGGAAGATTATATGTTTCCAGAAATTTTTCCATTTCATCTAAGTTGTCAAGTTTCTTGTCACACTGTTGTTTGTAGTAGTTTCTTACAATCCTTTGTACTTTTGTGATATCAGTTGTGATTTCTCCTCTTTTGTTTCTGATTTTGTTTATTTGGATCCTCTCTTTTTTTCTTGATGAGCCTGACTAAAAGGCTTGTTGATTTTATTTATATTTTCAAAGGACCAGCTCCTAATTTTATTGATCTTTTAAATTGTTAGTTTAGTCTCTATGTCACTTAATTCTGCTCTAATCTTATGTACACCGACAATAAAATATCAGAAATAGAAACTAGAAAAGAAATCCCATTTATTATAGCAACAATATCACTACATAACACTGAAGAAAGAAATTAAGAAAGATACAGATAAATGGAAGCATATACCATGTTCATGAATGGGGAGAATCAACATCATTACAATGTTCATAGTGCCCAAAGCAATTTACAGATTCAATGCAACCCCTATTAAGATAGCAGTGACATATTTCACAGACCTAGAACAAATACTTCAAAAATTTATATGGAACCAAAAAAAGACCCCAAATAAACATAGCAGTCTTGATACAGAAGAACACAGTAGGAGGAATCACAATACCTAATATCAAGCTATACCACAAGGCCACTGTGATCAAAACAGTCTGGTACTGGCATAAGAACAGACATAGAGATCCATGGAACAGAATAAAGAACTCAGAAATAAACCCAGGTCTATATCTTCAACTAATATTTGACAAAGGCGGAAGGAACATCAAACAGAATGAAACGAGCCACTTCAACAAATGCTGCTGGGAGAAGTGGACAGGGACATACAAAAAAATAAAAATAAAACTAGACCACCAACTTACACCACACACCAGAATAAACTCAAGATGAATCAAAGAGTGAAATGTAAGATGTGATACCATAAAAGTCCTAGTGGAAAACATAGGCAAGAAAATTTCAGGTATTCCACATAGCAATATTTTCAGTGATATATCTCCTAAGACAAAGGAAATAAAGGAAATAATAAACAAATGGGACTACATCAAACTAAAGAGTTTCTGCTCAGCAAAAAAAAAAAAAAAACAAGATGAAAAGGGAACCAACTGTATAGAAAAATGTATTTGCCAATGATACCTCAGACAAGGGATTTATCTTCAAAATATGTAAAGAACTTATACATCTCAACACCAAGAAGATAAACAACCGAATTAAAAAATGGGCAAAGTACCTGAATGAACACTTCTCCAAAGAGGACATACAAAGGGTTCATAGGGATATGAAAGAATGCTCAACATCACTAGCCATCAGAGAGATGCAAATAAAAACCACAATGAGATACCACCTCACACTGCTCAGAATGGCCATCATCAACAAATCCGCAAACGACAAGTGCTGGCAAGGATGTGGAGAAAAGGGAAGCCTAGTGCACTCTTGCGAATACAGACTGGTGCAGCCACTGTGGAAAATAGTATGGAACTTCCTCAAAAAACTAAAAATGGAACTGCCTTTTGAACCAACGATTCCACTGCTTGGATTATACCCGAAGAATCCTGAAACACTAATTCAAAAGAACTTATGCACCCCATGTTTATTGCAGTACTATTTACAATAGCCAAGTGCTGAAAACAGCCTAAGTGCCCATCTGTAGATGAGTGGATCAAAAAACTGCGGTACATTTACACAATGGAATACTATGCAGCAGAAAGAAAGAAGGAACTCGTATTATTTGCAACAACATGGATGAAACTAGAGAGAGTTATGCTTAGTGAAATAAGCCAGGCAATGAAAGACAAATACCATATAATATCACCCTATTCAGGAAACTAATGAACAATACAAACAAACAAGCAAATTGAACCAGAGGTATCTAAACAAAGAACAGACTAACAGTTACCAGTGGGGCGGGGGGAGGAAAAGAAGGGGGTTACATAGGGGAAGGATTCAATAAAAGAACTAGTATAAATAACCCATAGTCATGTACAATATGGTGGGGTTTGACTGTGGGAGAAGGGGTGGGCTGGGTGAGGGGGGAGCAATGGGGGTAAACGTGGGACAACTGTAATAGAAAAACAATGAATAAATCAAATTTTTTTTAAAAAGTTAAGAAAACAAAATAAAAAAGACATATTAACCTTTAATCATTTAAGTTTTTCAGAATTGAATGTTATCCAAATCTATCATCTCATCTTCATTGTTCTTTTATTGCCTGGATATAATACTTATTGATTAGAATAAGGCAGAGAAACTAAATGCATGTTTTTCTAAAATATTCAAATGAAAAATGGGTATTTGAAAAGACAGTCAATATCACAAATCATTAATTAAATGAAAATCAGAATTGTAGTGAGATATCACTTTATACCTGTTACAATGGTAGAGAAAAGAAAAACCTTGTGCACAATTGGTGGGGATGTAAATTAGTTTAGCCATTGTAGAAAATAGTATGGAGGTTTCTATTTCCATCTTCCTTGCAGCATTATTTATATTAAGTAGATAATAGAAAACAACCTTAGTTTCTATCAATGATGAATAAATAAAGAAGTGTGAATACATATATATACATACATATACATATATATATATATATTCAAAAGGTTTCCAGCCATATAATAATGTAATATGAAAAATATAGATATTTATTGAAGAAGATAGAAGATACAAGAAATCTTATAAATAGGACAATGACACCTCTGTTCTCTTCAAAGTAGGCACCTTGGGACCTCACACAGTTCTCCCAACCAGCATCAGCTGCCCCATTGTATTTTCCTGAATCTCTTCAATGGTCTGAAATCTCTTCCCTTTCTTTTTTTTTTTTTTTTTTTTTTAAGTATATTTTATTGATTATATTGTTACAATAGTTCCAATTTTTTTTTTCCCCTTTACTCCCCTCCGCCCAGCACCCCCCCTCCCCAACAATCCCCCCTCCAAGTCCATGCCCATGGGTCGTACATACAAGCTCTCCCGCCTCACCCTTTCATATATTCTTCTTCTTCTTTTTTAAAATTAATTAATTAATTAGTTAAATATTTTAACAATAAAAAATAACAATTCCTCCCTCTCAGACTTAAGACCCTTTACAATCTTATAAAGGACAATGGATGAAGGTCTCGAGCTCCTCTAGCTGCTTCAAGCTGGACATGGTCGTCGTCCTACCTACCCGTGGGTCAAGAAATCCCTAATAAGAGTGGGGATGTGGAGGGGAGGGTGGCCTTCCCACAAGGGGAAGGATCGTGCAGACTCCAGGTTGGTTGGCTGTCTCTGGACAACGGCATGCTTGGTTTGACAGGCTGGCATCCTTGTTGTATTCTGGGGGCAACAGGGTTAAAGGACATCATTTAATCTGTAACCACTAGATGACAAAAGACAGGTATTAATTTTTCAATGTCCCACATTAGGGAAAAGAAGGGCTTCTTTGGAGGAAGGTGTGCCAGGTACATCTCACCTGTCCAAAACCCTTTTGCCCATTATACTTATTTTGGACTGAGGGAAATATTTTAGGTTTCCCCCATCTCAGGCCTCTGGGCTTTTTCTGTCCAAGCCATTAGGATAGAAAAGAGAAACCAGTTTTAAAGTGAAGCCCACAGACCACCCCGTTCTTCACCAACCCAGCCACTTAGTTCAGCCAAACCATTGAGTCTCAGGAGGCAGCAATGCAGACAGGATTAAGTGAGGCCTATGCATACAGATAATCACTCAGGTAATGAGATTGTAGGCTTATGCCCTTTGAAAACAGAAAACACATGTTAATTTATGTAACATAACCCACATACAAGTCTCTAAATCTGTAGGACTGTCTTATCGGAAGGAAAATCCTTGTCCTTCTAATATTCACTGAACCTGCATTTCTATTCTTTATATTTTTATTCCCCCCCCCACTAAAAAATTTTCTGTTTGTTTGTTTTTCCACTACAGTTGTCTCACTTTTATTCCCCCTCTTGCTTCCCTGCACCCTGCCCCCCCCCACAGTCAGTCCCCACCCAGTTGTCCATGTCCATGGGTCATTCATACATGTTCTTTGACTAGACCCTTCCCCTTCTTACCCCTTCTCTCCCTCCCATCTCCCCCTTTGTTACTGTTAGTTTATTCCTTGTTTACATACCTCTGGTTCAATTTTGCTCATTTGTTTGTGTTGTTCATTAGTTTCCTGTAACAGGTGACAGCATAAGGTAATTTTCTTTTGTTGCCTGGCTTATTTCGCTAAGCATAATTCTCTCTAGTTCCAATCATGTTGTTGCAAATGGTAGAAGTTCCTTCTTTCTTTCAGTACTTATTCATTGTCATTTTCCCCCTTTGTACTCGTGTTCCTCTCTGTCTCTCTGTTTCTTCATCTTCTTAAAGCAGACCCTTTAGCATCTCTTGCAATGCTGGTTTGGTGGAGATGTATTCTTTTAGCCTTCTTTTGTCTTGGAAACTCCTTATTTCACCTTCCATTTTGAATGAAAGCCTTGCTGGGTAGAGTATTCTTGGTTGTAGGCCTTTGTTTTTCATTGCTTGGAATATTTTTTGCCATTCCCTTCTGGCTTGTAGTGTTTCTGCTGAGAAATCTGATGATAGCCTTATTGGAGCTCCCTTGTATGTTATTAGTTGTTTCTCTCTTGCTGCTTTTAGGATTCTCTCTTTGTCTTTGAATGTTGGCATTTTAATTATGATGTGTCTTGAAGTTGGCCTGTTGGGGTTCATCTTCATTGGGACCCTCTGTGCTTCCTGGACTTGCGTGACTCTTTCTCTCGTCATGTTAGGAAAGTTTTCTGTCATTAGTTTTTCAAAGAGGTTTTCTATCCCTTGCTCTTCTTCTTCTCCTTCTGGAATTCCTATGATACGGATATTATTACGTTTCATGTTGTCCTGCAGCTGTCTTAGAACCTCTTCAGTCTTGTTCAGTCTTTTTTCATTTTGTTGCATTGTCTGGGAGTTTTTGTGTAGGTTGTCCTCCAGCTCGCTGATCCGATCTTCTGCTTCCTCTAGCCTGCTTTTAATTCCTTCTACTGTGTTCTTCAATTCAGAGATCGTATTTTTCATTTCCTCCTGGCTCTTATTGATAGCTTCTATGTCCTTTTTCATGCTCACGTAATTTTCTGTGAGTTCCTTGTAGTTTTTTTGGAGTTCTTTGAAGTTTCCGCTGAGCTCATTCAGCTTCTCCATAATCCATGTTTTGAATTCCATATCTGATAGTTCGCTCCCCTCTATTTCATTTAGCACTCTTTCTGGGGATTCTACCTTTCCTTTTGATGGGAGGTTGTTTCTCTGTCTCCCCATTTTTTTGACTCCTATTGTTTGTTGGTGCTTCTTGGAATGATCTGCACTTCCTGGATCTGCCTGTGGTGGCGTCAGATCATGTACCAGTCTGGCCCTAGGCAGCCTGTTGGAGACTTCCAGGGATCTACTGCTGTTGTCTGTCTTCTTTGATTGTTAATCTATTCAATCTGTGATTAGCTGTCAGGCTTAAGGACTGTGGGTGTGGCAGCTTAATTCCTGTAGGCAGGGCTTTTGCTTCCCCTCAGGCTGACGCCACTTGGAGGGGAATGGTCTACCCACAGTACTGGGGATGAGTCAGCACTGGGACCCAGTCAGCTGCTCCTCCAGTTCTCCCCTCAAAGCCACCGTGCCAAATTCTCCCCAAGTGTCTCCAGCCCTCATTGCCTTCCCTCTGCTTGAGCCCAGGGTAAGTGGTGGCCAAAATATTTTCGTATGTGATCCACTTAAGAGCTCTTTTTCTCCTGCTGTTTCTCTCCGGCTAGCAAGAAAGCCTGTGGCTTTTCGCTTTTCACAGCTGATACTATTTTACTTTCCACTCTGTCGCTGTAGGCTGGGAAGCCCAGCTGGGGGTTTAGACCCTGCCCTTCTCAGGGGGAATCCCCGGCTGCTGAGCTGTTTCTCAGCCCCTTCAGCTGCCACCCGTGGGAGCCCAGCCAGCCCTTCCACGTCTCCGCACTCCCTACCGGTCACGTTGTGATGTAGCGGCCTTTTCTGTCTCTCCGTGGTTATAAGACTTCTCTCCAGCTGGTGTTCGGTTCGTTATTCCAGATGATTTCTCCAAAATTACATTGTAAATCCAGACTAGTTCTAGGAGGAAGTTAGTGTAGCTTCCACTTACTCCTCCGCCATCTTGTTTCTCTCTGAAATCTCTTCCCTTTCAAAGGTGATTTTAGATTTGGGAAAAGCCAGAAGTCACAGGGCACAAAATCTGGGTTGTAGGGGCTGCTGAGACCCCTGGGTGATTTGATGTTTTTCAAAAAAAAAAAAAAAAAAAAACCACTTCATGAGATGTGACACATGAGTGAGCAGGTTGTTGTGATGAAGCTGCCAGTCACCAGTTTCCCATAGCTGTGGTCTTCTGAGTCATCTGAATCATTTTTGTGGAGGAATGTTCAAGCTTAACGTAAAATTTGATGCAGCTTTTTTGCTCTACTTGCTCATTTTGATTATTTTAATTGATTATGCTATTATTATGGTTGTCCCAATTTTCTCCCCTTGGTCCCCCTCCACCAGCACCCTCCTCTCCCTCAGGCTATCCACACCATTGTTCATGTCCATGGGTCATGCATACAAGTTCTTTGGCTACTCCATCTCTTATACTGTACTTTACATCCACATGGCTATTCTATAACTACATATTCATACTTCTTAATCCCTTCATCTCTTCACCCATTCCTCAACACTCACCTCCTGGCAACCACCAAAATGCTATCCATATCCATTATTCTCTCTCTGTTCTTCTAGTTTGCTTAGTTTTCTTTTTTTAATTCATCTGCTGATGAGATATTTTTTTTTAAATAAGTTCATTTAACATTTCATATAATAATGGTTTGGTGCTAATGAAGTTCTTTAGTTTTTTCTCATCTGGGAAGCATTTTAATTGTCCTTCTATTTTAAATGGTAGCTTTGCTGGGTAGAGCTATCTTGGCTGTAGGTCCCTGCTTTTCATGACTTTGAATATTTCTTGTCAATCTCTTTTAGCCTGCAAAATCTCTTTTGAGAAATCAACTGACAGTCTTATGGGAACTCCTCAGTAGGTAACTAATTGCTTTTCTTTTGTTGCTTTTAAGATTCTGTCTTTATCTTTAATCATTGGCATTTTAATTGTGATATGTCTTGGAGTGGACCTCTTTCCATTCATCTTGCTTGGGGTTCTCTGTGCTTCCTGGACTTGCATGTCTATTTCCTTCACCAAATTGAGGAATTTTTCTTTTATTATTTTTTCAAATATGTATTTCAATTTCTTATTCTTTCTCTTCTCCTCCTAGAACCCATATGATGTGAATGTTAGAATGCTTGAAGTTGTCACAGAGACTGCTTACACTATCCTTGTTTTGTTTGGATTATTTTTTCTTCTTGTAATTCTGATTGGTTGTGTTTTGCTTCCTTATGTTCCAAATCTTTGATTTGGTTCTTGGCTTCACCCACTCTACTGTTGTTTCACCGTAAATTGTTCTTTATTTCAATTATTGTATTCTTTGTTTCTTATTAGATTTTTTTTTTTTTGCTGTTGAAATCCTCAATAAGTTATTTTAGCATCCTTATAACCAGTATTTTAAACTCTGCATCTGATAGATTTCTTATCACCATTCTGTTTAGTTCTTTTCCTGGAGTTTTGATCTATTTTATTTGGGACATGTTTCTTTGTCTCCTCACTTTGGAAACCTCCCTGTGTTTGTTTCTATGTGTTAGGTAGAGCTGCTATGACTGCCTCTCTTGGTAGCATGTCCCAATATAGTAGATGTTCTATAGGGTCTAGTGGCATAGACTACCCTATCACCAATGGCTGGATTTTGGAACAACATGGATGAAAATTGAGGGCATTATGCTAAGTGAGATTAAGACAGACAAAGACAAATGCTGTATATATGATTTCACTTCTATTTGGAATCTAAAATACTGAACTCACAAAAAGAAAGTAAAATAGTGATTAGTGGGGGCTGATTGGGGGGCATATTGGAGAGATATGTTTAATGGTAAAAACTTTCATCTAGTAGACAAATAAGTCAAGGAGGTCTACTGCTGAGCATAGTGATGATAGTTAATAATATTGTGTTATAAACTTAAGAGTTGCTAAGAGAGTAGATCTTAATTATTCTCATCACAAAAAATAAATAAAAATGATATCAAGTAATAGAGGTGGTAGCTAATGCAAAAATGGCAATCATATTACAATATATAAATTACCAAATTAACATCATGTATACTTTAAATTTACAGAATGTTATTGGTCAATTATAATAAAGGATCTAGGAAATGAGCAAAACATTCTACAGGAGTTAATATCTCATTTTTTACTCCGTGTCTTATATGTGGAAATAATAAGCCCTATATGGACAATATAGAGTTGGCATGTTTCTGATGCTGGAACATAGCTTATCAAAAAATAGTATTAAATGAACTTGAATTAATAGTTGTCTTCATTTATAAAATACAGCAACTAGAAACTCTATAGGTCTGTAAATTGGTATGAAATGTATGCATGTTGACTTCCCTTCTGACTTTAAAATACATTAGAATAGCACTATATTTCCTAACTTTTTGTTTATTATTGCTCTCCTTGGAAGAATTTAGACATTTAATCTAATCTTACCATTTTATTTTGGTGTGTGTACTGTGTATCATGTACTATATGTATATCTGTGCTTTATACATTAAAAAAATGAGATTTTTCAACCTCTAAATGATTAAGTATTGCCCCTTCAGGGTGCTATCACCCCCCCTTTGAGGATCCCTGAAGTAACTCCAAATGTGTGAGTTAAATTTAGTTTTTTAAAGCATCAATATTGTGGATATTTATTTTTTAATAATTTAAATTATATCATTACAATTTTAAAAAAATTAATCTCTTGGCTTAAAAATACTGTGTATAAGATTTTCACAAACTAATTTCTTTAACATCTGGTTCCATTCTGAATGATATACAAAAGGGCCAAAATCATCTAAGTTTGAAAACTAACACTGTTGTTTTGATATTAAAAACTCCAAAATAAAGTTTTGTTCCAACTTGGCTATGAAAATGGGAATACTGATAGTTCTGCTTTAAGATGTGCATAAGTCCTATCATTGTCTTTTCTGTCTTCTTCCTCCAGTAAAAACTGTTTGACTTTATACCCACAGGTAAGAAAAGGAGAGTTTGATAGAATTTTAAAACCAGAAATTACCATCAGTGCTGATTGAAATAACTGTGCCAAATAATATAAAAGGGAGGTTGGTAATTACTTTTTATTGCAAAAATTACATTTCTGCACTTTCAGAAGTCTTAGACAGACAGACTATGTTTGTATCATTAACTGAAAACTCCTTCAGTTATTGAGTAGGGTCAGAAGCAGTCTCTTATTGTGGCTTGTGCAACATGATGGTCGCTGGAGAGGCACTAATATAACACTCAATGAGGAAACCTGTCATTTGAAAAATTAAGTTGCCAGCCTCCCTCATAGAGCAGAGACCCACTTCCAACACAGTCCTAATACCATTGTTGTTATATTCGAGTAGTCATCCAAAATATAATTGGCTTTTAAATATCAAGGGAAAGATAATGTTCAAAATTACATTGTAGTTTATATGTTCATGGGTCATTCATAAAAATCAAAATTAATTCATAATAAGGCACTATTAGTACTTTTTAATTTTGTTAAAATATTTGGCTGAGAGAAGATATTTAAAAAGTGTTTAAATACATAATAAAATAGAGTTGTTATTAATATTAAATTAAAATTGTAATGTTTAATAACTAAAAGCAGTTTTTCTAACTTAGTACACAATGATAGAATGTAGTGGAAAACAATAATACTAGTATTGCCCAATTCACCCATGATAAACCAAACTTTCCATTCTTTTTTTTCAAGATTTTATTTTTATTTTTATTTTTGTTTTTTATTACAGTTTTCCCATTTTTTTCCCTTTTGCTCTCCCTGCTCCACCCACCTCTCTCCTCTCCCATAGTCCACCCCCATTTAGTTGTCCATGTCCATGAGTCATTCATATTAGTTCCTTGATGATTTTATTTTATTTTTTAAAATTTATTTTTAGAGAGAGGGAAAAGAAAGGGGAAAGAGAGGAACAGAAACATCAATGCTTGGTTGCCTCTCACATGCCCCCAACCAGGGACCCAGCCCGAAACCCAGGCATGTGCCCTGACCAGAAATTGAACTGGCAACTCTTTGGTTTGCAGGCCAGCACTCAAACCACTGAGCCACACCAACCAGGGCCCAAACTTTCCATTCTTAACTCTCTTTCATATTGAGTCACTTTCCATGTATTAATTGAGCAGCTATACAGTACCAGCAAAATAAGTCATGTTTTCATTTCTCCTTTGCTCATAGTTGGTTTGCGCCACCATTTGTGACAGATATGAGAGGTATAGGTGGAAGGGATGTGCATGAACAAGTCAGAACTGGGACCAATGAAAACAAAAGAGAAAATTAAAGAGTTCTTATAATTATTTTCTCAAATTCTCACCTGATTTGGTTTTTCTTCCCTTCTTTCATATCTGAATATATACTTCTAGGAGAAGAGTTTAAAATAAGTTTTACTATTAGAAAAATCACTTGATAGGAGTATTTCATTTATGATAACAAATACTCAATAGAGAGCATGGTTTAACTTAAATTGAAATATATATTTTTATTAAAATAACTGCTATGGCATAGATTATATACATAATCCTTTGATATAATAATCATCCATTATATATAAAAATGATTTTTAAATCACCCAAATTTACTTTGCAACACTAGCAAGTTAATAAACGGAGACCAGGCTTGAAAAAGAGAAACTTTACCTCATCTGTTTTCTAGGATGCTCAGATTATTGAGAACTACACTTGGAGAGGGCTTTAATAGCTCAAAAAATGGGGGACAAACATTTTGGATAAGGACATCTGCATTTAATATTAGGCTTTGTTATATTAAATAATTATAGGATATTTTATAAGTTCCTAAACATACTTAAGCCTCAGTTTCCTCACCAACAATAGCAAAAAAGACAAAAAATAGTAACACCCTCTCTAGATTTTTATGGAAAAAATGTCATATAAATATATCCATTTATCCAGTCACCCATCCAAGACACAAATACTGAGAGTATCTTGTATGTGATCTCGTGAAAGTTGCTATATTACTCAGGATAATATTGGTTGTGTTTCAAAGAGAATAAGCAAAACATCCCACTGGAGTAACAAAATAAAAACTTATTTCTAACTCATATCACAGTCTGGTAGCTTTCCTTGGCTCTTCTCTAACCTATGGCTTTGAGTGTGAGACCCGAGTTCAAGTCCTGTCTCTGAGGTATGACTGAGAAATTACTTAAACTTTGAAATTACCAGTTCCATAATTTGTAATTTGAGCACAAAAACAGGAGCTACTTACAAAGGAAATTTAAAAAAAATAATGTGTATAAGCACTTTGCACTAAAATGGCACATAGCATGAGCTCAATTAATGTGAGTCACTATTTTCCTGGGAACAGCCAGGGTGAAGGTAATATAAACCCATTTGAGATATCTCAAGTCTTTCTTTCACTTCTTATCTTTATGGGAACAAAACTTAGGTTTACAACTCACCCATCCCCACATCCTCTGCCCACTTTGCTCTCACATTCACCAGACTGAAGCTTCTGGTGTCTGTCAATATAAAAAGCTTCATGCTGTACTTTGGACATGTTCTTAGTAATTCTCTCTCCTTTCCTGCTATTTCTGGGGTGGACCAAGCTGACTCCAGATGTCTCTAGATGACTGCCTTTTTTTCCTTCAGAATGACTTTTCTGATTTTTTTCTCCTCTTCATTCAACTGGGGAAATAACTGTGGGGAGTTTAATGTTTGAGTATTCAAGGCTTTGTCTCCTGATCACACTACATCTTAAGGTCCTCCAATCATTTTAGAGTACTTTTGCCTCAGGTTCCTGCCACCATTTCTGACTGAGAATGTTAACAAAGCAAGGCTTTATGTTTTTCATTTCCATATAGGGGACCATGTTGGGAGATATATCAAGCTTTTATCCACCATCCAAAACTCCCAGCCTTTCATTTACAGTCAGCAAAATGGACCTCACCAGGGGGTGTAGAGGAACATCCATCCTTATTTGGCTCCTTTTACTCAAAGATCAAAAGTTGAAACAGAAAACTAAAACAAACACAAAATAACAATTTTACAAAGAAAAAAATCCACAGAAAGTCTGGATCAAAGTGACACTTTGTAAAAATCCAGGAGGGGTTAAATATATACCACAGATTGTGAAAACTACACACTGTTCTGTTCAGTTTTCTTAAAGCTGTATTGTACTAGTGTTGTATGTTGAGAAACTAGGAAACTCTTTATTTATTTATTTATTTTAGAGGTTTTCTTTTTCTGAAGATTTTATTTATTTATTTTTAGAGAGTGAAAGGGAG
This sequence comes from Furipterus horrens, assembly GCF_987537825.1. Taxonomy (NCBI): domain Eukaryota; kingdom Metazoa; phylum Chordata; class Mammalia; order Chiroptera; family Furipteridae; genus Furipterus; species Furipterus horrens. The sequence continues at coordinate 143,355,865 of NW_028327171.1, read as the reverse complement.
GGAGAAAGAGAGGGAGAGAAACATCAATGTGTGGTTGCCTCTTTCATGTCCCCAACTGCGAACCTGGCCCACAACCCAGGCATGTGTCCTGATTCAGAATTGAACTGGAGACCCTTTGGTTAGCAGGCCAGTGCTCAATCTACTGAGAAACACAGCCAGGGCAATAGGAAACTCTTTAAAACTCCAGTCAGACTGTATAGCTCTGTGTGGAGAGCTGCTGTGTCTTCTTCCCTGTGTACCTCTCATGCCTTGCTCAATTTTTGACACATAGTAGGTGCTTGATACACATACATGTTGAACATACATTTGGCAAACATTTGTCCATGCTTGTTGTGGCAAGCTAATTCAGCCAAACAAAGAGCAAACAGATACATGATATTCTTTTCTAAAGAAGTAGTTCTACTATAAAAGTTTGGCTTCCAAAAATATGGTATAGCAGAAGAAATTCACTTAGGGACATCTAATTTTTAGTAGTTTTAATCTTCAAACATGGAGGAGGGAAAATAATTATAAATTATAAAAAGAATCCTGAAGCCCAAAAATAAATGTACATAAACTTTAAAATTAATATTATCACTACAAAATGGCATATTTTTCCATGACATTTTAAGTTACTTTAAAGTTGAGGAACTAAACCATCAAAACAATTGTTCTGAGATCTTTTCCAAAGTTATATTTCAATTTGCATCTTACTAATAGAGGATAATAGTGAGAAAGCCCAGTCCTAAGACTGGATAGTAACATAAAATATATAATTCTGCCCAGTGGTACATTCTGGCCAGAGATCGTTCAATAAAAGAAATGAATACATACGAAAAATGTTCAGAGATAATTATGCTAGTTTTTCAGCCTAAATACCTTGGAATTTGTAAAGACAGCTCATAGACAAAAGGGATACCACTAAAATTCAGTGCAATAGATTTCTCCATTCACGGTGACAGGAACATCTCTCTCCATATTACTTAGCTAATGAACGAATAGATCTACTGTGAAGTTCCTAGGAGGCTCATTTTCTTGAGTACAGTAGTAAAAGTTAGCTGATAAATGACCTAAACTGCTTAATGTTTCTCCTTATAACTTCTGAGCAGCAAGGCGTATCCAGGCAAGTACTGAAGGAGTTATCCTCGGGAGGCCCTGGTGTCCTTGCAGGTTGTCAGAGGCAATGAGCCAGGTTTATTTCAAATGGCTCCTTAAATGAACATTTATTTTGTGCCAGTAACACGTTTTTGATTAACAGCCCCTTTTGACTAATTTGCTTCCCAAAACAGCCCAATAAAGGACTCGTTTAAAACATAATTAAAAGCATGTTATTGCTGGTAGTTAATACTGATTAAAACAGGCATTAAGACAATTATCGTTGGAGGAAAGTAGGCACCCGCAGTCAGTATAGAATCTATGTTTTTATGCATCATGTACAGAAATGGCTACCTGACAAGTCAGAGCAAGGCCTCATTCTTCGTAGAATCATATCAAAATATGTTTCTTTTGTTTATTTTAATGAATGAACAGAGCTATATATAGGAGGGTATTGATTTTTTTTTCTTCTTTATGGAAACATGTATTAGCTCATTTTAATCAATCTGGGTTGAATTTGGCTGCTATTTTTTTACTCCTTGTATGTTAAGTAGGATATAAGCCCTTGTTTTCTTCTACACACACACACACGCATGCACACACACACACACACACACACATTTTCTTAGTCACATTTTGCATTGAATGCAATGGAAGTTTTTATTACTTTATTTGGCAATTTTGATCCATTTGTTTTCATATTACTTCTTGTTCAAATCATTTTTTGTTATGGTGTGAAAGAAAAATAAGCCCTTAAATGATTTCTTATTATTTAAAAAAAAATACCTTCCAAAACAGAGAAAGGACAGAGATTAATAATATATGAAATAACCACATTAAGATTTTGTAACAACTTCTGTGACTTTTCAAGAATTGTGTAACATAAAAAGAACATGTGTTTTGCATGAGTGATGATTTCATTGAACATGAAAATACAGGAAACAGCCACCAGTCCATATGAAAGATTGTTTTATAAAAATACTTTTCTTATGAGAAATTTTATATCCAAGTATAACTTCTTATTTTTGTAACTATTCAAGAAGGCATGTGGTGAAAATAAAGAAAATTGTATATCCTTGACTAGAGGGAAACTGCCTAGAGGATAGATATGTGATAGGTCATCTTAAAGATTTAACATAAAATATTGCAGAGATAAAACTACACCAACAGATTTGATCATTTGTTTTAGGTTCTTGTTTTGCTTCAGTAGCCCCTGGATAGTCTCACATATAGAAGGGACTCACCAGGCGCCTTAGTCAAGCACATTTATCAGGGATGATTTGTCTTTGCCTTCATGGATCCAAAAAGGGTCAGGAGTCAATATAGTCACTAGAGGCTAGTTTCCACATCTTGTAAGGCTTGTGGAGATACAAATTTGAAAACTAACAACAACCACCACCTTATTAGGCAGTATATGGTCTAAAATATACTGCCTAGGCAACAATATAATAAGGAAAAGGGAAAGCCTTTTTTGTGTTTGATATAAATATGTATGTATATATTTTTCATTCTATGTAGGGTTTTTACACATTTCATTTCTGGATGATTCCAAAAGCTTTAGAAAATGTTTCCACCTGACTATTTTGGTTAATCCTCCACACAGCCATCAAAATTATAGTTCTTAAGTGCAAATATAATCTCAACTTGTCCCTAGTTAAAATCTCTCCATGATTCATATTGATTCTTTTGGACAGGATATAATTCTTTAATTATCTTACCTCAGCCTGTATTTTCAGTCAAATTTTCTGAACTGCTGTTTTGTGAACATCATGAAACCTCCTCAAAGAACCTGTTTCTGTCTTCTCCAAATGTGCACTTCAATGTCCATCTACACTTTTATGTACATGACTCTTAGCTCATATTCAGTCTATTTTAACTGTATTTTTTCCTACATTCTCCAAGAGTCAGAGTTCTATTGATCTTCAGGTTGCCAAATTCACAAATAAATATAAAGAACATCTGTATGCATTTTAATTCAGGTAAATACCAAATAATATGTTGTCATAAGTACATCCAATGCAACAGTACCTCCATTGCCAAAATAGTTTTTATTATCTTTATCATGGTCATTACAACTGGCTATTTGACTTTCATTTCATCAAAATATTGTTTTCATTTTATGACAATTGATTTTTTAAGTTGAAAAATTGAGAAAGGCAGCTGTTTCTAGTAGCATGGAAACCAAAACAGCCTTCTCCAGTTATTAGGGTCATGATGTGGAGATTAACTAAATAGCAACGTATTGTTTTATCTGCAAATTTAGCTGCTAAAAGAGTCTGGGTCCTGGAACAAGGTACTTAAAATAGAATCTGTTCTAGTCACAGAAATATATTTGCCTATTTTGACAACTCACTCAAACTTATACAATTGTCTTTTTAAGTGGCAACTTTTAATTCTACATTGAAAAAAGCTGGTGAGCTAGGTACAGAATGAGGATTCAAAGTAATGGCAAGAGGAAAAAATAGATTTATCTTCTTTGTTTTCCCCCAAAATCTTTGCCCATAGCAGTAAATTTCATATACATATGGAGAAAGTGATACATATTTAACAAAAAAATGATTATAAAAAGATTTGAGAACAAAATAATAAATTTAATGTCTGAGTATTTTTTGACTCATGGGAAATTTTGTTGCTCTGATTTTAATTAAAAATCTATTGGCCTGATAAATACATTAAAACAATCTGTATTAAAAATAATTTGTAAAATGGGACTATAATGCATTTATTTTGAAGAACATTTACTAGACATTTAAATATACTTATTGTGATAATTAATAAATCAATATTGATGACTACATATTAAGATATTTTGTATGTGGAAATTATACTTGAAATTATAACAGATATTATTTTATTTTAAAATATATTATTGATCAATTATAGTTATATTAAAAACATAAACTCATATAGACTCTTATCCCACATATATCCAATAGCTAGCTTTTGATCATTCATAAATTGTATTTCTTTTTAGTCTTTTAATAGACAATGTTAGCTTTGCTGCGTGATATAAAAAAGAAATCTGGGTAATTAAAAAATCATAAAAATATAAAACACAGCTTTACAAGCTAATGGATAACAATGAATTTCAAAGTTTCTTCTAAACCAACTAGTTTTGAAAAACTTCTGTGCAAATTTTACTTCACAGATATGCTTCCCTTCAGAAAGTGGACACGCATCTTTATACTCCACACATATTTAATTCCTAAGGTCTTATTAGAGGAAGGTAATTTCTGTGATTATTCTAAAATAATGTTCTTTTTATGTTCTCTAAACAACAGACACAAACTCAAATTATTTCCTTTCTCAAAGGACTTCTTCCCAGATCTGTAAAGGCCAGGTAGGCAATCACTCATTGCTCTTTGAAAACAGGCAGATGATATCTAGTTAGAAGTAATAGACTTTTGGCAATAGTAAGAAATCTAAGGGACTGTGTGTGGTTTGAAGGAAGCAAAAAAGTGATTGAACTTAAATGAGCTAAAATGATGTAGTTGTCAAATGAAAACCTGTTCCAAAATTAAGATTTACTGAACCAATCATTTCCACGCCAGTGCATTGTATTGGTGGGGCATAGAAATTTTATATTTTGGAGAAACAGCCAGAGGAAAACTGGCTGAAACAGCAGACAGTGTGCCTTATTCATAACTTCACACTTTCTGGCTTTTTTATTGATGTCTTGTTCTTAATACTGTTAGGACACATCCTCTTACATTTTACTACCCAATTAATTGGAATGTAAAGAGCTCACTCTCTACTATATGATTTGATTTTGAACTTCTTCCTAAGAAAGTAAGTTCTTAGAAGAACTTACTCATTTTAAATATAAAGAAAGAAACTAGGGCATAAAGTTTATTTTATTCTCATTTCAATTTACAGACAATACTGAAATGGACCCTTCTAAGGAAGTTGTGGTTTATATATAAGAGAGTTGATCCAATACTAAGGGGGAAAAATGGCTTAGTAGGTGTAGGGCTGTGGAGCCATGGAAAATAAACATTCACAGACTCATGACAATTTCAATCACAGGATGCCTGGCAATGACTAGAAGAAATTGCAGGGTAACTAGTCAGGAATTATTCAGAGATTGATGCAAACTCAAAGGATGGCTTCTTTTTTTTTTTTCTCATTTGAAATGTCGTCGTCGTCGTCGTCGTCGTCGGTGGCGGCAGCTGTCCGTCTCGAGAGACGATGGTGTAGCTTCTTAAGAGTCTATCTGCACCGCCGAGAATGGCAGTGCAGTCCGACTCGGGAGTGACACGGTATCTGTCTCCTCCTGTGTTGAATCGACATCTTGCGATGACGCTGGAGTGTCCTCTCCAGTGAAGCTGAAGCTACAGAGCCTGGGCGGGGTGATATGGAGGGTCTGCTGTTGCCCATGCAGCAGACCCCCCCTCTCTTCGCAGCTGAAGGATCCAAGGGAAAGACGGAGTCAATACAGCTTGGCTTCAGGTGCGCCGCAGGAGTTGCCGGTGTTGACTACAACGTCAAACCGCCTTAGGGACTCCGGCTCCGGATATTCTGTCGGGGTTTACTCCCCTAGCCTTTCCCCTGAAGAGGTATGCCGCAAGGCAGCGGAGGTTTTTTGGAGTCAGAGTTTTCCTTCTCTGATGTACCCTGACTGGAAGATCGAACCAGCGACACTTAGCTCACAGGCCGACGCTCAATCCACTGAGCTAAACCAGCCAGGGCCTCATTTGAAATGTAAACCAAAGCAAATATATCACCGTTGATTATTTGTCCAAAAAGGGCATGTATGTGTATACATAGACACACACACGCGCACACACACGTGAAATTGCATATTCTGAGATAAATTAGGTTGCTTTTTATTTTCCCCAAACATTTATTTTACCAAGTATGTATTAAAATATTTTTATAGAATAAAATTAACCTGATTTTTTTTTCATCCAAGTTTTTGAAACTGATGTTGAATTTAGACCATACTATAACACAAAAATATCAACCTTTTATACCAACTCACATGTAACTCCAAACCAAGTAACTGCAGAATAAATTGGCAACTGGCATATTCCTTCTAATATGCTGCCAGTTATGCAGTTGGGATAAACTAAATCTAAAATTTAGTTACAAATGAAAGCCAAAAATATCTGAAAAAAGTAAGAAAGTAGGTAAGTTTTTTTTTTCTTTTTTAATAATATACTGAAAGCCTCTTTTTCTTCTATATCTTGTCTTCTAAACTTTCATTTTTAGATACTGGTGTCTTACAACTTTTCTTAAAACCTCAAAGTGCTCAAATTATTTAAAGCATTCCATGTAAAAGCAAACAAACAAAAATAAGATTTTCATGCTCTAATTTCATTTACTCAATGTTAATTTAGTCAGTACAAGGATAGTTGTTTCTCTTACTTCTGAAATGCCTGCCTTCTCTTGCCCAAAGAGTACCTATTGCAAAAAAGTGGCTTTTTCCATGAAACACTTGTTAAACATACAAATCTTTGATGATAACACATATGAATGACATGCTCATGTTAGAATTGTACAGTATCCTAACTAGATGTATGTTGAGATGTTTAAAACTATTTAGCTTGTTATACCTTTGTTATTCTATGAAGAACTTGCACATCTCTCCCTGCTATCTTAATAGTGAGGAAATACACAGATTTAGAAATGCATTCTGAAAATAAAACCCTCTGCAGAAGTGAGGGCTCATCAGAAAATTCAACACATTACCCACTGGTTACAGAGCATTTTGAACCAGATTTTGTTCCAATTTCCCTGGGAAGCATCACGTTCATTTGGTAATCAGAGTGTCCTATAAAATGAGACAGTGTTATTTCAATAGTTACTGGTATAGTGCTACTCATTTTAAGATGCTAATATAATAATATATTTAGAAAATTTTCATATGTGTGCCATATTCTCAGATTCCTATAGAGAAGCAATTCCTATCAATTCTTAATTTCGACATTAATGCCAAGTAACATATAAGAAACAGACCCACAATATTTTCCTGGCAATTTAACTCCACAAAACTAAGAACTCTGTTCTTGGACTTCTAGAATAATTCCACAGCATGATCAGCGGTTACAAGAAATTTATGAAACCTAGAGCAACCTACACACATTTTGTTATATTGAAATATCCAGAAAGGGATATTATGCATTTCATACATATAGAAGCATAGATTGCTCTACACGTTAATCATGGCCATTTGTGTGCATCAAAAAACTTTTTTTATTACTTAAGCTTGGAGCAATCTTTGCAAAACAGACCCATAACAAACATGTAAAAATAGAATAAAAAGCACATTTCCCATAAAGTGCTTGCACAGCACAGAAATGTAAAATTTTGGCAGCCCATCAATTTTGTGTGGTATAAAAAATTCTTATATTTAAATTCACTGTATTTCTTTTTATGTAAACCCTTAAGTGGAGTTGACTGTTTACGTCGGCTGATTTGGCCCTGTGACGCCTTTCAGGTTGGGGAGCTCTCACTTCTCTGTCTTCTATCAGCCGTCCTCGATTACCAGCATGTGGCGCCAATTTATTTCTTCTGCAGAGAACGGACAAGGGGTGTGCATTTAATTTGAAGCCTTGACGTAACACTTAATTTGCTAAAAAAGGAAGCTATGCCATTGTAAATCTTGGAGGAGACACTAAGGTTGTGAGAGCTGTCAGCCCAGTCTGTTGTGAACAGTGTTTGAGGTGTTTGTTAAAGAAACTGTACTTCTTTCCGGACCCCGCTCACCTAATTGAGTTGATGCTTAATTGCAAATATGATTCTAGTTTTTTATTCTGATTACTTTTTTTGAGAGAGGATGGACTCTAGAAAACTTTTATGCGAAATGTGGACTTACAGTAGGTGTGCAGATGACAGTGTGCTATGAGACTGCAACTCCTGGAAGGGCGATGATTACTTCTGTCTGACATTGCAATGAAAATAAGGGAGAAGAAAATGCAATTAGCAGAAGCAGGATGAAATCAATAGAGAAATATAGGAGACTCCTAACTGGAGGATTATTTAACATGGGGTGGTATTTGTGTGGGAAGTTAGGAAATGTTTGCTTTTCACAGTATCTAAAAATTAAGGCAGAGTTATGTGGACTTATAGATTTTACTTGGGTAACTTCTTGATAAAGAATGTAGATGTGAGCTAATTCTCAGCCTTGGGGTTTCACTGCATTCCCCAACCCAGGAATATATGTAAATGTGAGGGGGGTTTCAGCTCTGAAGGGGACACCCCATCATGCAGTGGACAGTAACCATGGATAAAAAGTATCCTTCAGTGCATGGGTCTTTCATGTATCATTTCTGCTCTTTCTAAAATTCTGCAATTAGAAACAACTATGAATAAATATAATTATCTTTTTTATGTATTTATACAAATGACATCTGTGTGTTCTTGTGCATGTGAGGTTCATGTTATGTTGTGCATATGTTTAATTTTAGAGAAGCAACGATATTTCATATCATTGTTCTGGAGCCATACTATCTAGGTTTGCATTTCAACCTAGTTATTTAATATTTTCTGTGATTTTGAATAAGGTACATAAACTCTCTGTACCCCAATTTTCTCATCTGTAAACTTGGAATAGTAATAGTATTTTCTTCTACATCGTTGTGAGCATTATACGAGTTCGGATATATCAGGTGAATAGGACAGTGCAGCAAAACAAAACAAAGCAATTCACAATAAACAACACATTTGTGCTTACAGCTTCAATGTTGCCAGTTATTATTAACTACTTTTTCTTCTGGGGTCTTCACCCAAACTTTTCACAATCTAAGAAACTTTATTCCTTATATCATGTCCATGTCCTGCCTCTACAGAAATGTGGACATACAGAAATAAAATATATTTACCCAGGACTATTCAGAATTTGAAAACTGAAAACTTCTGAATTCCTTAAAAATTAAAGTTTCCATAAACACTGAATTCTACTTCTAAACCTAACTATTACTTCATAGTTACAGAGTGGAAAATATTTTTTGGGCATTATAATTTTATATATCATTTAAAATCTAAAATCCAAATGAAGAAAAATTTCAGAAACAAATAGGAGTAATTTTATACATCTAAAAGATACTCAATATTTTTAATTTGTCAAAGATTTATTGTAATAATTCAAATATATGGGTATAAACTCACATTGTTTTAGCAAAATTGTGAATATTCGATTTTTAAAATTAAATTGAACTTTATTATTTTGTATACTCACAGTAGCCTTGGGGTTTATTTGAGAAATGTTATCAGACAGCATCCTTTTTGTTTTGGACAATAATTTTGCTTGGAAATGAACCCTGATTCAGTACTAACTATTTTAAAGTCTATTAACAATGTCCTGTGGACCCTACTAATTTGCTGAGAAAACTTTTGTTTAATTGCAATCAATCATCAAGTGTTTTTTATAAAGTTATCATAGCCTTAAATATGTGCTAAATATTTTGAAGTTACTAGTGAAGCATGTGGCATAAGACAATACTTCCAGAGTTTGCTTTCTTATTAAGAAGGCAAGATTGATACTGCACGTTCATTTATTAAGCAGATACCTTTGTGCACCTGCATTGTTCTGCATGGAGGAGACTCAACAGTAAAGAAAACAGACTAAACAGACAATGGTGCTTTCATTCTAAGGATTGGGGAAGATAAACAATAACACACAATACTTAATACCAGATGGGAATAAAGGTTATAGTGAAAACTAACCTATGAAGGGTGCTAGAGAGAGCAGGGCTAAGGATGTTCCAGTTTTTGATAAGGTATTCGGTGAGTTACATTTGAACAAAGATCTGAAGGAAGTGAGGAAGCCAGCAGCAAGTAAGAGAGTCCAGGTTGAGTAGAAAATAACAAACACGAAAGCCCAAGAGCTAAAATTTGGCTGATGAGTTCCAGGAAAATGAAAGAGGCCAATAGAGAGAGAAAGGAATGAGTAAAGGGAAGCTGAAACGGGCTATGAGTCCCTGAGCATACATGCAGCCAAGATGTTCTGGTTATTGAGTGGTACCTAACAAACTACTTCTTCAATGCTTAGCAACTTAAAACCACAGCAATCATTTATTTTGCTCACGGGTCTGAAATTTTGAGCAGGACTCAAAAAGTGTTGCTAAAGTCTGCTTCTTGAACATCAGCTGTGGAGGTTCAACTGGGATACAGGACCCATTTCCAAAGTGGAAGCTGGTACTGCCTGCCTACTTGAGGATCAGCGGCTGATGGCCGGGCTGTTGTTGCGCTCCACAAGGGCTTCTCCACAGAATTGCCTGAGTCTTCTCACAGAGTGCAGCTAGCTTCCAAGAACAAATATTCCAAGAGTGTTAGGGAAAAGGTGCAAGGTTTCCTGTGAACTAGCCTCAGAAGGCTAATAATGACACTTCCATTGGTCAGGCAAACCACTGAGAGCAGCCCATATTCTTGCAAATCAAGGAACATTAGACTCTACTCTGTTGGGGAGAACATACAGACCTCTATAACATACCACACAAAGACTTGTGGAGGGTTGGATTTAATCAGTTTTGACAATTTTGGAATTTAATAGCATAAGGTAGGTGTGTTTAGAACAGTAGGAAGTTACTGAATTATCTTCAGTTACAGGTTGATATAATTTTTGTGTTCAGTGAATGTGTGTGGAGAAGTAATAAAGAAAACATAAGATAAAATCATGGGCATAGCAATAAAATTGAAAGTAGGTGAGAAAAGTTTAGCAAAAAAAGGAAAAAGAAAAAAAAGTATGTTTGTAAGGATCAGTTACATTTTACTTAATTATATCTTAAAGATGGAAATTCACCAATGAAATTTATAAAATTGAAATTAACCATTTCTCTAGAATTTTGTTACTATATGTTTGACACTGAGTCACCAAGGTGTCTAGTGGCAGAAAAAGTAGTCATAGTCCCAATTCTACAATATTATTTGTCCTTCATGGACAAATGTATGAACAAAAATGTAGAAATGATGTGATTTTGCAGTTTCCAAGCATATTTCTTTATAATAGGACCAAGATATGTGTCAGGACCAAAGCAAATTTATTAACCACTATAAAAAGAAGAAAGAATATACAACTTTCTCATAGTGGGCTGATGGTAGTTCATGTTGGGTATGAATAAAAATAACATTTAACCTTTTTGAGTACTTACATGTGCCAAATACAGCTTTATAACTTTTCATAGATGTTGTGGTGTAATTCTCTCAGCCACCCTAAGCAGTAGGAACGTTTGTTATCTTTTTAAAATATGAATAGGCAAAGCTCAGAAATGTTCACTTGTTTTCTCAAAGTCACATAATTAATCATAGTAAATTTTAAATTCAGGAGTGGAACCCCAGTAGTCTGACTTACACTGAAATTCTGGTCACAAGATGACATATATAAGTAGAGCAGTTGACACTTGTTCACAAAGGTGTGTTTACTGCACACCTTCTTTGTTCCAGTCCTAGCAATAGGACTGAAATCACAGCTTATGAGTAGACAAATATTTGTTCTCACAAATCATACCATTTAATTCCTCATTTTGACTATTGTAGATTTTAGTCATTAACCCTCAGTTGTTTTGCTGTAAGACTATGGATCGCAGTGCCATGTAACAACGTGATTTTAATTTAAGAAGCATGTATTAGCGTCTTAATGTTACTCTATATATTCTGTTTTATAATGCATTTGACTGAGGAAGGTTGTGGTGTTTTGTCTCATTTTTTAGCCAGCATAAATATACATGCCTTACTTTTCCAGACTCCAGAGCAACATCAAATTAATTTAAAGTATGTTTCATTTGTTTATTTTCTCTGAGATTCTCTTCATGCTGTTAATAATAATAATTACTCTTTCTACTTCTATGATCAGCTAGTAAATCTCACCAGTTGATCAAACTGGGAAAATGGGATGAAATAGAAATCTTAGTTACATTTATACTACTTAAAGCCCTACAATAAAACAGTGTTACTTTCAAGTTCTTTAGTTTATACCATGTGGGAAATTATATCCTCCATATACCATAGCTGTCTTTGAAAAAAAACAAAGAGCCTGCAGCCCCAGTAGCCTTATCAGAGACTTTCAATGTTTTTTCAATATTTTAAACATTTAAAACATTCCAAAACAAACAAAAATTTCATGGAATATAGTTTTGCATTATAGGATCATGGTCTACGAAACCTTCAATACTGTATACAATACAGCAAATTCTGAGAAAAGAGTGGGAAACAGGGAAGGAACTGATATATTAATATTAGACTGGTACAGAGACAGATATTTCCTCCATATAATGAACTGAAATGCATTTTTACATAGACATAATACAAAAATCATGTTGATGGTGATTGTAGCCACCATGCACAACGATATACATGAATGAAGACTAGCTTTGTTGTAAAAACAGTGTACCTCATACTCCCGTTGAACACCTTGTTGAATATGGTCTTGACATGTTTCTCTCCAAGAGTTGTGATACATTGTGGTGACCCTGCCACGTTTCCACTTGATATCAGTGTCTGGTTTGTTTAAAGGTGTTATCCATGACTGTTGAACAGCAAAAACCACTATTCTCTATGTGGTAACATAAGACTTAAAATCTTTTATTCATTCAAGATAATTTATTCAGCAATGATGAATTATCAGTCAGTCTCATGCACTCACAATATATTAGCAAAACAGATGTAATCCTTGTCCTCCTGGAATTTACACTCTAATGGGAAAAAGAGAGAAATAAAGCAGCAGGTTAATATAAAGTGTATGAGATGGTGTCAAATGCTATAGAGTGCTGTAAAGCCAAAGAAAATTAAGGGAATAGAGAGCTAGAAAGAGACTTGAATGCAGTACGCCATACATATATACATGGGGCAGGGGGATTTTTCAGGCAAAGAAAATCAGTACTGTCAGATGCTGTCTTTTTTTTCCTAACAATAATATTTACCTACTCTTTCATGTCAAGAACATGAGAAATATTATAGTCCCACTATATGAATTCTTATGCCTTAGGGTGAAAGAAAAGATTTTGGTGAGGAAATTGTTTCTTATATATTTGGCAGTAGGGATAATATAAGAAAGACAGGCTGCATTTCTATAGTCAGAAGGCCTCAGTTCAAATCCTGTTTTAGACACTAACTAGCCATGCATGGCATTTCATTAAGTCATTTACCAGCCTGTGACCCTGTGAAATATTCAAACCATACCCACCTCTGAGGATTGTGGGGAGGATTAATAAGATAAAACATGCAAAATGAATAGAACGCTCCTTGGAAAACTGTAAGCTGTTTGCTATTTTTATTATTCCTCCTGTTTTGTAATTCTGATTCAGAAATAGAATACCAAAACATGGGCATGGAAATTATATACTGGAAATACCTTGCAGTTACCCTGTGAACATCTCTGTGAATAAAAATTGACAAAATAGAAACAAAGGCATGGATACATGGAACAGACGGACAGCTGTCAGAGCGGGGAGGGAGGGAGGACTGGATGAAAGAAGGTGATGAGATTAGCCAAAGAACATGAATGCTTGACCTATAGACACAGACAACAATGTGCTGATGGCCTGAAGGAAGGGGGTGCAAGGGTGGAAGGAAGGTGGGCAAAGGAATTGGGGTAATGGGGACATCTGTAATAATGTAACAATAGAATAAAGGAAAATAATAATAAAGAAGATGGAAATAAATGGGTATTATGTAAAGCTAAAAAAAACAGTCTATAGACTTCAGAAGTAAAATTCTGAAATGTGTTAAAATGTGCCTCCTAAGCTTTATCTGTACAATATTTTGTCTGGATTCAAAAAAGAAGACATTGTATATGAAAATCCATCATGTTTGAAATTGTTTGCTAATATCTTTACATCGGGTTAAGTATGAAATCATCCAAAACAATTGAATTTAATAGAGTAAATTCATCTTTTAAACATTTTTATTTCTTTAAATATACCATTGGGTTATAATTCTTCAAACTCATTCTTTAAATAGTACAAAAATGCACTGAGCAGTTCTTCTTTGGAGAACTTTCATGCAGCTCATATACAAATTCCATGTTCATTGCAGTGGATTAATAGGATCTGTTACATATGTAATAGGACCAATGGTTAACACACATGTCAACCCTGTTTCCTCTAACCACTGGTGAAATCAGGACAGACTGGAGGTGAATTTGTAACACTCATTGTATCAAATACAATATGTTTGGCCAATACATATGATTGTTTGATCAATCATAGTTAAGGGAATTCTTGGAATCATTTATATAGATCCAGCTGATTGACCATTGGCTTGAAGTGGTTAATAGTAAGTATACCAAGAAGATGAGTCAGTGGCTCATCTTGGCTAACAGTTTTTTTTTAATGGTATATTATTTATTTATTCTGCTTATTTAAAAATCTTCTCAATTCACTTGACACTGTTACTGATCCAAAGACTTCATAACAGGAGCATGCTCAACGTAGAAAACACTTATACTGTATTTACTCACTGCCATATTAGCAGCTTTCAAAGGAGTGTATTTTTGACCTGTTAAGCCAAGTTGGCTTATCTATCCCATAAATTCTCTTTAATTCACAGATTAAAGTTCCTGGAAATCATCACAAATCCTTGAGAACCATCATAGCCTTCTCTGCTAATTGAAAACAAAGTTCATACAGTGAAATGATTTAAAAAAAATAAAACACTTACTGAATTTTCCTTAAAAGTTGCAGGTATGCAAGCTGACATTGGGGAAAAAAAAAAGTATTGCTTCATTCATGCTTCCAAACATGCAAACAAATTACCCTGCATTGAATTCATAGCTAAATTTAGGGTTCTTTTTTATTATTGTTTGTGTTATTACGGTTGTCCCAATTTTACCTCCCTTCCCCACCTTCCACCCTATCCACTCCCCACTTCCATAGTCATTCCCCACACTGTTCTCCATATCCATGGGTCTTTCATGTATGTTCTTTGACTAGTGTGTTCACCTTCTTTTAAACAGTCTCCATCTCACTCCTACCCTCTTACAGCTATTAGTCCATTCTATGATTCTATGAACCTCTGGTTCTATTTTGCTCATTAGTTTATTTTGTTCATTAGAATCATCTTATAAGTGAGATTATATAGTATTTGTCTTTCACCAACTGGATTATTTCATTTAGCATAATAGTCTTCATACCCTGGCTGGTTTGGCTCAGTGGATTGAGCGTCGGCCTGCGAGCTAAGTGTCGCTGGTTCGATCTTCCAGTCAGGGCACATCAGAGAAGGAAAACTCTGACTCCAAAAAACCTCCGCTGCCTTGCGGCATACCTCTTCAGGGGAAGGCTAAGGGAGTAAACCCCGACAGAAAATCCGGAGCTGGAGTCCCTAAGGCGGTTTGACGTTGTAGTCAATACCGGCAACTCCTGCGGCGCACCTGAAGCCAAGCTGTATTGACTCCGTCTTTCCCTTGGACCCTTCAGCTGCGAAGAGAGGGGGGGTCTGCTGCATGGGCAACAGCAGACCCTCCATATCACCCTGCCCAGGCTCTGTAGCTTCAGCTTCACTGGAGAGGACACTCCAGCGTCATCGCAAGATGTCGATTCAACACGGGAGGAGACAGATACCGTGTCACTCCCGAGTTGGACTGCACAACCATTCTCGGCGGTGCAGATAGACTCTTAAGAAGCTACACCATCATCTCTCAAGACGGACGGCTGCCGACGACGAATAGTCTTCAGTTCCATCCATGCTGTCACAAAAGGTAGTGATTCCTTCTTTCTTTCTGCTGCATAGTATTCCACTGTGTAAATGTACCACAGTTTTTTGACCCACTCATCCACCGATGGGCAGTGACTATTGTAAATAGTGCTGCTATGAACACAGAGGTGCATATATTTGAATTGGTGTTTTGGGCTTCTTAGGGTATATTCCCAGCAAGTAAGGTTCTTTTTTACATTGTGAAACAAGTTTCTAGTTGACATAGTATGTACTGTAGTTGGAGGTGGTGGTGGTTTCACAAAGGACTTTTTAAATTGGTAAAGTATTTTCAGAATAAAAAAATGTATTTTTCCTTTGGTTATTTAAAGCTGATGGAAGTGCTCTAAAAAGATTTAGCTTTATTTTAATTTTATTTTGAAATTTATCAGGGTTTCTGTGCATTGTAACAAATCATTTCATACTGAGGAATTTCTAATAAAAATCAGTCTCCCAACTTGTTTGTTCTTCAATCTCCAGGTACAATTTTTTTCTGACAGTTTCTGTTTTCATTCTTCTGTAGGTTATCTTCTGAAGGTTGTGTTTATATCTGTACTTCTTACTTTTCCAGTTTAGACAATATTTGTTCACTTCCTAGGACAGACTGGATTCATCTCACTCTATTGCATCTTGCTTCCCTCACCCTCCTCCTATGAAGCCACAAACTCCAGGCAGCAGTTTAAACTACCCTGAACTCCTCACACCATTCCACTCCTCTTCTTCATTCTTCTGATTCACTTTAACAAATTGTCAAGCTGGTTAATACTTACAGTTCTCTTTTCACACAAGCTATTCTTGACTGTTGTGTTCATAGATTGTTTTTTTAAATTAGAAACTACTGTAATTTACAGTGTTTACATTTTTATGACCATGTAAATATTGATCACTGCCAGAGCAAAAAGAATTAAATTTTCTTCCCTAAACCTCAAAAGCCATGATGCCTGGGACACTTAAATAAAAATATTTCTAGTATCAAGGTCATCTGGATTCTAATTTTTGTACACACCATCCAAGTGCTTAGAATCATGAAGCATTGTATTTGGGCTTCTATTTGGACCATGCTATTTTGTCATCTTTTTATTTTCTTGAAAACATTACTGCCACTCTTTCTATATATTTATCAAAATATCAAAGTTTCCATTCTTTCACACATACTGTCTTTTATGAAGTCCCCAAACTTTTTTCCCTGAAAGCCTCTTTTCTGAGACCTTCTACTGGTGTGCTCCAATTTGAGCCTGCTAATTTTTAGGCCTAATACACAGCTGTTGGCCTAGACTTGCATTAAGGACTTTCTGGGCTGTGACCACCCTTCCCATGTCCAATATCTCTCTCTTCTTATTTTTCAGAACTTAACTTTTTTCTGGAATACATATTTAATAAGTATATAGAAAATGATATATGAAAGGTGAATTTTTGAATTTTGTCTATTTGAAAATGTCTTTATTTGGCCCTCACATTTGAGTAGGTTTGTCATGACCTAGAAGTCTAAATCAAAAATATGATTTTCCTGCAATGCTTTGTTCTTGTATAACCTGAGGAGAATTCCAATGTTAGTTGCAGTTTTTTAAAAGATTTTATTTGTTTGTTTCAGAAATGGGGGATGGGAGGGAGAAAGAGAAGGAGAGAAACATCGATCAGATGTCTGTCACGTGACCCCAAATGGGGACCTGACCAGGATTCAAACCGGTGACCTTTCGGTTTGTTGCCTGGTGCTCAATCCACTGAGCCACACAAGTCAGGGCTAGTTTCAGTTTCAATAAACTATTTTATTTCTTTGGAAATTTACAGTATCCTTATCCTGATGTTTTTAAATTTTCATAAGAATAGTTAAAAATATATTTCATTGGGGTATTGTGCACTTGTTAAGTCATTCAACCAAAGGATTTGTGACTTAAGCCTGTGAATTCTCTCTTATTATTCTTTTAATCAGATAACTTCTTCCAGAATTTCTTCTCAATTTTCATTTTCTAAAACCGTTTTTTGTATGTTTGTTTGTTTGTTTATTTTTTATTAGTACTTTACTCCTTGGTGAAAAATGTTTTTTTCTCTCACGCTTTTTGTTAATTTTTCTTTCCTACGTATTTAGATGGACCTCCTCCGGCTGCTGCTCCTGTTCTTTTTCTTCCTCCTTTTTGTTTCAAAATTTAATTGCTAATCACCTATTGCACTGAATTTATTCATAGATATTTTTCTTTCCTTTTATAAAGCATCATGTTTTTATTATATTGATATAAGTTTACCTCTAAGATCCTCCTTTGTCCTTGTTGTTTGCTTCTTGTTTATTTATTTATTAAATTACCTATTATCTTTCCTCCATAATTAATTTTCTGGTTTTCTTGGTATTTCTCTTTAATGCTGTTGATTTTTTACACATCTCGTGGTCTACCATATTTGTTCATAATTAAGAACAAAGAATGGATAGCAGACATGGATTCCTTTGGCAAATTTGCAAACATGCATACACTGCTACTTATGCCCCCCCCCCCCAATAGGTAATAGGACTTGCGCATGTAATCAAGACAGCTCATCTGGCAAGCTTTGCCATAGATTTACCAGCCAAAGTCCCAGCTGTGTGGATACATCACACATTAGAATGGTCAGTTTTATTTAGGGCTTCAACATACACGCTAGTCTTCTTACTGTTTCTCTCCAAGATATCTCAATTAATTTATTTAGTAAAAATATTGTCTTGTTGTTTTCCCCTCACAAGGGCAAATGCTGGGCTTCCAGGCTCTGTGTGTGTGTGTGGGGGGGGGGGGGGGGCGGCGACAGTGCTGCTTGGCATCACCAGCTCAAAAATTGACCCATAAGTGGTCATTTGTTCCAGCCCCTCCTCTCACTTTCTATTTTCATGCAATCTCTTCCTCTGAGCCCAAAGCCACTTCTATGGCTGATAGGAAGACAGGCTCTCATCTCCTAGAGTGGCCTTTTTCATCGCAAACCATGGTCTCCTCATTGATTTGGATACTTCTATTTCCTTTCATTTTTGCAAAACCTTGTTAAAAAATCTGTGATGATGTTGACAGCAATGTGTCCTCTTTTGTTCTCTGTGTTTATTAATTTTATGTGTGTTGTGTATTGTTTTTATGTAGGCCTCAGAGATTAATCTATTTTCTCAGTTTATCATCTTGAATTGAAAGTCAAGAAGAGCCATGTAAATGCTCAGTTTTCTAATAGCTCATTTTGAAATAAACAAATATTAGTGATATGCACATTTAAAATTAACTACAACAATGAAACATTGATTTCTTTTTCTAAGAGAATTATAACAAACTATCATAAAGCTCTTGGGAAAAAAAGTAACACATTTTAAAAGAAAGCCAGCAAATAGAAATTCTCCTTTAAGATTTTCTTTTCATTCCAATCATGAGAAATGGCCCTAATGAATTAATGAATGTGATATTTAAAGATCAAAGGCTGAGTCCTGTTTCAGTATTAGACTCTCCAGATCATAAAGATGAACTAAATGACTACATTTGTGTGCATGTTTTCTTTTTCTCTGGGAAACTAAAGATACTGCCCTTGTTTCACTGCAGAAGTTTAGCCAGGATTATGGGATTTGTGAATAAGGACGTTTTAGTGTTTTATAGCAAGTTTTTTACCTTACTCATCAGTATATGGCTTGTTACTTATCAGTTCTGTCATCCTGGGATCTTTTTTCTCCAGAATTTATAATTAGACAGCTCTTACTCCTAAAGGGATATGAAAAGGGTAGCTTGATGAGTTGCTTCTGTGCCAGAGAACACTATTTGGTTTCCAATTTTACATTGTAGTAAAAAGGGCCATTAACTGTTTATTATGAACACATTTGGTACCCAGGTATTAATTTAATTATTCCTTTATTGAAATAATAGTTGAAGGCAATTAAAAATTCACTGGTTTGATTTGTTTCTGGTAGTTGAATATATCTGATAATTTATTATGATCATAAATTAATTTTGAATTATATAATATATTATATTGCATTATTTTATAATTAAGCTATGAAACATTCTTCTTTTAGGAGTGATAATATGATAAATTACTGCTAAAGGTCAGGGACCATAATTAAAGGTACACATTTTTCTTTCAAAGAACTTATATATATGCCAACATTATATGTTAATTTCCTAATTTTAACTACTTAAATGTGTAAGGGAAGTCATCAATATATGTTCCTCAAGAGGACTTAGAATTGCAATAGCATGGGGTAATGGCTGTGCAAAATGACTACTAAATAAGGGTTATTAAAATGTCAGATAAAACATTCTCTATATTTATAAAGGTTTATTTTCTCTGGAAATCATACTTGTAAACAATTTGCATTATCTAGGGAGTCAACAATTTGAGGCTTTATTTTGTAGATGTACATTGGGGATCAAAATGTGGAACTGTACATTCATTGTATTTGCTATGATATAAGATAGAGAAGAAATTTGTGACCCAAAATTGGTGTATGTGTTTAGTTGTAGATATATGGTTATTATTCTGCTCTGTAGCAATAATTTAAGGTTTCACCAGTTCTTCCAACTGCATTTTACTTCTTAGAATTTATGTAAAAAGTCAAAGGTCATGATTTTTAGCTATTAATCTTTTTTTCTCTAGAAAAACAATCCAACTGTGTTTATCTAGGAGAGCTGCTTCAAGCTGTCTCAAGTTTAGAATGTTGCAGTTTATATAACCAATCTCTCTTATTTAAGTTTCAATGACAAATATTTTTATTTTGTTTATCATCAGATAACAATGCAGACATGTCATGATGCATCCCAAACATGTTGTGTGGTCATTGAATGGGGCATTTGCTAAAATGATTTTTGGTTTAAGTATCTGAAAACTTATTAAACACATTTTATTGTTATAAAGTCTCTTAAAGCATTAAAATAATCTTGTTTTATGCAGCTATAGAGCAAAATAAGCATTTTGTTTAAATAAGTATGAGAGTAAGTCATTTTGTCTTCTTGATTATTATTTGTCTGGTTAATCAGAAAAGCTGTATTATTACAGTATTTTTGTAGACAACAGTTTAGGAAAAAAGCTGAAAATGGTGTCATGGTAAAGTGTATTACTGGAAATTGAAATTCCAGTTTTAAAATTACTCAAGCATTTTTATGTGTTTATCATACTAGAATAATTAAATTTCCCCTGCAGATCAAAATGTAAACTTTTAGCAAAAGTATTCTGTTATATTTTGGTAACGCAAATGTTATTATGAAAGCACTGTTAGAGTTTGGGGCTTTTCTGGATAATTATGAGCAAATGATCATTTTATAATGAAATCATCCTCAAGCTTGTGACTCTCAACTGATTTTTCCATCTGGTGTTTGTCATGTAAAGATGTCCAGTCAGCAGTATTGTGCAGTTTCAAAAATACCAACCAAAGTTCTGTATTTACAGAGAGGGTCCTTATTCAATATAGCATTTTCAGATTTCTTCTCTCTCTCTCTCTCTCTCTCTCTCTCTCTCTCCATATCTCACTTTTTCTCTCCGTCTCCCTTCTTAGAAGAGCATAAAGAACTTTTGGGTTTTATTCTTAATTCACCTAAAAATGCTAAATTAGTGTAATCATTGTCTATTTCTTATTTATCTTACATAGAAAATATAAATACCAATTTACACATTTAAACAGATTTATTTCTTGGGTAATGTTGAGATATACAAGAAACAGAAGAGATTAAATCATAGGACATTTCTTTCTTAAAGCCAATTTCTAAATTATCCTCTGATGATACATTTTTGAATAAACATCTCCCTTCTACCACCACCACCAACCTTATCCTTTTGAATCAAGCCTCCTCTTTATCCACATGATTCAGTACAAATATCTAGTAGGGCCAGGTACTAGAAAATTCCTTTTTATAAAGTCTTCCCCGTTTTTGGATTGTCATTTCACAGTTAAAATATTCACTGCTCCCAGTTTCTAGAATCCTCCAAAATTAAGAAAAAAAAACTTTATTAAATTAAATGTTTAAAAATGTATTCCTTGCTAGGTGATTCCGGCTGCTGGGTTTGCTCCCAGATGTGTTTTCCCTGCCCTTTTACTCTGCTCTGTTTTGTCTTGCAGCAGGGCCTACCTCCTGCAGGGTAGGTTTCGTAACTGACTTTTGGCTAGGTTTCACCAGTGAGAAGCACTGATGAGAGACTGAAGGCCCGTGGTGGGGAAAGGAGGATTAATTCACTTTTATGAAGTATCTTCCCCAGTGGTACTGTCTCTTATGTGGCTCATTTACAATTGAAGGAGGAAGTCCCAAATGGTTCCAGCCTCTTCTAAATGAACATGGCCTATTGCTTCAGTAACCTTCCTGGGCCCCTGCCCCTTTAGTGTAGAAATGAGAGACACTATCTGTTATTGCTAATACATAGTTCACTACCTTGTTCTGACATTGATCTGTTCCTCCCCTGCTCAGGCTTTGGGCCAGAGAAAACCCCCACATCCCCATATGGCCTGACCTTTAGGGGAAGACACCATTTCACTGTGACTGTGAGTGAGGGAGGGTGGGTGGGGTTTTTGTGATAGGTGATTTGAGCCAGATTCCTTATGGATGAGTCTGGGTGCACTGAGGGCACCCAGGTATGCATGTCCCATAGAACTCAGAGAGCCCGTGGAGATTGAATTTCCTCTGGGAAGTGTGGTCTTGGCTGCAGTGCCTAGGTCTGATCTGAGGCAGGTGTTCCAGGGGTCTGGGGACCTGAAGATCTGTGACCCACTGTGGGTTCTTTGCTTTGCACAGGAAAGAATTCAAATATTAGCCAGCATAGTTAAAAGTGAGTTTTTTATTGAAACAGTGAGAACGGGCAAGTCCACAGGCAGAGCAGCCTCCCTTTAGTGGAACTTGCTTCCTTAATTGACATTCATTTAATCAAGGGGTAGGGTATTCAATAAGGGGGAGGAGAATTGAGGATGTTTACAGGAAAGGGGTGGAAATTTCTCAGGGGAGCTCTGTTGGCCATTTTGTGTCTTTATCTGGCCTTTACATTTCTGAGCATGCTTGTGTGCAGTGTGTCATTTTGCATGCTAATGTATTCCAATAAGGGTATATTAAACCTAAGGGCTTACCTCTATGCCCTTAGTTGCCATGCTGGATCAAGTTGGTCCACTAGTTTTAAGCCATAAATATGGTGGCAGTTGGTCTTCCTTCTTCTTGACAGCTCCTGTAGCTTTTATTGATTTCAGCTGTCTGCCACATACCCTATTTCAATTCTGTCTCTTGTGATCCCTGACACTCAGGGCATCCTGGTCCATCCTCTCCTTGATCCTCCATTAAGACCTGGAGTCACACAGTGTACCCTGTTTGCCTTCCTGGTGTTAAAAAGAAAACCACAGGCCCAAACTGGAGTCAATTGTCCTAAATCCCATGCACCAAACTTAGACTTACCTGACCTAATTTCAGTTTCAACCCTACTCCAGAAATGTAATCTTTGTTGTCAGTCTGGTATTTTCTGGTCAGTATCAATGAAGTAATCTGTTACAAATGTCCTATCTACTTCTTCCCCACAAAGTAAATGAGGCAATCTGTCTGATAAGACCCCTGTCTTTCTCTAAGGGAAGGTGATCTTGCCTAAAAGAATTCTTTCTTTTAATTTCCTAATAACTTGCTTGTCCCACTCAGTGTTTGCCCGTAAAAACCCTTCATATTGAACAGCTTCTCAAAGCACTTCTCTGCTAGATGAAATGCTGCCAGTTCATAAATACCTCAATGAAACCAATTAGATCTTCAAATTTATTAGTTTGAATTTTTGTTCTTCAACACTGCAAAACTTACACTCTACCCACCTGGACCAGGTCTTTTTCCAGGCCTCTGCCATCTCTCATAAAGAAAATATTTTTTTTTTAAGTTTATTAAGCATAGGGAGAAGTTGATGCCTCAAAATCAAGTTATTTTAAGTTCCCTGTAAAACATTAGGATTATAAAACATTTCTTTCTCATGAACAGAAAAATCACTATGCTTTTGGTCCAAGATAATCTCTGGGTGGTCTCACTCTACCCTGATTGCATTGGCAGCCTCTTCCAAATCCTGATGTAACCAATCGCCTGTCTTAAATCCCTTATTTTGGGTATTCAAGAAATTTTGTCTTTCTCTGGATGGATCCTAACAGAAGTACAAGTCCACTTATTACATTCCCAGGTAACATCAAAGAAAGGCAGAATTAGATCTCCTATATGATTAACTTTGTCCTATATGCTGCAGGGTTGCATACTTTTCTTCTGGTACAAGACCTACCAGTAGATAGAATAAATCATTAAAGTAAGTACAATGTGTGGTATGTTGTATAGAAATATGTGCAAGAGAGAAAAAGAGAACAAGGGAAGGGGACAAGAAGTGCGATTACTGTTTTAAAATGATAATGGCAAAGTTGGATTAAATGAGTCTCTGTCTCCTGACTTGATCTCCTTAGCTGTGTCCCTCTAGCATTGAAGTGGTGCATGACACAAAATAATTCTCAAAAACTATTAACTGGAAAATATGAATGTAAAGAAAGGAATGATGTGTATGGACTAGAATAGTTGGCAGTGGTTTTATCAAAGAAACATGCTTTCATTTAGTCCTTGAAGCCCAGAAAGGATTTGGAAAACATTACTTTTGTGTAACTGCTCCTAATTGAATCAATACTCTTCTCTATTTTATATCTTATAGAACTTTGGTGGAGATGACATTAAAGATTAACAGCATGTCTCTTCCTATCACAACATCACTTAGGAGTTAATGATTTATTTACAAGTTAAATATGTGCATGTGCATGTATGTGTATGCAAAACTAAAGAGAAAATGAAAATTTTCAATTACACATAAATTTCTTAAAAATTTAATTCTGCTATTTTAATTACATTCACCTCATTTTAAATTTTGCTGTATAGAAAGATACAGTTTAGACATTAGAATGTTACAATAAACTCCAAGGTACTTTCTAATTTGTTTGATTCCATTGGAATTTTGTTTTAATTTATTCATTCATCAAATATATTTTGAGTGCCTACAGGGGGCTGAAGACTATTGGAGCTTCTGAAGATATAATCATGAGACAAGAATGTCTAAATAATTATAAAATTTATGTGTAACCACAAAAGACCATGAATAGCCAAAGCAGTCTTGGGAAAGAAGAAGAAAGTTGGTGGTATCACGTGCCCTGATTTCAAACTATACTACAAAGTCATAGAAATCAAAACACTATGATACTGGCACAAAAGAAACACATAAAGCAATGGACCAGAACAGAAAGCCCAAAGATAAACTCATGCTTATATGGTCAAGTAATCTAGGACAAGAGAGACAAGAATACACAATGGGGAAATGACACCCACTTCAATAAATGATATTGGAAAAACTGGACAGAAACATGCAAAAAATTAAATAAATAAAAGAAAACTGGACCGCTTTCTTAAACCACATGCAAAAATAAACTCAAAATGAATTCAAGACTTAAATGATCTAAAACTAAATATTTTCTAGAAGAAAATATAGGCAATAAAACTTATGCCATAAGTCTTAGGGAAAAAAAATGGCTATGTCTCCCTGGATGCAGCAAAACCAAAAATAAAAATGGGACTACATCAAACTAAAAAGCTTTTGCATAATGAAGGAAACCACCAACAAAATGAAAAGATAACCTACTGAGTAGAAGAAGATATTTGCAAATAATGTGGTCAATATCCAAAATATATGAAAAACTCATGCAACCTGACATCAAAAAACAAACAAACAAACAACAAACAAACTCCGATTTAAAAATAAGTGATCAGAGAGCCGGAATAGACATTTCTTCAAAGAAGACAAACAGATGGCCTGAGAAGATATTTGAAAAGATGCTTAACATCCCTAATCATTAGTGAAATGCAAAGCAAAACCTACCTATGCTAAGTGAAATAATTTAGAGAGGGAGAGAAAAATATCATTGATTTCATTTATATATGAACTCTAAAAATAAACACAACAAACTAACATACAAAATAGAAACAGACTTATAGATGCAGAGAGCAAACTGATGGTTGTCTGAGGAGAAAACTAGATAAGTGAAAAAGGTGAAGATGAATTAGATGTACAAACTTCTAGTTATAAAATAAATAACTCATGGGAATGTACTGTACAAAAGAGGGAACGTAGTCAATATTGTAAGAACTTTGTATGATGACAAATAGTTACTAAACTTATTGTGGTGATTACATCATAAGGTATAAAAATGTCAAATTTCTATGTTGTACACCTGAAACTAATATAATATCATATATCAACTATACTTTAATTAAAAATTCAAAATAAAATAATCTCTTCTTTATGGACTTACATTTTAGCAGAAGAAATGGAAGAAAAACAGGATAAAATGTAAAACATCTGGCATGTTCAATAGTAATACGTGACAGAAACAAGAAATGAAAGAAAGAAGATAAATAGAAAGTTCTCATATGAGTGCTCCAATTTTAGATTGATTGCTCAGAGAGGCCTTGCAAAGAAAGAAAGTTTTCAATAAAAATGTAATGGAAGCAAAGTGAAAGCCATGCATGCATATGTCTGAGGGAAGGGCTTTTAGGTGGAAGGAGCAGTAATTACAAAGGCTTGGTGGCAGGAAATACTGCCAAAATGACTCAGTGCCTGGGAATACTACCTTGTTTCCTTTGATATTGTAAAAATCATCTATCTAGTACAAAAGCCCCAGTGAAATTTCCAAAATCAACCTTTTCCCTAATGTATCCTTTAATTATCTTGATAGTTTTTCAGTAATTTAGTTTGTAAATAATTTTGGTCATTTGAGAAATGATAGGTACAGTAGATAAGAATTTTACATCGACCATTATGTTTTTGAGTGCATATTATCATGAGAAAAAAAATCAATAATTATACAGTACATTAATATATGTACATACATAAGTTATATGAAAGGGGACCCCCAAAAACAATTTATTTATAAAAAGTGTGTATTTACTTTTACATGTTTAAACTTCAGTCATCTTAAAAGTAGTCTCCATTGATGCAATACACCTATCCAGATATTTTTTTCATTGCTCAAAACAGTTTGGAACTCATCCATTTTGATGTCTTTTAGTAACTTCTGCCATTTTTTGTTTCACCTCTTCCACATCGGCCAAACATTTCCCTTTGAACACTTTTTTTCCATCCAGGGAAACAAAAAATAGTTGCTGGGGCAAGATCAGGTGAATAGGGAGGGTGGGGCACATGGGTCATGCCAATTTTGGTGAAAAATTGCTGAACACTCAGTACGGTGTGGGCAGGTTTGCTCGTAAATCACCCACCATGGAATAGGCATTAAAGCCTTAAAAAAGTAAACTGTAGCCCAATGTAGCCTCTCAGAACAATGCCAGCTGGTACACTGCTACAGTTGTGTTCCTAGAATACTCACCTAGGGAGCCTGTACTACAAGAAACACACTATTCAGAATATAATTATGTTTTGGGGGGGGTCTTCCCCCATAAAAATAAGGCTACATATATATTCATATACAAGTTCCTTAGCTTGATACTTTGCTTATGTGTCTTTCTTATTTATAATATTTTGATTAAAGGTATAATGATCTAGAAGGTGGCATATGGTCAAATGCTGAAAAAAGGATGAGAGAAGAATTTATTCAGTTTTGAATATTAATAGCAAAGTAAAGTTTCAGATTTATTAGGAGAGACAAACTGTGAATTTGTAAATTCCTCAAGGATTAAAATATTGTTGGGATTTGATTAGGAATCAAGATTAACATAAAGCTGATAGAATGATATACTTATTTTACAGGAGATATCCCCAGTGGTAATTAAGCCTAGTACCTTGTCTGACTTTCTAACTGGTGCATATCACTAGTAATCAATAAGTTAAGAGAAGAAATAAAACCAAATTCCAAAAAAGGTGATTACTCAGAGTAGAAGAGAAAATGCCTCTGTGGATATATTTCAAATCAAGCCCTCAAGAACACAAAATCTCTGATATTTCAAGAAAGCTATGCATGTTGGCAGTGCTAACACAGGCATGCCCCATATCTTTGAACTAACATATATGAGGTGTTAATGACCCATAGATTAGCATCTACACCCCTCCAGCATAAAGAGTGATTCAAAGGCCAGTCAGTTCCAAATACCTAGCCAATCAGGAAGCTGAAGAATTATCACTGAATGACACAAACTTAAAGACAGCCATCCGATCCACTTTTGGAAGAAAATACTTCTGAAGAACTTTGTAAGCATTCAGGTCTCTTCTATTCTTCTTTCTGAAACTTAGCAAGTACTTATAAAATAAAATGCTTTTGATTCTGTGCTTATGTGAAAGCATTTTTGGTAAAGCTGCAAGAGGTATTTTTTTTTTTTATAATATGCTCTTGTTTTGCTCTTCTGAAGTCTTTTCTTTTGGGACCCAGAATTTTCATGTCTGGTTTAATTTTTAATGCAAATTTCCTGGAAAAATGTGAAAAGTCCATAAATCCAACAAATACTTGGGAAATTTAGGTTGAGGACATAGAGATCTGCTTCTGCTGTCTTTATCAAATATAAATGTGATTTCTACTCTTATTATTGCTCAAACATAACATAATAAACCACTTCAAGGTTCCCATCAGATTAGACCTCCAGGGAGAAAAGAATGTAACAGCAACATAATCCAACAATATGAAAGAAGTATTGAGTTAGTTGGCATATGAAAAAGTTTCATATACAGAGAGGGAGGTGATAGTGTCTCAGCATGACAGAATTGAGTCTAAAGAGGGAAATCTGTCTTCCATTTTTGTCACCTCAGAACACAAAGCCAAATTGGAGTGACTTCATAGAAGAACAACAAAATGATCAGGGGACCAAGGGCTTGATTTATACGGAAAGATTAAAAGAGTACAGAGTAATGTATATTTTGGCTAAGTGATTGCTAAGAGGAGCATGATAACAGTCAGCAAATATGTAAAAGATATAAATGCCTCAGGAAAGGAAGAATCTTTTGGCAGGATGCAAATGAACTGCACAAAAGACTAAGAGAAAATGATTTGAGTTAAAAATAAGAAGAGAGGAAAAATGCTCATTGTGAAAACCAACATCCCTAGGAAATTAATGAGCCTCCTCATTCCTGAGACATTTGAAAAATTCTAAAAACAAAAGAAAGCTAAACAACAAAAAACACCAGGAGGCTTACAGAAGGAATGATTCTTTACTGTGAGATCCCTTGAGCCAAGGGAAGAAAGTATGCACAGACCTGTTTGTGTGTGTGTGTGTGTATGTGTGTGTGTGTGTACTCACAGGTACATGGAGTTGGGAAAAGACAGGTAGGGGAGTGGGGTTAGTTGTACTTTGTTTTAAAAGTAGACAAATAAAAAATAAGAGCAAGAAAAATTATTTCCTAACTGCACTGAAATGGAGAACATTTTTAAAGTTATGAGTGATGGGGAAAAAATCTGTTGGATTTTGGAGACTGACCAAATATCAGAATCAACTCCTAAGGTCATCTTGCCCTTACATGACATCATTCAGAGGATGCAGGTAATCATATCTCAGCTCTGCTGCCCACACTTCCTAACCTCAAGCTTGGGGGTTCACAGCATGTGCTCCTTTTGGAATATGTGGGAATTTTTTATTTAAACGTCTATCATTCAACCATAATATAAAATCATCTTTGAAGTAGTTTAGGTCTATAACAGCCTGGAGTGATGTTGCATCAGCTTTGTAAATGTGGAGTAAACAATATTGATTTGGAGAAAAGGAGAAAAGAGGTGTTTTCATGCTCATGAAATTCTTCACTGGCCCTCTGGCCCCTTTCAACACATGCAGATGCCAACATGTGCTGGTTTTGTAAAGGCAACATTTACAGCCATTTCCCCTGGGAAGAAAAGAAGGAGAATCTTCTATACAGTTGAAAAGAAAAGGTTGGGCGACAGGGTGTGAGAAGGGGAATTTCATCTCCATCTGCCCTCCCTCCCTCCTCAGTTCTGCAATTAACCAACAGCAATGTTCTTTACCTCTAGCAGAAGGTCAAGTGCACAAGCTCCTGCACAGCCTGGGTTCTGTGGAGTGACCACATGCTCCAGCTGCCATTCTCATGAGCCTGAGTACATCAGCTCGGAGATGTTTTCAGCATTCTCTGACCTGGGGCATGGGAACCTCAGAACATTTCCTAACCCAGGTCTCATTAGCTTGATACAATTAGATTACTGAAGAATGCAGTTGACAAAAGGCACATATTATTTATAATTTCCATTAGCAGTAAAAATTGCTCCAGACAAAATTCCATAAGGCCATCTCATGTCATTTGTCACATGATTAATCTTTTAGTGGGGGGGGTGGCGGGGGGAGGAAGGATAACATAAGAGTCATGGGATATATTTATGCCCAATAATTCTTCTTTTTTTGTTTTTAGTTTTCTTTCTCTTAGACAGGTACTTGGTTTAGTGTGTGTGTATGTGTGTGTGTGTTGGTTGATTACTGCTGTGTGTCATTTTTGGCAAATAGATGTAATAAAACTATAAAATGTTGTTTTTCAACTTGTGAGCTTTTATGAGAATGAGTTCAGGGATAAGTAATTACTGGGCTGACATTTACAGTTTAGGGTCTAAAATGTCATTAACAACACTCTAAGTAACACACTGATTAAAGTGGAAGGTAAGTGGAGTTGGGCTGGAAGCCTTGGACTAGGAGTGAAAAAGGTAGTTTGTAGTGTCATCTTTGGCAGGTACTCATGTTAAATCCTGTGGAAGAAAAAATATCATCTCTGTTACTTAGTTTTCCCACTCTTATATGTAGGTGTTGCATCAAATAAACAGTAAGTAAGAATCTGGATAGATCAAATTCACTTACATTAATTGGCTAATGTAATGATTAGATGAAATGAGTACAATTTGTTGCTTGAAAACTTTATATGTATATATATACTATACATGTTATCTCTCTCTCTACACATATATATGTGTGTGTATATATATATATATGGAGTTGGAGTTGTATACTAATATATTGCAAAGGGGAATCCTAGATTACTTTTAGGGGAAAACAGAAAGAATTAAATTGATTTTTTCAATATGTGCAACAAATAAACAGCAAGTCAAATGAATGAAATAAACTTTGTCATATAGCTGATTTCTTAACTTTTTAATCTTTACTACATAGTTGTGAGATAGTTATTAAAGAATTCCTAATAAGGTAAAAAGTGGAAGAAAGAACATTTTTTTTCTTTTTTCTTTTTTTTTTTTTTTTTTGCTGAAGTGATCCAGGAGAATTCTCTCCATAGTCATGCCACTGTACAATGTTTTTGAGGAATAAATCCAAGATAATCTGTGCTATAGTGGAATATGGGTAGGAGGAATTTGGATATCGTAGGAGAATTCATCCTCAGTTTGGTGATTCTCCCTCATGGGGGCCCAGATTTTCTATATGTAGACCTGTCTGAAAGGATGCATATAGTAAGCATATGGATCATTCTTTAATGCAGAAATTATAGGAAGAGAACATCAAATTAGGTTTCTCCTCACTTTTATGTTTCAATAATCCTTTAATGAAATAAAGATAGCCTACCATAAAAAAATTAAAGTAGCTGATAAATTTTCATTGAAATTTTTAAATGTTTACAATTATTCTACATTATGGGTCAAAAGACATCAATTTATTATTCATTAACTCATATATTTACTAACTTACTGGACACTTACTAAGTATATTCAGCTTGGCAGATGCTCTTGGGCATAAGAATACACTACTTTTATAAATAAATGCTAGGATGAGATATACGGGGTGGGACAAAGGTAGGTTTACAGTTGTGAGTACATAAACCAGTTTATTCCTGCATTATTATTTATTGTATTATTTTCCATATGAACAACTATAAACCTACTTTCGCTCACCCTGTATTGGGAGTTCTGGAAACCCAAAATAAAGCAGTTTTAACATTTAGCATTTTTAAGATGAGGAGGATATTTTTCAAAGAATTTAGACTGAGATATAAGAAATAGAATTTAGGCAAATAAAAAAAAATGGTGAAGTGAGAAATTAAATGGCAGTGGTATGGGGAAAACGATACACAGAAAAAGAGCCCAAGAAAAGTGTTCCATCTAGGGCTCACTACGTTAACAGTCTTGGACAGTTTATATCTTGATACATAATGACAAATTGTCCTTGAGAAATATCAATTTATATTCTTACTAAAAGTGCACTGGAGAGCTCATATTCCCACAAGTTTTACAACGGCTAGAAATCTTAAGATTTATCAGCTAACTAGCTTGTGTCTTTTACTCAATTCTAAGGAGATTGTGGGCTACACAGGATTAACACGGATGAGACAGAGCCTCTCTTCCTTGGGCACTTATCATCTAATTGAAACAACAACTAAGAACATAGAACAATAATGAATTATACATGCTGAGGGCACAATCATGCAATGCACTTAAAAAGTGGTGAAAGTCTAA
Organism: Furipterus horrens; assembly: GCF_987537825.1. Lineage (NCBI taxonomy): Eukaryota > Metazoa > Chordata > Mammalia > Chiroptera > Furipteridae > Furipterus > Furipterus horrens. The sequence continues at coordinate 143,323,827 of NW_028327171.1, read as the reverse complement.
GTATTAAAGGAACTTAGTAAAAGTTGCTAAAACTAGCAGAACGAATATCTATTTACTTGAAGAAAGAGTAGAGAGAGTATGAAAGAAGAGCATCTCTGCATTTCTGAGATTACTTTTCAATTTAATATACTTGTTACAATTACAGTAGTCCCTCTCTTTATTGCAGTTCACTTATTGCGGCCACACAGTATCACGGGATTTTTAAAAAATATATTATATTTAATTATTTATCGTGGGTTTTTCACTATATCGTGGGATTTTATGGTACTGTATACATATGTTGTTAAAGTTACATAGGTTTAAGAGTGTAGAATATGTTTAAGAACATAAGTAGTGTTTATAGAAGTGTGGAAAAGGTTAATAAGGGAGAAGGAAAGGCTAATAAGGGACTGGCAGCAGTTTATAAGTGTATGGGAAGGGTCTGTAAAGCCTTAAAATATATATAAATACTAAACTAAATGTAAGGTTCCTACTTCGCAGATTTTCACCTATCATGAGGGAGTCTAGAACATAATACCCACGATAAGTGAGGGAATACTGTAAATTATGAGGGAAGTTTTTTTTGTTGTTGTTGTTGTTGTAAATGATCATTTTCAGGCTAAAATGTATTGTGAAAGGACTATATGCCTGGCAATTGTCAGATGTGACAATTTTTTCATCAGATAGTCTCATCTAAGTTCTTTATTATCAATAAATATGATTTAAAAATAAGTACTGACTCATTATGAACAAATTATGAAACTTTTCTCACATATCTGTTTTTATAAACTAAAGAAAGCATAAATTCCAATCACCTGCATTTGAAATGATTTGAAGTGAGAAAATTTGTTGTATATCCTATGTTTCACGTTTATAATTTCATAAAGAAGTACTTGCCTATGTATGCGGTCATGATTTACATTGAAGACAAAAGATATTTGAATTAAAATAAAGACAGAAAATAACTTTCCAGAGCCAGAGATATCAAATTTGTCTAAGTTTGTGTGGTTTGAGGCAAAAACACAAGCTATACAATCGGATTTGAACTGTTAGATTCTGAGTCATATAGCATTTACTACCTAGAGTAAGCTATTGTTCTTTGGAGTGCCATCTTTGACCCTAGAAACTGGAGATCATACAAACTCTCTCACATGTTATGAGTAATTTGTTGATTGTATCTTCCACAGTTCTGGATATACCGTAAGCAATCAGAGAATAAACATTATTGTGTAGAAACAACTTAAGTATTTATTAGGGTGAAAAATCAAAGTTTAATGCCTAAAGGGATATAGTACTACTGCTATTCTATTTTTTCTGGGTATAATTTGTGTTGTTTAATTTGAGTAAGCTTAAAGTCATATAATTTTAACTTCAAACCTTATATTTTAGGTCACAGAGGAAGAGAGTCTCCACATTAATTTTTATTGGAAACACTAAAGCTAAACATGCCAAATAAAATTAAATACAAAATCTCTAAGCATTGCTGCCTCTTGAAACTGAAGTTGCATGCGTTTTACTTTTTAGAAAGTTAAATATTTTACTGGTAATTTTATTTTAAATCTGTTAAAGACAATTTTATCATCCATAATATTATTGGTAAATCAATTGATTCCCCACTTATTTGGGAAGATAGAGATTCAACAGTTGTTCCATTATTACCTTTTTATCTGTTCATTGTATTGCTGAACACAAAATTATTAATATTTTGTTTGGTGAATAAAAATGACTGAATTCAGAACTGTTAGCATTATGAATATTGAAATAAGAAATATTATATACATATAAATATGTTCCAATAAGCTACATGTCAGTAATACTCATGTTACTGGGATTTATTATTCTTTTTCACAGGAATATAGTCACACAGGCTGTTCACTACATCCCCAAAACATTCCTTTCACATGACTCTTTTTCCACCATATCATCAGTATTTTTATGTTTGTGTTCTGTGTTTTTCATTTATTTTCATTTTCTCAAATTTAAGACCATATCATCCCATAGTGAAATAATCATATAGGTTAGGAATCAGTTTGTCAGTTCTGTGTGTTGGCAGTCAAAACAGCCTTAATAGGTCAGGACTGATGTCAAACATTAGACAGATTCAAAAGTGTAGAAAAGGGACCTCAGGATTTAACAGGTAAGTGGATGGGAGACTCCCTTTGAAACCTTGTGATAATTAACCAGTTAATGATTCATTTAAAATGACTTGAGTTTGAGTGACTGGAATTCTAGACAACAAGTTTGGACAGTACAGATCCAGCATTAGCATTCTAGCCCATCCCCCCAAGATGGAGGGAAGTAAGGAGGCAGATGGGGACACCAAGGCTCAGAAGATCAACACATAGCACAGGGTTTGACACATATTAGGTGCCTAGTAAATGTTTACTAAATGAATTAATATGAAAGTTTGTGTTTAGGTTTGCTAGACACAGATTAAAAAAAAGAAATAAGAAAATAAATTCTATGTTTATACACCTGAAGCTAGATAGGGGCACAGAAAAGATGAGCAAGGAAAGAAAATGGGAAACAGTAGGGCAAGAATGGCAAAAACAGATTAGACTCACCTTCTATCAAAAGTCCTTTCCAGGATCAATTTCTCTGTGAAGTAAATACTTGGCTGCCTCCTTTCATTCTCTTCTGCCCTTACTAACTTGTCATCTAGTAAGAAAACCCTAATTATTGAATTTAAAACTATTGATCTATTCTCACTGAGGCATTGCTCCTTAAGGACTTCATCTTAATGGTTGAATCAAACAACATATGTTTATGATCTCACTTAATTTCATTATAAGGCATATAGATAACAAAGATGGAGCAGGAACAGATAGCCTAGGAAGTATAACACTTATTCATGTGGACTTAGCTAAAAAATCCCTGGGAAAATGCATTTATCTTTTTTACACTTGTGTGCCTTCTGGCACTCAGAACAGTGTTCATGAGTAACTGCCTGAGCTAAATCAATTAGGAAATATAGGCAGGAGAGCTTAGGAAATTATTCTGTTTTTTAGATAATGTCACAACTTTCGAGCAGATAGGGGACAGGATATGTCTAAATGGTTGGTCTACCTTGCTGAAATCCATAGGTTATTTGCTGAGTTTTATATTTACTTTCCCCATATAAATACATTTATGACCTCCTCAGTAATAAAAACTTTTCTTGAATCAACCAAATTATGACCTCAAAATTCACTTAGCAAGATTTCAGAAGCTTCTTGCCCTTTTATTCTTCCTTCCAGACTATTACATTGAAAATCATGTCCTTGCACACATCATTTAATTTAATACTATGTAATCAAAGAAAAGATAGTGTATTATATTAACTAGAAAAATAATGAGTAAAATTCCTCAGATAAAGTTTCTAATTTTATTTGTTTAAAAAAAAATGATTCACATTGGGTTTCCAAACCTTTCTACATGGAAATAGGGTGACCCCTTGACAGTAGTTTGTTTCTATGCTTTTGTGATATGGATAGAAATTGTAAAGGGTTCAGGAAGTCTGATGGACTATCCCCTCATTGCTGTTTGCTCATGTTTATTACCTATCTACATGAGCACTCATTAGGTTAAAGGAAATGCTTTAGCCCAGTCACCAAGAGCCCTGTGCTCTGATCCTGACTCTAAGTAGCCAAGTTGCTTTTATTAAGGATTTTTTTCCTCTCTAAGTAATTACTAATATAAAGAGTGTTTAATGTCTAATGGAAGGCCTATCTGGTCCCCTAAAAGAGAGTATATTTTTATTACAACATACACTATCATATGGTTACATTGAGCTAAATCATTCAAGAATATATCTACTGATATAACTGATCATGCAGTTATGTTACTTATCCTTGAGAACACTGTATAGATCTCCAGATCATGAGGGTATTCCTATCTCAATATGAATGCTTTAAAAGAATCATTGTTAATGATTGAGTCTCAAAGATGTAGTCACATTGTTATATTCCTAATGAGATTTGATGACACTGGCACATCTATTGGTTTATATCCTCAAATATATTTACAAAATGTATACGTAGGTATACTATTTGTGATTTGTGGCTCAATAGATAAAGTAATTGTAATCTTTTAACATTAGGAATATTTTGATCATCTCACATTGTAACAGAGACTGAAGAGTTGAAATTAGGCACTGAAGAGTTGAAATGCAGAAAAAAATTATAAAGACTTTCTTGTAATGCAAAATTCATGGAAACAAAACTCTAATTTCCTGATGGATATATTATATTAATGTAATGGATACCTCAGTGTAGTTAAATTGCATTAAATGGTTATTAATGCTTGAATAAACTTCAAGGAAGTGGGTACTAGTTGAAATGGATAATATTTTGTTCTGCTAAATTATACGTTAATTGGTATTTCCTCTCTTGTAAAAGGACCTAAAGGGTTTAATAAAATATGTGGTAGAAACATTATTTTTTTTCCTTCTTGAGATATTAAGTCAAGAGTTTAACTGGAAGTGTTTCAAACCTTTCCCAGAAAATTCTTCAGTACTTGTGATGACATGGTTTCAGGGACTCCCAAAAGTAAATAATTAAGGCTTTTAGTCATCCAAATAATGATAGAGTGTATCATGGGAAAAAATGTTACAAATTACAGTTGAGATTTGTTTTCTTACAGCTTGTTCCACATAGAAGTGTGGGAAAGAGAGAGAGAGAGCGAGCGAATGAGAGAGCGAATGAGAGAGAGAGAGAGAGAGAGAGAGAGAGAGAGAGAGAGAGAGAGAGAGAGAGAGAAGAGATTCTATAGAAAAATACAGGCCATCTTTGTTATTTTCAAGTTACTTCAAAAGCTGTATTTGATAATACAAGAAACAAAACATTGCAGTTCATTTTCCTTTTATCAGATTATGAAAAAATACCAGAAACCTCAAGTTTCACCTGAGAGATGTGGTGCTTCTGCTATGCACGAGGAAAACACTTGCAACCAAGTACAATCTGGCTCAGCTAGAGTCTTGAGTATTAATTTCTTAGAGTTAACTGCAATAAAATTAGGTCTGTGCCCCCAGATGCTTAAAAGGGAACAGGGTACTTAAGAGATCATGCTGTTTTTAGGACTCAATTCAAGCGAAACTAGCACAGGGAGGGAGTTTGTCAGGAAAATTAAGCTTAGATATTTAGGAAGTTCATAGATTACACACCAGAGTTAGTGCATTGACTTCTATTTAAACTTTATTTAGAAGTTTTGGTGCTTAGTTTTTGTCCTGTGGAAGGCACATCTCATTTTCTCTAGGGTCAGCAGTTCTAAATGTTACACAAGTGCGATAAAAAAAGGAAACACGGGCCACTCAATCTAAAAAATAATAGACAATGTGGCCCAGTCACAGGGACTACATCACCAAGATGAAATATTTCTAGTGCTGTAAAAGCTAAACCCATGGGGCTGGCAATTTCAAGTAACTAAGACCAACAGGAAGTGACCCCCAACTCCATGGTGATGCTGCTTTCAAATTGAAACATACTTATCAACAGGGAAGTTAAGAAAAGAGAAACTACAGAAAAGAAGGGAAGAGTCATTAATCAAGGCATTGAAGGGGGAAAGTGGTATGTGCACTTCGGGATGAACAGGGACATTGTAAGGTCAATGTAAATTCATGGCCATTTAAATCTATCACTGAAAGCTGTGTGTGCCCCCAGGCCCATTAGGACAACCCATATTTTCTTTTACCCTATTATTTGTTCATTTAGCGAAAAACTAGGACAACATTCAAAGAATAAAACTTCAACTAAACCCATACAATTGAGATGCATCTGTGCAATCACCTAGCACAGCAAGGAAAATAAGTCGTCCTCAGCTTTTAGTATATGTTTCAACATACACAATACATTTATGGCTCAGAATTTCAGGCTTTGTATTGGGGTCTGTCTTTTGGACCTTCCTCTGTCTTACATAATTCTCTTCAGAAGCTACTACATTTGTTATTTCTAAAGACACTCTTTATCAAGATATGACAGAATCTCACTTTTCCAGTGATTTAAACCTGGGAAGTATCTGGCTTCCAATAATTCTAGTTGTGTGTCATCTAGTTTACACAGATGGAAACTATTGTTGTTTCTGCTGCGCATACATGGTGCAAACCAAGATAACTATATCTTCTCTGGAGAAAACATAAAGAAATTATATTGGTCTCCAAAGAGTGCACCTAATAACAGCGCATGGGAAAATATTGTCCTTTTTTTAAACATGTACTAGACTGTGTAGAGGAAATAAAATATCTATTTCCATGCCAGCACTAAAGTAAGCATACTGTTTCATCTACAAGGTTGTAATCCAAAAGCCATGTAAAATATTTTATCCACTAGTTAAAGTAAAAATAAACTAACAGCAGTCTTCAGACTGGTCTAAATCACTATGAGATGTGACTGCATTAGCTCCGTGGATAGCGCAGGTGACAGAGCAGACCTTTTGTTCTACCACCTTCCTAGCTTCGTGACCTTAAAAAATTACCTACCATCTCCATATTTACTTTTCCTCCTCTTTAAAATAAGGCAACATCTATCTCCTAAAGCTGTGGTGAAGCCTTCACAGTGCATATTTAATTTTTTTGACAGTCTCTGGTCCCTGTCACATACAAGTGTATTAAAAAAAAAAGAGTAATTTTATTTTTATGCTAACTCCACTATGGCTCTCTAATGATATCAGGTGATATCTTATTTTATAAACTGTACTAATAAAAGTACTTTTAAGTTAGCACTATTTGTTACTAAACTTTTAGTCTTCTTTTCCCTCCAAAAAGTCCATAAAATTTAGCAAATTCTTCCATTATTGGACCTTTGCCATGTCTCCCTCAAGTTCCCATGATGAGAAAAAGTCATTGCATTATCTCATGGAGGAAGGATCATTGTTTCCTTTAGATACAGTCCATCGCCAGTCTTCCCACCTTGTTTGATTGAACTCAGAAAATGTTCTACATCTGGTGCTTACCTTCCTGCCACAAAGTAGATGCTTCCTCCCAGTAGTTTTCTAAACAAAAGTGATGATTCTCAGTGTTGTAAGGAGTGTGGTGATGGTTGCCAAATATTTCCAGTCTGTATTTGGAGGTTTATAATATTTTCCTGACTCATTTCATTCCTAAAATTATCCCAAAGCTGTGGTAGGTTTTAAGGATGCATTGTGTAGACAACTGAATTAAACCTTGAAAATCTGCTCATCACACACTTGGTCAGGAGGTTTGACTCCCTCCTCCCAAACTGTGGGGACTTCAACATCTGACTTTTATATAGAATATGCAGCCTGGGAAACGTGTAGAAGGGAGATTTTCACATGTGAAGGCATAAGCTTAGTTTATATTTATTAAACAATCTGAATAACTGAGAAGTAAGGGAAAAACTGAGAGATAGTGAACATTTTTTGGCAGACAAAAAATATTAAGTAGGATAAAAGAAGGAAGAAAAACATTAGCACAGAAATGTATGATTTATTAAATGTACCTCTGGACAAACATAAGAAGAAAGTGGCCATGTGATTAAGAAACTGATAAAAATTAAAACCCACTCAATAATTTTATTCATGTATGTACCTAAAAATAAAGGAAATTCCATAGGTCACTTTTTAAAATACAGTTATCATTTTCCTTTAAGCTGACAAAAGAAAAGAGTTAAAGTTTGAAAAATAAATGAGAGCTTTACAGAGGAATCAATCCCAAGATAAGAACATTTAGAAACTTCAGGAAAGGGTAGAGAAAAATCCAAAAGAAGCATCTGGGGATGTCCATTTTACTGGTTAGTATAATAAAGGTACTATGGAGTGAATGACAAGAATGTAATCAATGTTCTCTTATGACTGAAAAGGAAGATATATGATTCAAGTAGAACTGTGCAGATAGAGAATTTGAGAGCCTGTGGACCTGCAGTGATGGACACTGTCATCGTACAGCCAGTCTGCTCATTTGTTGTTTCCATCTGTTAAGCTCAGGGGACAGCAATTCATAACCTTTTTATAGTGTTCAGGTTTATTGTTTTTGCTAGAGTCAGAAGGGGCAGAATAGTCTTTCTGATGCATTCAATGGCTTTTGGGTGAAATTCTAGCTATGCAGCATAAAATCTAACACAAGATTCAAATAGATTATGGGATAAGTTCTCGGGATATAGGTTGCTATGTAACAGGGTTGTGGGCCTTATAAATATCAGAATGAAGTTCAGAGTATTGCCTTGTGTTGTATCTAGAAGCAGAAGACAGATATTAAGTCAGTAAGGGGGTTAATATAACTATGCAGAAGCAATGGAGTGCAGTGGTAACAGATGTCTGACATGCCGTTCTGTCAAGGGAAATTTGTGATTATGAAATGTCAATTAATAATGGCCTAATAGTGGTCACTTTGATGTTTTAGACCATATTTTAGATGATGATAATTATGTAAGACATGGACTCTCCATTGTGAATTTGGCTTTTAACATGTTGCTTCTCATTGAAAAAAAATGTTATTGAAGCTATTATGCTATAACTACATTTTAGGACAAAGTGAATAAACCTATTTTTACTGAGTGATAGATCACTGAGTCATTGTCCACTCAGACAGAATAGCAGACACCAACTCAGTTGATGCTCCCCAACAGAATTTTATTTTCAACTTTTATTCCTTCAGCTCTCATTGATTTTATATCTGTTAGTTCTGATCCAAAATTATTAAAAATGTCTAACTATTATAGATAGGGATTAAACTTGATCTTTTCTACTTAGAATTGACAACCAACAGAGCAACTATTAAATCAAGATACTGTCTTATTTCCTCTGGGGGTAGAAAGGAATAAGATGGAAAGGATACAGAAATACATATTGTGCACATCACAGTCCAGTGATACAGATAACTCAATATATATGAAAAACTTAGTAAAATATCAACATCAGATACTATTTCAACAACACAAGGAAAGTCATGCAGCAATAATATAGTTTCCTTTCGAAGAACCATGGTATAAAATGCTATGAATGCAGAATGGGGAGACTGTAGTGTTCTAGGGTGGTCTTAGAAGAATCTTTGGAGACCGAGACTACTGCTATCATAAATGATAGAGAGAATAAAAAGAGAGAAAAAAAAAAAAAAAACATGGCCAACATGAACACAAAATCAGGCCAAAGAGTGCAAGACATGCTTCCTAATATGGCCGTGCTAGCATATTAGCAAGTAACTAGGATTAGAAGTAGGTTTAGAAGTAGAAGCATTTTATCTAATTTTTAAGTTAAATTCAAGCTTATATAGCTGGTAAGAGAGAGTGCCATCAGACCACCCTGAACAATCAAATAATTAGAACTAAAGATTATAAGAAAATATTAAAGGAAGAGTGGAAGGAAAGAAATCCATCAAATCTACAGTAAATATGCATTACAGTAGAATTAGCAAAATAAAAGTCACCCTACCTCTTCCTCACACAATCACAATTGCTATGAGATTATAGACAAGGGTAAAGTCTTACATATTTTTTTTGCCATACACTGTATTAATTTACTAAAAAAACATTCAGTTTCTCATTAGCAATGTCAAAAGTGTTTTTCTTTCTTTTTTATTTTTTAAGTATATTTTATTGATTATGTTGTTACAGTAGTCCCATTTTTTAATTTCCTTTGCTCCCCTCTGCCCAGTAACCCCCCCTTCCCTCCAGCAATCTCACCCCTCTTAGTTCATGTCCATAGGTCATGCATATAAATTATTTGGCTTCATCCTTTCCTATATTATTCTTAACTTCCCCCTGTCTGTTTTGTACCAAATAATTATGCTTCTTAATCCCTGCACCATTTCCCCATTTCTCCCCCTCCCCCCTCCCAGCTGTTAACCCTCCAAATGATCCTCATACCTATGACTCTGTTCCTATTCTGGTTTGCTTAGTTAGACTTTGTTTTTATTTTTTAGATTCAGTTGTGAGTTTGTTGTCATTTTAGTGTTCATAGTTTTGATCTTTTTCTTAAATAAGTCCCTTTAACATTTCATACAATAATGACTTGATGATAATGAACTCCTTTAGCTACACCTTGTCTGGGAAGAACTTCTGTCTGCCCTTTCATTCTAAATGATAGTTTTGCTGGATAGAGTAATCTTGGTTGTAGTTCTTGGTTTTCATCACCTTGAATACTTCTTGCCAGTCCTTTCTTGCCTGCAAAGTTCCTTTAGAGAAATCAGCTGACAGTTTTATAGGCACCCCTTTGTAGGAAACGCTCTGCTTTTCTCTTGCTGCTTTTAAGATTCTCTCTTTATCTTTTGTTTTAGGCATTTTAATTATGATGTGTCTTGGTGTGGTCTTTTTTGGGTCTAGCTTGTTTGGGACTCTCTGTGCTTCCTGGACTTGTATGTCTATTTCTTTCACTAAATTTGGAGAGTTTTCCTTCATTATTTTCTCACATAAGTTTTCAATTTCTTGCTCTTCCTCTTCTCCTTCTGGTACCCTTATGGTTTGGATGTTGGCATGTTTAAAGTTGTCCCAGAGGTTCCTAAGCTTCTCCTCATTTTTCTCAATTCTTGTTTCCTCATTCTGTACTGGTTGACCTTTTTTCTTCTTTCTGTTCCAAATCATTGATTTGAAGCCCAGCTGCTTTCCCTTCACTATTGGTTTTGTGTAGATTTTCCTTTGTTTCATTTAGCATAGCCTTCACTTCTTCTCTTATGTGTTTGCCATACTTAAGTATATCTGTCAAGTCTGTGAACATCTTAACCACCAGTGTTTTAAACTCTTCATCTGTTAGGTTGGCTCTCTCCTTGTTTGTTAGGTTGGCTATCACCTCATCACTTAGTTATCCCACTGGAACCTTGATTCTTTTGGGCCATACTTCTTTATCTCCTCCTCTTGACAGGCTCCTGTGTTTGTTTGCCTCTGTGTCTTAGGTAAAGCTGTTGCTCCTGTTACATTGTAAGGAACGGAGCCTTAGGGATTTATCAATATAAGCGACCCATTTCACCACATTGTGGTGCTGTTTGTGGGGGAGGGGTCTGAGAGGGAACAATGCCACTTCCTCAGCACTTGCCCCTTTTCCGGGCACTTCTTCCACTTTGTATGGGATTGGCACCTCTCTTGCTGTTGCCCTGGCTGTCATTCCCAGAGTGGGTGGGTCTGCGGATTTTCTAGAACTGTAGGGACCCTTTAACAGAGTGATCTCTGCTGAAAGATGGGCAGTTTCTTCCTCTGCCCCAACCCCACTGGTTTGCGCAGTCAAAAGTGATGAGACTTTATTTTCCCCAGCACTGGGACCATGAGCTATGCTGTCTGGTCCGGTGCTGACAGTGCTCCCCAGGTGTCCCTCCTGACTTTTTAAAATGTGTGACTGCGCTTTCTGCTGGCCTGCCACTGCTGCCACTGCTGCTGCCACCGCACCATGTCCTCTCTGCCCTGGCTCCACCCCTCCTACCTGTCTGGATGAGTATTTCTTCTTTGTATCTTTGTTGGACTTCCATGCAGCTTGATTTTCTGGAACTTCTGGTTGTCTCTAGTTTTGAGGTAGTTGTAGTCTTAAAAGTGTTTTTCTTAAGATGCAATCAGGATAGGGGTATACAACAAGACTAGACAGATGTCAATATGAAAGGCATTAGAGTACATATGTCCAAGTTACAGTTATTGTCACTGCCAGGAAAAGACAGCAGTACTGTCTGTAAAAACAAACAAACAAACAAACAAAAAACCAAACAAACAAAAAAAAACCTGTCATTTTAAGTACAGTCTTGCACCTGGAAACACAGAGCTGTGAGCACCAGGGAAATGATGTCCCACTGGATTCTTAAACAATGCACGATGCTCTGGTACACCTTTCATTTAAAAAAAATTTTTTTTAAATCCAAGGAAATCCTTTATCTGTGTAGTCACTGGACTTGTTATTGTTTGCTTTTCCTGATCACCACTTTGGGGATTTATAAGACTTTCTTCTTCAAATGTTTTAAGAGCTTTGTCTGGGCAATACTTTTTAAGCAATATTCTGTTTTGCTGGTATGTGTGTGCACTGTAAATACAATGTACCATTTTCTACTCTGACATTAGAATGAAAAAACTTATGTTTTAAGATTTAGCCAGAAATTTTGTTATTGTATTTGTTTCCACTTAGATTCTTCAGGGTTAAAAAGTTTTCTTCCCCATTTTCTTGAAATTCTCTATACAGACACTATTTTAAGGATAAATTATTCAATTTCCTCGCTTTCTGTAGTGGCTTCTCAACTAGTTAGCTTTTAGGGAAATAAATATCATATTTTTCAACTTCACGGGATCTCTGTAGTACTCCCGGAAGAGCACCTAATCTTGCTGAATTCAGTAAACAGAGAAAAAAAAAAAATACTGTAGATTCACCACATTACTTTATGATCTTTTGGAGTTTCCTCAGTGTACCGCCACTCCCACATCCCTTAGATCAAACTTGTAAGGGAATTTGAAAAATCTTTGCTTGGAAACTCCTCAAATTTCTAAATATAGGCCTCTACATATTGATTTTAATTAATTATCAAAGATAACATAAGTCATCCTGAAGGTCCAGTTGCTAATCCTCCTACTGAGCTTTCATCTAGGACATGGACAATTCATTCATGGTAAAATTTAATTTTAGCTATAATTACAAAAGTTTGAAATTAAATCTCACTAGTGCTATGCTCCCATTAATACAGACAAAATAACTGATCTACTTAGGATTAATGTGGGAGACAAAAGTAAGATTTAATTTTTAACTTTTATAATTAATTTGGGAAAATGTGATAAAGGATTTTGTTTCAGAAAGAGAGAAAGAGAGAAAGTTTCAGAGTTTCAAGGAACACATTGCAGCAATCCCTCAAACCTCTTATATCCATAAAGATATTGTGTAAGGTAATATAAACTGCAGCTCAAACTAAAAATACACAAGTTATCAAACTTGAGGGGGTGAAGCTTGAGCTTATAGTACTTTTTTCTCCAACAATGAAAGAAGGGGGATTTATAGAATTCTGACTTTTTAATGTATTATGGGATAACTACGTAAGCCAATTATATTGATAATCAAGGTGACCATTAGGAATACAATACTCTTACACAAAGGGGCACCAGCTCTTCAATTACCACAGTTAATGTTTCCTCATGCTGCTAATATTCTCACTGAAATATGAAATTCCAGTCAGTAAAGCCCAGAAAATTATAAGAAAGTAACAAGCATATTAAAAACCAGAGTTTTAGACATATTCAAGAAAATTTCAACACTTGTTTTTCTTGTCCCTATTTCTTCTATTTAATGACAATTGTGGTGTGTGGAATGAAATAGTATCAAGTATCAAAAAATTCTAACTTATACTCTAAAGGGAGTAATTAAGAGAGAGAGAGAGAGAGAGAGAGAGAGAGAGAGAGAGAGAGAGAGAGATATTCATGATATGTTCTAACCACAGAGCTCTAGGAGAGTATGCACAAGAGGGTCTTTCGGCAAATCTAATGTGACTTACTCCAATGGAAAATCCTAATGAGTAATAGAATGTAAATGATGTCCATCTGTGAGATCAGGCATAGGGACACTATACAGGAGTTGATCATTATGAAGGAAACATACTTTACATCTTTCTTTGCCTCAGACACAAAGGTAATTGGAAATTTCTTTTCCTCTTCCTTGTGTATTCCCATTGTTTTCACTGTACTGGTAGCTTATAAAATAAATCCAAGATAAAATGTTGTGATATAAGGTTTAGATATGTTGAGGAAGGAGAAAACAAAATGTACTAAGCCTCTGGATGAATACCACTTGGTTTTAGAAACCACGGAAAGAGAACAATTGTATTATTGGGTTGGCCAAAAAGTTCATTTGTTTTTTCCCCGTAAAGTGGCTCTAGTAGAGCTTAGTTGTCTTTAACTTAATTTGATACAATTTTGTAAGATTGTATTGTGACACCTGTCATATCAGCATGCATTAAAAAAAACTTATCAGCCCTGGCTGGTGTGGCTCAGTGGATTGAGCACCAGTCTGTGAACCAAAGGGTTGCAAGTTTGATTCCCAGTCAGGGCACATGCCTGGGTTGCAGGCCAGGTCCCCAGTGGGGGGCATGTGAAAGGCAGCCACACATTGATGTTTCTCTCCCTCTCTTTCTCTCTCCCTCCCCCCCTCTCTAAAAATAAATAAAGTATTTTAAAAAAACATCAAAATTGGTGAATTTTTGTATAGCCATTTTAATATTGAAGATGGAAGAAAATATGCAACATTTTCAGCATATTATGTTTTATTATTTCAAGAAAGATAAAAATGCAACTGAAACATACATACACACACAAAGAAAAAATTTGTAGTGTATGGAGAAGGTGCTGTGACTGAGAAAACATGTCAAAAGTGGCTTGCAAAGTTTCTGTGCTGGAGATTTCTCTCTGGATAATGCTCCACAGTCAGGTAGACCAGTTGAAGTTGATAGCAACCAACTGGAGACATTAATTGAGAACAACGAACATTATACCATGAGAGAGATAGCCAACAACCTCAAAATATCCAAGTCAATAAAATTATTGGTGAAAATGAAAAATGTGTCTTTTTTTTTTAAAGAAAAAAACTAAACAGACTTTTTGGCCAATACAAGATTTGATCATAAAGCTCAAGTTTATCATCCATATCTTTTTTACTTTTATGAACTAATAGTTTAATAAAAATTGAAGATTGATTTCTCAAAGACAAATGATATATTTGGTTGTTGCATTGCTTGAGAAATTCCAAAAAGAATGGAAAAAGTTAAAAATAATGTTGAATTTTGGAGTTATGAAATAATTATAATCAATAAAATCCAATAAGATATATAAATTAAGCAAATTCTATCTCTGGATAGAAAGAGGTATGCTGTTTTGGCAAATATTAGAATGTATGGTCAATATTTAAGTTACTGGAATATTAGAAAACAACAGTTCATTTTAAAAGATCTGTAAATGATTACCACTGAAGCATTCTGTTCATATAATTGGCATTAAATAAATTATTATTATTTAAAAATATGTTTTACAGTATTTTTGTTGGTGGTTAATTATTCAAACATAATCCTTTAATGTAATATTCTATTAACTAATGAAAATCTAAAATTATTTATTGATGATTTTTAATTTATTACTTTAAAAAGCGTTATCTTTTTTATTTAAAAAACTACCAGTTACTGAACTTCTTTTCCACATGTCAATGTCTTATTTATTGGAACATAAAGAAGCTTGTTGAAATCAATTAAAGATGGAATGTAAACCCAAAGATGAAAAAGTGGTTACTGACAAAATCTTAATGACTTTATTTGGTGGAAGAAAACAAACATTTGACTTTCCCATGAGCATTTGTTTGATTTTAATATAGCTCATTCCTAAAAATGTGAAATTGATACAGCTTTTCATCAAGATTAAATTACACTAAAAATTTGGGGTAGTGAGTAACACAGATCAGAACTTCTCTTGTAAAAATCAATTCTAAAGTTTTCTTTGTAATTTATTTTCTCCCCAACTTTGGTTAAGATGATAAAACATTCTGAATTCTACTGTGAAATTAAAATATAACAAATGTCTCATGAGTTTGAAGACCAAATTATATTGGAATGAAAGGATTCAGATAAATGAACAATTAAAATAAATCATATTCAGTTTGACTTAACAGAAGATGAAAGCAGATATATTTTATCTTGAATGATTGAATACATTATTTTTGATTTCAGAAACTTTATTTCTAATCTCACTACTGGTTATCCAACATGAGGATATAGTTTGTTATAGTGATTAGTGTGTTTAATTATTTAACGGTAGCTGTATAATCAATATACCTATAGTGAAATGTGTTTGTCAAAACATCTGGAAAAAAAGCTAATGTATGTGCCTTAATGATTGGGAGAAATTTTGACTATGTAGAATATGAGATAAAATATTTCAAATTTAGGAAAAAAAATAATGTTTTTTGGAGGGCTTAAGGAGATAACCTTGAAATTGTTTACAAATAATGACACATATATCTGAACATACAATTTAGAGCTTTTACATTTTCACAAAATTAATATAATAAGGTGAGATAAAAAAGGGGAAGAACTTACCTGTGACCTTAGCACCACATCAACAGATGTTTATTCTTCATTGAACAAGTGTGTCAGTTCGTTAGAAAGAGAAACTCTCAGTTACAATGACATCACTTACATTTTTTTTGCAGCTTTTTAAATTACTTATGAAAACAAAAATTTTTCTGTTGATTTTTTAGTTCCATCTGTGAAGCAGTAATTATTTTAACCCACTTCTTTTACAGGCACTTTTTCCCCCTGAACTTATGAGATAAGACAACGTATGGAAAGGAATTCGGCATGAAGCTCGAGAGTGGTTTCTAGCTTGTGCTCTCCCAAACGTATACATCGAAAGCTTAACCCCAAGGTGATTGAGCTTAACCCAAGGACACAAGGTTTACTACATTTTTGTATATGTATTATATATTTAGGTTTCAAAATTAAATCTGTGTTTTATTTTGAGGTAATTTTTGTGTTTTTTGTAAAGAGTTCAACTTCATATTTTGGATATGGGTGTACAATTTTTCCAACACAATTTTTGAAAAGACTTCTCTTCTTTCTCTTTGAAATGTCTTGGCGCATTTGTCAAAATCAATTACTATAAATATTAAGGCTCATTTCTGGCTCTCAATTCTATTGTATTGATCTATATATCTACCCTTATGCTAGAACTGTATTGTTTGATTATTATCGTTTCATACCAGTTTTTAAAATTGGGAAGTGGGACTCTCCAACTTTGTTCTTTCTTGTCCCAAGATTTTTGGCTATCTAGGTGCTTGATTTTTCATGAAACTTTTAGAAATTTTAGGAATTTTTATGACAAGGGAATCTGGAATTTTCATAGAGATTACAATGAATCTATAGATCAATTTGGGCAGTGTTCCCATCTTATAAATATTATTAGATTAATGAACATGGATATTTTTGCAAATATTTAGGTTTTTGATTTTTCAATAATTATTTGTAGTTTTGTTTGTTATATTTCTGTATTCACCTTTTATATCTTTATTATATGTAGTGATATCCTTTCTTATATTGATGTTATTTGTCTTCTTTCCTTTTTTCTTGTTGGTCTAACTTGTTGTTTATACAATTTCTTTATGATTTCTAGGAATGTTCTTTTGTTTCCATTGATTTTATTTTGTTCTAACATCATTATTTTTGTGTTTATCTTTATTTGTCACTTATTTGGCTTGCTTCTTAAATTTAATTTGCTATTTTTCCACTTTCTCTGAGTGGAAGCTCTGATTTTTTAAGATATTTCTTTATTATTTTTAATAAAAACATATATGGCCATCAATTTCCATCTTAACACTGCTTTATCTGTATTCCACAAATCTTGATGTATACTTATTCAATTAAAACATTTTTATTTTCTTGTGACATATTTTTATAAACATTAGTTATATAAAAATATGACATTTTTATTTTAACTTACTGAGTGATTGGCCATATAGCTTTCTATTATTAATATCTGTGTTAATCCTGATATTATCAGATAGCTGTCTTTGTATGGTTTTCATTCCTTAACTTTTTTACATTTTGATCTATGGCCCAGAATATTATCTATCTTAGTGAATTTCCCATGAATACTTACAGGAATATTTGTTCTATAGTTGTTGAGTGAGGTGTTCTATAAATATCAATTAATTTCTGGTTTAGAGATTACCAAGCTTTTTATTAAAGAAAAAATAGTATATATTTTAGCCTTTTCAGACCAAAAAGTAAAATTAAGAACTTATGTAGGTACTTATATTCCTTTAAAATGTAACAATTTCAAAGTGTAAAAACCATTCTTAGCTCATTGGCTATACCCCAAAACACACTGGCTCAGATTTGACTCATAAGCAATGTTTTGCTAGCCCTTCTTCTAGTTACTTGATGGTATTGTTAAGGCTTTTTAAAAATCCTTGCTAATTTTCTACCTGCTCTATCAGTTACAGAGAAAGAAATGTTGTAAACTTTGCTCATAACTGTGGACTTTTCTATTTCTTTTTTATTACATCAATGTTTAAATATTTCTTATATTTGAAGCTCTCTATGTACAAAGCCTTTTAAGATTGTTATGAAATTGGAATTAACTGAGCTTCCTGACTTAGTAAATGTATGCCTGTCACCAGATCTGGGATGCTTGCAATGACATTTCTTCAAGTATGCTTTCTCAAACAATTTATTTCTTATCTTTCAGGAACTTCAATAAAAAATTAAATGTTTGAGAATTATTCTGCAGGTTCCTAAGGTTCTGTTCATTTTGGTTTTCATCCTTTTTTCTTTGTTTTGTTCAGACTAGATAATTTGTATTGCTGTTTTCAATTTTACTATCACTTTCCTCTGTCATGTTCATTCTGCCATTGAGCCCCCGCAGTGATTTTTAAATTTCAGATATCGTTGTGTTTTTTTATTTCTGTTCTAAATTTACTTTTTGCTTCTGTTTTATGGTTTCTATTTCTCTGTTTAAAATTTCTAACTTCTGAGATCCAGGAAGTGCAGATCATTCTAAGAAGCACCAACAAACAATAGGAGTCACAAAAATGGGGAGACAGAGAAACAACCCCCCATCGAAAGGAAAGGCAGAGTCCCCAGAAAGAGTGCTAAATGAAATAGAGGGGAGCAAACTATCAGATATGGAATTGAAAGCATGTATTATGGAGAAGCTCAATGAGCTCAGCGGAAACTACAAAGAACTCCAGAAAAACTACAGTGAACTCCAGAAGAACTATAAGGAACTTACTGAGAATTATACCAGCATCAAAAAGGACATGGAAGCTATCAATAAGAGCCAGGAAGAAATGAAGAATACGATCTCTGAATTGAAGAACACAGTAGAAGGAATTAAAAACAGGCTAGAGGAAGCAGAAAATCGGATCAGCGAGCTGGAGGACAATGTAGACAAAAACTCCCAGACAGTGCAACAAAATGAAAAAAGGCTGAACAAGACCGAAGAGGCTCTAAGACAGCTACAGGACAACATGAAACGTAATAATATCCGTATCATAGGAATTCCAGAAGGAGAAGAAGAAGAGCAAGGGATAGAAAACCTCTTTGAAAAACTAATGACAGGAAACTTCCCTAACATGAAGAGAGAAAGAATCATGCAAGTCCAGGAAGCACAGAAGGTCCCAATGAAGATGAACCCCAACAGGCCCACTTCAAGACACATCATAATTAAAATGCCAACATTCAAAGACAAAGAGAGAATCCTAAAAGCAGCAAGAGAGAAACAACTAATAACATACAAGGGAACTCCAATAAGGCTATCATCAGATTTCTCAGCAGAAACACTACAAGCCAGAAGGGAATGGCAAAATATATTCCAAGTAATGAAAAACAAAGGCCTACAACCAAGAATACTCTACCCAGCAAGGCTCTCATTCAAAATGGAAGGTGAAATAAGGAGTTTCCAAGACAAAAGAAGGTTAAAAGAATACATCTCCACCAAACCAGTATTGCAAGAGAAGCTAAAGGGTCTGCTTTAAGAAGATGAAGAAACAGAGAGAGACAGAGAGGAACACGAGTACAACGGGAGAAAATGACAATGAATAAGTACTGAAAAAAAGAAGGAACTTCTACCATTTGCAACAACATGATTGGAACTAGAGATAATTATGCTTAGCAAAATAAGCCAGGCAACAAAAGAAAATTACCTTATGCTATCACCTGTTAAAGGAAACTAATGAACAACACAAACAAATGAGCAAAATTGAACCAGAGGTATGTAAACGAGGAATAAACTAACAGTAACAAAGGGGGAGGTGGGAGGGAGAGAAGTGGTAAGAAGGGGAATGGTCTAGTCAAAGAACATGTATAAATGACCCATGGACATGGACAACTGGGTGGGGACTGAATGTGGGAGAAGGGAGGGACAGGGTGCAGAGGAGCAAGAGGGGGAAAAGAGTGAGACAACTGTAATGGAAAAACAAACAAACAGAAAAATTTTTAGTGGGGGGAAAAAATAAAAATATAAAGAATAGAAATGCAAGTTCAGTGAATATTAGAAGGACAAGGATTTTCCTTCACACTGTATATATTTTCTCCCTATCTGATACCTCCAGAATTTGGCATTCTAAAGAAGTAAGTAATGACCTAAGTTTCATTGCATAAAACTAATAAGACCAGTTGTTAATAACAATTTTTTGACTAAGACTTTGACTGGAATGTCATGCTTAAAGGAGTCATGCTTGGGCTTTGGTTGTTACCAAAAAGCCCTGAGCAACCGGGACTGACTTTCAAAGGTAATAAAAGTCCACAAGATAAAAGGCCTGGTATCTTGGATGGATGAGTGGTCCATAGCAATCTTTCCAGGGAAGGAACGAAGGTTGTTTTCCTGAAAGATGGCTAGAAGGGACCTTAAGGCACAATGGAAAACCAGGAGGACCTGGAAAAGACAGGTGTTGACAAGCAAGGCTGAATGCCAGGTATGTGGCTCAGCTTCTGTGCCCTGAAGGGCAGACTGAAGGTCACCCTAAATGTTCCTTGTGTAAGTTCCAGCAAAGCAGAACTAAAGATCATAAGTGATCATTTGCTGCTCTTGTTGTGTTTATGCAAATGAACAGGATAAATTAAAAATGAACTTAATGCAGTCCCTTTAATGACAAGGAGGATAATCTTAGGGAGAAAAATCAAGATTCAAGGAAGATCACAATGCCCAGTGGTAGACTATAAAGTAGTGCAGCTAACCGTCTTTAAAGTTTCTTTTCATTTAAAATTTGTTTTCATTTGAAAGTTAAACTATGTCTTTGGCATTATCAAAAATGTTTAATTTACAGGCAAGAAGAATGTCAAATGCCTTGCAACTGGATGTCTTTCCGATAAGACAGTCCTACAAATCTATAAACTTGTGTGTGGGTTATGTTACATAAATTAACATGTGTTTTCTGTTTTCAAAGGGCATAAGCCTACGATCTCATTACCTGAGTGATTGTCTGTACGTATAGGCCTCACTTAATCCTGTCTGCATTGCTGCCTCCTGAGACTCAATGGTTTGGCTGAACTAAGTGGCTGGGTTGGTGAAGAACGGGGTGGTCTGTGGGCTTCACTTTAAAACTGGTTTCTCTTTTCTATCCTAATGGCTTGGACAGAAAGAGCCCAGAGGCCTGAGAAGGGGGAAACCTAAAATATTTCCCTCAGTCCAAACTAAGTAAAATGGGCAAAAGGGTTTTGGACAGGTGAGAGGTACCTGGCATACCTTCCTCTAAAGAAATCCTTCTTTTCCCTAATGTGGGACATTGAAAAATTAATACCTGTCTTTTGTCATCTAGTGGTTACGGATTGAATGATGTCCTTTAACCCTGTTGCCCCCAGAATACAACAAGGATGCCAGCCTGTTAAACCAAGCATGCCGTTGTCCAGAGACAGCCAACCAACCTGGAGTCTGCGCGATCCTTCCCGTTGTGGGAAGGCCACCCTCCCCTCCACACCCCCACTCTTATTAGGGATTTCTGGACCCAAGTGTAGGTAGAACGACGACCATGTTCAGCTTGAAGCAACTAGAGGAGCTCGAGACCTTTGTCCACTGTCCTTTATAAGATTGTAAATGGTCTTAAGTCTGAGAGGGAGGGATTGTTATTTTTTATTGTTAAAATATTTAACTAATTAATTAATTATTTAACAAAAAAAGAAGAAGAATATATGAAAGGGTGAGCCATGGGCATGGACTTGGGGAGGGGATTGTCGGGGAAGGGGGGTGCTGGGCGGAGGGGAGCAAAGGGGAAAATAATTGGAGCTATTGTAACAATATAATCAATAAAATATACTTAAAAAATTTCTAACTTCCTGTTTAATTCAAGAATGTTTATGTTTATTTCATAAAGCATGATTATAATAACTTTTTAAAAGTCTTTGTGTGGTAATTCTAATATTTGTATAATGTGTTTCATTTTTCTGATTATTGATCAGGTTTTCCTGAGTCTTGGTCAGACTGTTCTAGGTCTCGACATTGTGAGTAATTTGGATTGTATCCTGGACATTTGAAAACTATGTTTTGAGAAATTGTTTTTTCTTAAAACCTAGTGGACAATGTTGTTTGTTTCTTTCGGCAGGCAATGAACTCATGTATAGAATCCATGTCAGACTGCATTCTCCAGGTGGTGAGTCTAATGATAGTTCAATTTTAATAGTGTTTACTGTATTTTTATGTCCACTCTCCCCTAAGCAACTCAGAGGATGAGCTGCAGACTAGGGAATTTATACAGTCATTCACTTTTCAAACCCTTGGCTATACTTTGCGGGTCTGTTCTGCACATGAACACATAGCGGAAGCTCAAGACATGTTTTGGTTCATACACAAATAGAGGTTCTCTAGCTCACTCCTCTATGGGATTTCTCCAGCACCTGTTTTTGTTTCAGATTCTCCAGACAAAAGATGCCATTTTTTCAGTGTTTTAGCTTCCCAGACTATTGTGCATTTCCATACATCAGGACTCATCCTTGGGGTAAAGTGTGGAAAGAAGAGATGGAGAAAATACTGGGGTTTTTCCTACACACTTTTCATGAAAGGATCCCTCTTCTCTGTGCAGAGTGATGGGTGCTTTCCTGGGCTCTGTAGGTTCTCGGGCTACTTCTGCACTGTGGTATTGTGGTTCTGCGATAGGGCTAGCTCTGGAGCAGGGAAGAAACTTTTATAACAAAGAAAACGAGGACATAGCCCTACTCTCTTAAGCTCACAGGTTGCTTTTTTCCTGGTATTCTTTCCAGAAGAGAGATTGCCAGAGATTTTTGGTAATGGTATCCATCATACAGTTTACTTTGTCTCACAATGGCGAGTAAAAAATAAATAAAAACGTCAAACACAATGTCACCATATTGGTTGTTCATCAGCTTTTAATACCCTTCCCAATTTTTCTGTTGTTATTTACTTTTCATATTCCTCAGTTGCTTTTTAGATTTTGCCAAGTTTTAAGTAATAACTTTAGTGTGTTTACTTCAACTGGAAGGCTTGCTTCCTTTTTAATTCAGAGGCAGCACACACACAATTTAAAAATAGAAATCCTACAAAAATTACAATTATATACTTTTTCATAGTAAATGTTCTAACTTACCTGGTTGTTAAAGGTACAAGGTTATGTTTCTTTGTTTATTCTTGGTTAACGATAGAGAGGGTTGGGCTTTTAGGAATAGAGCTCACATTTATGAGTGATAAATTGAAAATACTATTTCTAAAGAAAATGTATTTCTTTCTAGAATATTAATTTTCTTAAAACTTTTTATGGGACTTCAGGGACAACTTATCAAAATGGATTATTTATACTGTGATATCTGAATAAGTTAAATAATATTTTAATGTTAATATTTTATCAGATTTGTCATTGGTTTTTATCTTAAGAAGATAAACCAGCCCAATGTCTCTTAAGTGGTTATGCAATATTGTCAGAGGACATTATAAGGAAATATCTTTACATGAATTTAAAAATTATCTGTTCTCTTACAAAATAAAAAACTATATATATATATATATTTCACAATTAAAATTTATTACTAAATGATCTTGAAAAGATGCCAATCCTATTTAAGGATATCCTTTGAATAATTTTTAGCAACACCTCTCTCTACATGTGTCTTGCAATGTATTCTTTAAATTTTAAAATCAAAATTATTGAGGTTCCAATCAACCAAGACATTAAAAATGAACCCCTGTGCCATGGAGTAATTGGGGCTAAGATAAAAGTTATAGTCCACAAAAGGCTAAATATTGATCTGTTCAGTTTGCACCCATTATTGCTGATCTTTCAGGATCTCAATATTGATTGTGCACTGCAGCTACGATAAGCTAGAGCAAAAGCTCATCCATATTGCAATGTTGGGCAAAGAAAAAGTTTTAACCTCAATAAGCCCATGTCATAGTTAGGAAATGCCATCCTTCTTCTAAATCTATAGCCTGACTATGAAAAATTAATAATTTATTAAAACATATTATGTACAGAGCTTTTCCTTCAGTCTTTCTGGCAGGATACCAGTGTACACTATGAAGTAACTGCCGCTTCTTCAAATGAGTTGTTTCTTTAGTTTGGCTTAATATTAATCATTTATTTAAAAAAAAAACTTCAAGAAATGTTTCTGAGGATAGCTAAACTTTCATGCTCATCATGGCTCTTTGCCAGACTCTGAGATTATATCAGAGTGATGTTACTATGACTGTGCCAACCATTCCCAGCATTATAATCCATTGTTCTGATGATATATTAAACATTGACTTGAAAATTGAGTATATAATTGGCAATGACAGAAGGAAGCATGATATAAAATCTTCCCTGTGACCTTCCTCTTCCCTCATTCCTGAATTGCTTAGGGTCATGTCTTCTTAAGGCCTTACCATTATTTCAAATAAGGTATTCTGATGTATGGCACACATTTATAAGCTCCTACCAAAATCCTTTTGTTGGAAATATTTTGTATATATTACAGCACTCAAGGAATTTTTGCATTTTCAATAAAGCAGAATTAAAGACTTGATTTCCATCCCCTCCCCCAATAAACAGCACATGGCTAGCTAAATGTTAAGTACCTGATTGTTCATAGATCAAGAAAGCATAAAACATACCTTGACACATCTTACTCTGAAGTTCATTTGTTTTGAATCTGTCAGGAAACTCTATTTATAAACTCTCAGCCAACTTTTTAGAGACAAAAATCTAACCTAGCAGAATCAACTTCTACCATATTGTTTCACTGTCACTTGTTTCTTTTAATAATCAGCAAAAAAAAAAAAAGTATTGTGAAGAAAATCAGAAGACAATAGTTCATGTTGCCCTTGAGTCACTATTTTATATTTGTTTTTATCTGTTTCCTGGGGATATTTTTCATTTATTTTCTCTTCCAAGTACCATCTAAGCTGTCACATATTTTCCTAAAACCCCTACAATGTGATTTTCAGAAATGCTATCTTAAATTTATCATCCTGAGAAGTATCTGCAGATACTGATTTCCCTTTTACCTTTATTTTTAGGTTTCTAACATCTGCCATTATATGGCCTTCCTTGTGATTTGCAAGAAAGTATATTTTATAGTACAGTGACTGTTTTCTGTACTTTTGTCTTTTTTCACATTTCTAATAATTATATACATTTTAAATACTTGCTGTTAAACAGGCAAAAAATTTCAGCTTCACTGTTTTTCACATTTGGTCAAAATAATGGAGAAATTTCAGAAAAAATTATATTCAATTTCTGCATAAAATTGTTCAATGTGCAGGAAGATTTTAACAATTGTGTTGTCCTACAATTAACAAAATACACCACAGCATCATAATGGCTCAACCCTCAAGCCAGTTTCTGTTCTTACGTATGTTGCACATTATTGAGTGAGTGGAAGTTTCTCCCTCAATTTTATATATATAATGTTTCCAATTTGGCTTGAAAGGGGGCTTTATGGGGACTGCTTTCCATTTTATAGCCATCCCTCAAAGCAATTAGAAATGATAAGTTTGCTGTGCATGGAATCTGAGGCAAGCAGATTTTAGTTCAATGACCATTGTCAAGATAATTCTTCCCAACCTGTTGTTCTGAGTGAGACTTGATACTAAAAGATATCGGTGGATAGTGGGGAATGACAAGAAAATATCTAAAACACATGGCAGAGTTGGATTGATTGAAAGGAAATTTGCATGAATATATGTGCATGTTCTGCAGTTCTCTGGGACCATTTCTACCTAAAATTGTTTTCACTGTCATTTTGAGCCAGAATCTTCTGTGAGCAGTTATAGTACAGGAAAAGGACAGTCATTGCATATAGTCACTGAGAGCAAGATTTAGAGGGACAGAGGGATACTTCGTATAGCTATGGTAAGGTAACACATATATATGACATACAGTAAAATCATTCCCAGTCTTCAGGACCAGAATGTCTACAGCCTGCTTGGGTTTATCATGTTTTTCAAAAAAATATTATAAAAAGTGTCCTAAAATTCTCCCTATTTGCTAAAATTCATTTACTTTAATTGGTGTTTCTCAAAGTGGATTTTGGGAGTGCCATATTGTTTGTATAGGGCTCTTGTAAATTTTTAAATTTCTAGGTCTTATGACAGATCTACTAAATCAAATAATCTGGGGTAAATTTATCCTATTCTGAGTCATTTCACATTCCCAATTCTATATACGTAAGTTGGAAATTTAAGGACAGAATCTCTAAGGTACTAAGTTATTTCAAGACTTCCTCTTGAATAAAGTAATAAATTTATATTTTATTATAAAGTCATTGGCATTTTTGCATGTTGTAAATTCAAACATAATAAAATAAGCTTTTGTCCTATCTTATACCATACACAAAAATTAATTCAAAATGATTCACAGACCTAAATGTAAGAGCTAAAATCATAAAAGTCTTAGAGAAAAGCAGGAGTAAATCTTGGTGATCTTACATTAGACAATGATTTCTTAGATGTGTACCAAAACCACAAGTGATTAAAGAGAAAATTGACAAGCTGGACTTTTTAATTTAAAAATCCTTTATGCTTCAAAGGATACAATCAAGGAAGTGAAAAAAAATCCATAGGAAGAACATACTTACAAATTTTATATTTGATAAAAGACTTGTATCCAGAACACTTACCACTTACTGATAAAAAGAGAATAACCCTGGCTGCTGTGGCTCAATGGATTGAGTGCCGGCCTGCGAGCCAAGTGTCGCCAGTTCAATTCCCAGTCAGAGCACATGCCTGGGTTGCTTGCCAGGTCCCCAGTTGGTGGCGCATGAGAGGCAACCACACATTAATGTTTCTCTCCCTCTCTTTCTCCTTTTTGCCCTCTCTAAAAATAAATAAATAAAATCTTTAAAAAAATAAGAGAGAGAGAATAACCCAATTCAAAAATGGGCAAAGTATTTGCTGAAAGAAGTTATAAAAACAATGAATAATCACATGAGAAAATGCTCAGTATCAGCAGTCATTAGTAAAATGCACAGTGAAACCACAATGACATATCACTTCACACCCACTAGGATACCTAGGATCAAAAAGACAGATAATAATAAGTGTGAGCAAAGAATTAAATATATTAAGAATTCTCATATATTTCTAATGAGAATGTAAAGCAGTGCAACCCATTTGGAAAACAGTTTGGCAGTTCCTTAAAATGTTGAACATAGAGTTATTACATAACTCAACATTTTCACTCCTTGGTACCAGGTAAAATTTAAAAAAAAATTATATAAAAGTTGTACATGAATGGTTCATAACTATTGTTCACTGTAGCCAAAATGTGTGAAGAACCCAAACGTTCATTAACTGAGGACACATACGCTTAATGTAGTGTATTCATACAATAGAATATTATTCAGAAATATAAACAAATGAAGAACTCATACATTTTAAATATGGACAAACCTCAAAACATTGTGCTAAGCCAGTCAAGAGACCATATACTATTATACCATTTATATGAAATGTGCAAATCTGTGTAAATAGAAAGTAACAAGTCTATAAGTTAGCTAGTAGATTACTGATTGCTTACTAAGGCAGGAGTTGGCACAGTTGTTTTTTGAGGTGATGAAACGTTGTAAATTAGGTTATTATGCTATTTGAACAACTCTAAATATGCTAAAATCATTAAATTGCACACTTTAAATGTTGAAATTTATGATGTACAAATTATATTTCAAAAATTCTGTTAAAAAAGCCAATTATATCTCAATATCATATGCCAAAGGCCTATCACACCCCAATTTCATATCCCAACCCACCTGTGTATTCTGATATGTATTTAAAGAGTAAGCGTTTCACTTCAGCACAAATAGGTGACACTGAGAACTTTTTATATGTTTATTTGCCATCTGTATGTCCTTTTTAAAGAAATGTCTATTTAGGTTCTCTGCCCATTTTTAAGTCTTTGACATTGCTTTTAGTGATATAATTTTTTATGTGTTTCCTCAGGAAGAGCAACACAGAAAAATAAACAAACAGGACTACATCAAACTAAAAAGATTTTGCACAGCAAAAGAAACTATCAACAACATGAAAAGACAACAATGAGAAGACATTCGCCAATGATTTACCCAATGAGGGATTAATATCCAAACTATATAAAAAACTCATACAACAACACTATAAAAAGAAATACAGCCCATTCTTTACTCGTGTTTCAGGAAAATTTCCCTGTCTGCAGCAGCCTCTGTGAACTAGATCCTTACTACTCCAATTATGATCCACTACCAGCTATAAGACATCCACTAGTATCTTTTTAGAAATACAGAATCTCAGGCTCTATGTTGTCATATAATATGCATTTCAACAAATACTCCAGGTGACTTTTTACTCACATTAAATTTTGCAAAGTACTGGCCTAGAACACTTAGAGCACTGGTAATCAATTTAAGCTGCACTAAAATCACCAGGGATTTAATAATAATGCCTCCTGCACTCCATTCACAATATTTTGAATCAATTTGTTTGGTTTTATTTTAGGTATTCTATTTTTTAAAAGTTCTGGTGAATTTAACATGTGCCCAAGACAGAGAACCACCAACTTTGAGCCCAAATGACACTATTATGTATGATGTGTGTTGTTCTCCAATGTTTTACAGATTATATATATATATATATTTTTTTTCCATTTAATTAAAGTTGATAATCTGAAAAGATAGTCAAAATATTTATTATAAGTTCAAAAACTTATAATAACCTATCTATTTATAACAGGGGAAAATAAACTAATACATGAATGCTACTCTTTACAGAGTGTTTGTAAGTCCCAAAAGCTTATGAATTAAGAATTTATTATTGTCTTCACATTTCTCATAATGAAAGCGAAACTTTAAAAAGATTAAATAACTTGTCCAAAGCTACACATTTAATAAGCATAACCATCAATATATTGACTGCAGTTAAATTCTATGCCACGTACATTCCCACATCAACAAAAAATTATAGAGCCATAATGAAAACAACACTCTCAGTTCCTATTTTGAATCAATTTTTGAATATAACTCCTTTTCATTCTCACTTCAACTGCCAGGCTCTATAACCTTTTACATACATTTTTGAAATAACTGCCCGATTGCTCTGAGTTGAATTCCTCAGTTCTTCATTTTACATAGTTTTAAAGACAGCTCTGTGAAATGTAAGTTGCAACATGTCTCTTTGTGTTCCACATGATGTCTCATTCAGATATTAAAATCCTCCATAATTTGGCACCTACTTCCATTCTGTTGCCTGTTTTTGTTTCTTGGCTTACAATGCCTTTTGCAATCTTCAATGTCTGGTCTCTTCCTCAAGGCCCATACCAAAAATCCCATTTAAAGTCTGTTAAAATATGTTCTGTAATTCTAAATTCATTGTAAACTTTGAAATGATAGAAACTGTTTTGAAACATTCACCTTTGGAGGAATGGTTCTTTGGGAATTGGCATAGTGTAGAAGAACATGCAATCAGAGGTAGACTCTCCTTTTAGAGTATTTTATAACCACCACTCATCCTGAGACCTAAAGTAATGAATGATTTCTGCCAAAATTTAAAGTGTTCTTTTAAACCGGTTTTAAAAATGTAAAGAATATGTGAGGCAAGGGGTCATCAAAGTTTTTATTTATGAGATCAAATTTCTCCTCTAATGTATTGTAGACTGCTGTGAAACTGTTCTTAAACACTAAAGCTCTATGCTATATGGTGCATCTCAGTCAGATATATGAGATGGAACTTCTCAATTCTGTCTAGCATCAAGGATCACAAGAAAAATAAAGGCAGAAATATAATAAGACAATAAAATTCAAAGATATCACAGAGTAACCTTGGGCAGACTGACAGTAGTCTCTAATATGCCTTATCCTAGAGGAAGTTTGGATAAAGATAAAGATATTGAGTAGAAGAGACATTGTTTCTGATCATCACTGCTTACAAAGGAAGAATAATTTCTCAGTGTCTATTGAAGGCTGCTTAATAATCTACCCTTCATTTTCATAGGCAGATGTGATATCTTATTATTTTTCATAACTCCACACCTAGCATACTTCTGTGTCCATTTTTGATGCTCAACAAATTATAGTCTCATGAAGGAATTAATATTCAATATATTAGAATATACCCAGACTACATTGAAGAGAAACTGAAAGTTACCATAAAATAAGAATGCTTTCATTATGTAAAAATCCATTCCTACATATAATCATATGACTTTTTAAAATGTCTTATTGTTTATGCTGTTACAATTGTCCCATTTCCCCCCTTCACTCTCCTCCACCTTGCCCACCCCCTACTTCCATAGTCAATCCCCATACCTGTTGTCCATATCCATGGGTCCTTCATGTATGTTCTTTGACAAATCCCTTCACCTTTTTTCAGTCAGTTCTGACTTTGCCCTCCTTTCTCACAGCTGTCAGTCTATTCCATGATTCCATGCCTCTGGTTCTTTTTCCTCATTTGTTTATTTTGTTCATTGTATTCCTCTTATAAGTTAGATCATATGATATTTGTCTTTCATAATAGTCTCCAGCTCCATTTATACTGTCGTAAAAGGCAGGGATTCCTTTTTTCTTTCTTCTGTGTAGTATTCCATTGTGTTAATGCACCACAGTTTTTTTATTTTATTTTATTTCCAGCTTTGACCTTTATTCAAGGAACCAGATGGGTTGCCCAGGATGCGGCTGCAAGCCCTGAGGCCAAGCAAGGCTGGAAACCCATAATCTGGTCCTGATTTGCCCTGACCTATGGCGTCAGTCCCAGGATCCTGCTTGCAGCCACCAAGGCACAGGCAGCAGGAGACCTGGGGACTGGATGCTGTTATTGATTCATTAAAAATTTTAAAAAGGTGAATACACCAAGGCCCCATGTTCCTTGTGGTTAGCAGGGCAAGAAGGCCAACATGACCTCCCCATGGTTATGTGGTTTCTATACAATCCACCATCTGGGGCAGAGGGCAGGCACATGGACACTATTTCTTGACTTTGGCTGAGTTACAGGGTGCGATGATGGGCTGCCCACCACTGAACTGCCCATATTTCCCCTTGTTCTTACCAGTGGGCTTGATAGCATCTCTTACACTCATCGAAGCCATAGATGCAGTTGATGCTGGCACATTTTTGCTTCCCACAGAGCAGGAAGAAGTTCTTTGGGTACTTAATTTTATAGGTCAGCAGCAGGCAGATGGTCTCCAGTGACTGCTTGCCTGGGTCTACATAGTCCCTCAGGAAGAGGTAGTCGTTCTCTGGAAGGAAGCCCCCATATTGGGAGAGGCACTGACCATAGATATTATTGCAGCTCTTGAAGGGTGCCTCCAGTTCCAGAAGAATGAGCTGGCTCAAGAAAATCCCCTGGAATTTAAGGCACAGACTATGGATCTGTTCTCTGACAGCTGTACATTCTTTCCAGGGCCTGTACTTCTAGCAGGCCTCTGATTGAGTTTCTCGCTGTTGGACATGGCAGCTCTACTTCTCCAGCCCGGCAGCTCCCACCACTCTTGCTCCAACCTTTACCACAGTTTTTTAATCCACTCATCTACTGATGGGCATTTAGGCTGTTGCTAAATTTTGGCTATTGTAAATAGAACAACTATGAACATAGTAGTTCATAAATACTTTTGAATTGGTGTTTTGGGATTCTTCAGCTATATTCCAGGTAGTGGAATCAGATAAGGGTTTAATATCCAGGTATTTAAAGAACTCATACAACTCAATACAAGGAAGACAAACAATCCAATTAAAAAATGGGCAAAGGACCTGAACAGCCACTTCTCCAAGGAGGACATACAGAGGGCCCACAGACATACGAAAGGATGCTCAACGAAAAGTCGTCAGAGAGTTGCAAATTGAAACCACAATGAGATATCAGCTCATACCTGCCAAAATTGTTACTATTAATAAATCAACAAAGAACAAGTATTGGTGAGGATGTGGAGAAAAGAGAACCCTAGTGCACTGTTGGTGGGAATACAGACTGGTATAGCCACTGTGGAAAACAGTATAAAGTTTCCTCAAAAAGTAAAAAAATAAAAATAAATATATGACTTTTAATGAACCAAGTTAATATTTTAATGTATTTCAATATTAGGCATATATTTAAAAATAAAACTAATTACTACTTAACCAAACACAATTGCTTAAATATGTAATTCCGAGAACTAGTTAATTCTGCACTTATGTGTGTATAAAATGGGCATGACCACAAACCTAA
This sequence comes from Furipterus horrens, assembly GCF_987537825.1. NCBI lineage: Eukaryota > Metazoa > Chordata > Mammalia > Chiroptera > Furipteridae > Furipterus > Furipterus horrens. Next base: position 143,291,848 of record NW_028327171.1, on the reverse strand, counting down.
ATTTACCATAGTAATTTAACTGAATTAATTGATTACTTTAAACATATGCAATTCTATCATTTGACTGAACCAGACACTGTCTTATTGGATTCCAATCCATTGGTCAAATCACATAATTTATCTCAATGTTAAATATATTATCTAATTTGCATTTAACACATTTGGCTACTTTATTTAAGTGATTAAGTGCTAAATAAGTTCAAAGACAAGCTTAGAATTGTATAATGTGGGTGTTATAATACATTTTCAAATGCCAATAATATTTTTGGCACTATTTTAAAAAACATTGCCAAGACCTGAAATAAAATTGCTTGCAAACCTTCCACTTTATTTTTTCATGTTTTACTGAGGGAAGTACTGTGAAAAATTAGTGAGGTCTCTAACATAGAATTTAAATTCTTATTGGCCAATGGAATTCTGCAATTCCATTAATACAAGAGTCTGACATAGCTGAGATTTATATTGCCAGAAACTCTCCTTTGATTTATAATCTAGTAATCCTTTTATCCTCCATTTATATGCTGTATAACTTGACATAAGTGCAAGAATGCCTCCATTAATAGAATTCACAAATATTGGACCAAGACATTTTTTAGATAATAAAAGCTGCCTGAAAATAGGAAGAAAGGGAAAGGGTGGATCTGGCTATGATGAAATCTGGCTCTAACACAGTCTAATAAAATGCAACTTAGGTTAATACTACTTATTTTAGAACCATAGACTGGCACTGAGTTCTCTTTAGATGGGTCTGCTCCCTGAACTCAGTCCACGTAACTGTTTTACCAGTCCTCAGCCTATATCAAAAGTTAGATATCTGTAGTTTTTATTACAGCTTATATTAAAAAGTTATGTGGACCTATGAAGTATATGTGGAGAGAAAAAGAAAAATAAAAGGAATCTGAAGGGAGAGAACGTTCTAAACATCATACTTAGCCTGGGAAAATTCTGGGATATAAAGAAAGTGAATTACAACAAAGAACATTTGCCACAGCCACATCATGTACAAAATGGTATCTTTAGATCAAGCACCAATAAAATAGTAAATTAAAAATCCAAGGTGTGTATCTGTTGCTGTCTTTTCTCTTCTATCCAACCTACACTGGATTGCTCACACCCATTTAATCTTAATTATCTGTTGTCTGTACTTTGAATTTGGTTTGGGAATTAATTCCTGTAAATGCTTGCTACTCAACAATGAAATGTTATTTCTCTCTCTTGCATTTATTCAGATACTAATTTTGAACAAGAATTATTTTATTTTCATGATTTTTCCTATGCACAGAAGAATTCAAGTTCTTTTTAAAAAAACTGTTAGGTAAGAAATTAGATACATAGATGATAGACAGATAGATAAATAGATAGATCCATATCCATATTTCATATATGCATGGAAAACACAGTTGGAAAACTGAATGTTATATTGGGGCGTTAAAGGGATATTAAGTGACTTGGAGATACTTTCCTTCTTTTGTGTCTTTTAAAAATTCTCTTCTTGTATATGTATTATGCTTGAGTTTCAAAAAATTCAAAAGTATTCTTCTAAAGAAATAAGCTTCAGAAGCCTAGATTACATATACAGAAAAAGTTTGTAGATTACAAAGATAGGATCACAGGGAGTTTAGCTTTAGAATACTTAATAGCTCATCTAAAAATAAGGTACTACTCAGGTAGTTTCTACCATTTTAGGATCTTTAAATTTTCTGTGACTTAAATATCACTCTCTGATTAGTAATATGTCTTTATTATTTCTATATTTGTTATTTTAAAACTTGTGAGATATGGCATTCACAATACTAAATAAACTGTGGTGAAACATGTTTTAAGGCTAATTTAACCATCTAGTTATAGCTTTAAAACAAATTGCACAAGCAAAATAAGATTAAAAATTACTTCTATGCTTAATAGCTTCAGGCACAGAATAATAACTAGGGATACCTGATTCCACTAAATTAATACTTGGATTTTATTTAGTGACCTTTAAGGCAGTGAGAGAGAGTTCAAAAGAGCAAAAGAGACAGAAAGGCAAAGTGAGAGATGCAGAAAGGGGATCGAGAGAAGAGGTTGTATTAGCAATATTAAGCAAGACCCTATGTGTAATGAAAAACTTGACACATTATCCCTTGGGTTGATGAGATATGAATCAACTTCAAAATGTCTCTGTGTCTTCTAAAGGAAGACTACTGTCGACAAGATCCCATACCACTCTCTGCCTCCCACTTTGAGTTGAATACAAAACCTAGTTTCATAAAAGTTGTACAACTAACACTTCCTCTATTAAAATGAATATATTTATTATTAATTGTTATTAAATTTCTTAAGTTTAGAGTACTAGAGGGCAATGTAGAAATTTTGTTGACTCATTAGAAAGACCTAATGTAATATTCTGTAAAATGTAACATTGTATTAAAAAGTTGTATTTATAGCATTAATTTTAAGTTCCCATTTGAACTGTTATATTAGAGAAGAATACAGAAAAAGGTAAATCTAAAAGTTAAACTGAAAGCTTTGCCTATTTAGTTTTCCAATTTGCTGAACACACATATATTCTCTCCTCATTTTTGCCTCTGTCTACCCCCTCTAAATTGCCTTAACTTCCTACTTCTCTTTTCAATGTAGTTCCTTTTTTTCTTGCTCTCTCTCCATTTTCTTCTTTATACTTCCTCTTTTTCTCTCTTTTTAATTTTCTTCCACTCCACTACCATACAAATAGAACATTGCATATTATCATGTCAGTTCTGAATTCCATTTGTTTATTCAAAATGATTACCAAAAATGAATTATTAAATTCTCTTCTAATGCAATTGTTTTAAGAAACTTCATGCATTATAACAGTTTATGATTCAGACAAAATGAATCATATTGGTTAAATTTTATATTCTACTTCCCTGTGACTTGTGATTTGGTTGCACTGAAATGAAATTAAGAAGTTGCTTGGAATTAATTTAAACATTATAATGAATTATACTAGAAGTAATCATACATGTCCGCCCTGGCTGGTTTAGCTCAGTGGATTGAGCGTCGGCCTGCGAGCTAAGTGTCGCTGGTTCGATCTTCCAGTCAGGGCACATCAGAGAAGGAAAACTCTGACTCCAAAAAACCTCCGCTGCCTTGCGGCATACCTCTTCAGGGGAAAGGCTAAGGGAGTAAACCCCGACAGAAAATCCGGAGCCGGAGTCCCTAAGGCGGTTTGACGTTGTAGTCAACACCGGCAACTCCTGCGGCACACCTGAGGCCAAGCTGTATTGACTCCGTCTTTCCCTTGGACCCTTCAGCTGCGAAGAGAGGGGGGGTCTGCTGCATGGGCAACAGCAGACCCTCCATATCACCCTGCCCAGGCTCTGTAGCTTCAGCGTCATCACAAGATGTCGATTCAACACGGGAGGAGACAGATACCATGTCACTCCCGAGTCGGACTGCACAGCCATTCTCGGCGGTGCAGATAGACTCTTGGGAAGCTACACCATCGTCTCTCGAGACGGACGGCTGCCAACGAATCATACATGTAGTGCATTACTATAATGCATTATTCTTTATTTTCTAGATAATTATTACCTCTGTGATACAATAATGTAATACTGTAACTACATTCAAATTTTCAGGAAAATACATTTAATTCTGATTATGATAAAGAAATCAATGCATTGCAATATCTATATAACTATTATAATAATGGACAAAAAAAGAATGTACGATTAATACTTTTATCTGGATAGAAATTTGGAAAAAATTCAGTTACTAATTGCAAGTATACATTATCTTTGGGGAGAAAGTTTGATATTCTAAAATTAACTTATATCCTTGATGATATTTTTAAAAGATGTTTGAGTATGTGTATGTGTGTTTAAGAAAAAAATTTCAACACAAAAAAGAAAAGGACATGCTCTAGGTGTGTACAAAAATGATATTAAAATGTTTATAAAATGTTCTCTTGAAAGACTTGTCCTCCTTAGGAATGATAGATTCTCTTCAGAGGCAAAGAAATGAATTAAATTCATCTCTAAATATCATTTCAGGTTGTTTGATCTGTAAACATTCATTAAAAAATAACTTGGTAGAAGTTGAAAAGTTAGAAATAGCAGGATGAATAACTTTTTAACCTTACAAATTGTTCAAAACATCACTTGATTGTCACATTTTAACTAAAGAATGGAAATTACACTCTTCAGTGTTATTGTGTATATTAAAAGATATAATAGAAGTTAGTACCCTGGCTGGTTTGGCTCAGTGGATTGAGCGTCGGCCTGCGAGCTAAGTGTCGCTGGTTCGATCTTCCAGTCAGGGCACATCAGAGAAGGAAAACTCTGACTCCAAAAAACCTCCGCTGCCTTGCGGCATACCTCTTCAGGGGAAAGGCTAAGGGAGTAAACCCCGACAGAAAATCCGGAGCCGGAGTCCCTAAGGCGGTTTGACGTTGTAGTCAACACCGGCAACTCCTGCGGCGCACCTGAAGCCAAGCTGTATTGACTCCGTCTTTCCCTTGGATCCTTCAGCTGTGAAGAGAGGGGGGGTCTGCTGCATGGGCAACAGCAGACCCTCCATATCACCCTGCCCAGGCTCTGTAGCTTCAGCTTCACTGGAGAGGACACTCCAGCGTCATCGCAAGATGTCGATTCAACACGGGAGGAGACAGATACCGTGTCACTCCCGAGTCGGACTGCACAGCCATTCTCGGCGGTGCAGATAGACTCTTAAGAAGCTACACCATTGTCTCTCGGGGCTCTGTAGCTTCAGCTTCACTGGAGAGGACACACTCCAGCGTCATCGTAAGATGTCGATTCAACACGGGAGGAGACAGATACCGTGTCACTCCTGAGTCGGACTGCACAACCATTCTTGGCGGTGCAGATAGACACTTAAGAAGCTACACCATTGTCTCTCGAGACGGACGGCTGCCGATGACTTATTTTTTATTTTATTTATTTTTAGAAGTAAGGGAAAGAAGGGAGAAAGAGGAGAAAAACATTGACGTGTAAAAGAAACATCAGTTGGTTGCCTCTCACAGGGGCCCAATTGGGTACCTAGCCTGCAATACAGGCATGTGCCCTAACCTGAAATTGAATTGGTGACCTTTAGCTTTGTGGGATGATGCTCAACCAGCAGAGCCATGTCAGTGAAGGCACCAAATGAGTTTTCTACTTTTCTTCTAGATGAGTATTATAAACCACATGAAATAAAGAATTTGTGCCTTTCTTTTTTAGTGCTACATCCTGAGTAGCTAGAAAAACACCTCAGAAATAGTATTCACTTAACAAACATTTCCTGAATTGAAAATATCATAAAATTCAAATTGTTACTTATTTTCCTCAATCTACTTTAATTGGATATTGTTCTGACTTGATTTTTTAATTGGGCAATTAAATATCTTGAATAATAATACACAATTATAGCCATTTATTTTAAAGCATGAAATATTAAATATTATATAATTTTTGGAAATAAACATCTAAAATTTATCCAAACTAATTAGAATAAAGAATAACAGTTTACTGTTATGCTCAATATGAGAAAAATGCCAATGCAAAGTTAACACATATACCAATTGTCCCAGAGAAGTATGTTTTTCATTGATTTTTTTAGAGAGGGAGAAAGGGGAAGGAAAAGAGAGACATCAATGTGTTGTTCCACTTACTTATGCTTTCATTGGTTGCTTCTTATATGTGCCCTGCCCAAAGTTCGAACCCACAAACTTGGTGTATCAGAATAACACTTAAACCAATTGGGCTACCTGGCTAGGGCCCTCCAGAAGTATTTTTCATGGCAATTTTCAAAATTGAATGCTTGGTATAACTCCTGTTTCTGAAAATTGATGGAATATAACTGTGGAATCTGGGCTCATGTAAACCTTCTATCTGTTGGAATTTACAGGAAGACTTGAAATATGTGATATATGTTACTGTATTCTTATCTGTAACTTATGTTCTAAAAGAACAAAATTATTATTTTTTAAATCTCCCATGATAGTTAAAGCTTTGTAGAACAAGAGGAAGACAAATCTCCCACCTGGAGAGTAGAAAGTTTGGGGTAAGTGGCCAAAGGCAGTAAACCTCAGACTCCAAGATCTTGAACAATTACTTCCTCACTTCAATTTTTAATTATGAAAATACTTGCTAGGAAAAGAGGTTGTCTAAAATAGCAACTGCTTTTATAGTCAGATATTTGCTATGTAAAATAATTGGAAGTCAGGTGAAGAACTGCCTGTCATATTTTGCTATTAAAATAATATATTTTTATGTGTAACCAGACTTGTCTTGATGAGTTACTGTAGCCTTTGGTCTCCCTGAGATTTTCCAAAGGGATTTTAATTGTACTCTTATGTTTGCCATCTTAAGCAGTACAGGCTGTTAAACTCAAGTTGTAAGAAAAATATTCAGGTATAAAAACCAGATAATCTGTATCCCTTTGGAATCAAAAGTCACTTTGCCAAAATATTTTAACACGTGAAATTGCTTCTTGAGAGATGTTTGCCATATAAAATGACAGAAAACTACATTTCCATTATAATTATAACTGACTTGTGGAGCTAAGTTTTTATAATTTAAATGTATTCTCAACTCTGACAACCCTTCCATGTTGAATTATGCATCTTAGGCTCTTAAATAGTTCTGCTGGCACAAGACAGCTGAGATGAAGTTGTCTTTCTAAAATAATTGCTCCATGGAGCATCCATTATACCTTCAGAAAAAAAAAATGTATTACTTGACTTCCACAAATTATAGACTAGCCTATAATGGGTATTTTTGACAGCTATTAGCTTTAAAAAATCTGAACAGTAAAATGAGTATTGATATCACAATGGCGTGCTGTGCATGTTAATACCAACCTTCTCTGTACTTTCCTTCTAAAGCATGATGTAATTATTAATTATAACAATATTGATGTTACTGAAATCATGTTAAAATGTAGTATTAGCAAAGTATGTCATTTTCTCACCTATGAGATTAAAAGCATTAACTGAATATTTACAGTAGATATTGATGACACTGTTCAAGTTTAAAAGAAAAAATGCATTCATTTTTGGTAATGTTTTTCTGAATTATTAATGAGTGTATTTTTAAAATCATGAATGAGACCGTAATCAGACTTCTCTTGAAAACATTGGGCACTGGTAAAACTATAACTCAACAACAATTTGTCGTAACATATATTTTTATTTGTTATCAAGGATCATATGCTTTCCATTCTCTTTTTCTCATTAAACTTTGTTCATTGAGCCTCAAAATTCTGTGATAGATTTTTGGTCAAGTTGTTTCCATTAAAAAGTACTGATTTTAAAAACTAATAAGTTAAAAACTGCCACACACACACACACACACACACACACACACACAAATGGTCCACCAAACATTCCTCTTTTCGTAGGTAACTTTTCTGATGCATTGTAATCATTAATCAGTCTTTCACTCTTTTATTTAAATGGCCAATTGAAACTAACATTTCTGAGACCATTCTTCCACCACTGATTAAGACTGAGTTGCAGGTACTGGGGTTCTGAGCTTTCTGGGCAGACTTGGTGACTTTGCCATTTCCAGCTACCTTCTTGTCCACTGCTTTGATGACACCCACAACTGTCTCATGTCACAAACAGCAAATAAACCAGAGGAATATAGTCAGAGAAGCTCTCAATATACTTGGGCTTGCCAGGAACCATATTGACAATCAATGGAAATCTTTCCAGTTCTATTTTCTGACTTTTATATCTCTTATTTAAACAAATTCTTGAGAAGTTTAGATGACACATTTAAGAGATAGAGAAACGTTTAGGAATAAATTTTTAACAGATTAAGAGAACAAGGGAAGGAAGGAAGAAAAGAATAGGTACAGTGACTTTGTTATACTTCATTATGTTTTAATCATCACATCCTTTATACCTTTATACTGGCCCCAGAGGTTAAAGACCAAGGAGGTAAAGAAAAAAATATTCCAGTGCTGGGATTAACAAGAAAATTAACAATTTACATGGAGGTGACCACAGCTGCTTGACAATCTAAATTAATTTATTTACATGTACATTACAGATGATATTATAAAATTAAACTTTAACACACTTTTTAAAAATGGGTGTCTTATTTTGAAAACGCGATATAGCTTTAAAATATTTATTGTCACAAATTATTAAATTATTTACTAAAATAATTTACTTAATTAGCTGAGGCATTATATATGGGATTTCCAAACCAAGGAGTACCTAACCTTCCCTCCACAGCAAAACTGCTCGAAGCAACATAATTGTTACTCGACATAAGTGGGGTTCAGCTGCCCACTGCCAAACACAAGCATGAAACAAAGCTTGGTGGGGAAGAAAAAAAGTCTTTAATAAAATGTTGCACAATTTGGGGGAATGGGGACTACCCGAATCCAGGCCAATTTCACATGGAGAAGACCCAACTGCCCCGAGAATGAGAAAGTGTCCAGAAATTCCACTCCATCCTTATCTGTAGCCCCGGGATGCTAAGCAGATGACTTTCTGACTTCAGGCTTCCTCCCTGGAGTCTGTGCATGTGGGGCAGGTGCTGCCATTCCAGCTTCCCCCTCTGGCTGCATCCACTGCAGCGGCTCCAACCACGGATGGGCACCTGCCTGGGTCCACCCAGCGCTCCAGTCTGTGTGACCATGTGTAGGTCCCAGAGAAAATGAAGGAGTGAATCTCTGCCCTCCCTCTGTTTACATCCCCCCCAGCCCAAGTTTTTGTGCGCTGCTGAAGGGTTCAGATTCCTCAACGAATCTCATCCTTTTTCTTGGCAAACTGACAGGGCAGCACCTCCCCATGTTACCATGTTCTAAAAGAGAGTAGGAGGGCTTTTCCCTCTGCCAATCACCATGCCATCCTTGTGAAGACTCCAGGCAAGGACCATTCCTTATCATGTCTCTACTAGGGGTTAGAGAAATCTGTCATCACGTTTGGTACCAGTTCAGTTGCCAGAGCAACTGCTCCACTGCTGCACCACCTTCTGGCATTTCCTGAGATCCCTCCCTCACTCTAGGGAAAGCATCCTTTCCCATGCTGCTTTAGAGCCCCTCACTCTCTCAGTCCCTCCTCTGCCAAGCTATCTGGCCAGAACTGCCTGTATTTTAATGACTATTTTTATTTCAAATAACTTAAATAATCCACCTTTATATCTTTAAAACTCATCGAAAATAAAGGTTTGTTGTTGTTGTTGTTTCTTTAATTAGAAAAGATTACCTGGGGATAGATGCTATCTGCCATGAAGTATCTCAATATATCATATTTTTTTCTAAAGCTGAGGCCATTTCTGTATTTAATATGAATAAAATCCAATAGGTACAGTATATATATATATGTGTGTGTGTGTGTGTATGCTTGTGTGTGCTTGTGTGTGTGCACTGTTAAAATTATACATAATATATTTTTTCAAAGTACAATGGAATTTTATAATTTTAATTATCTCTGGATTTTTCTAAAGGCTTCAAAATTTCTACAAGTAATTATTTATTTTTGTTCTATTTGAGCAATACAAAAAGCTATTCTTGTTGCAAAGTTTGTCACAAAACAAAAATACAGAGTAAAAGTTAAAGTACTTTTTCTTGATGTCTTGACACTTTCCATCCTCCTCCTGACCTCTAACCCAATATTTTATCAGATGCAACTGATATTTATTATTTGTGAGGACTGCCTAGACCATTATTATTATTATTATTGTTGTTGTTGTTATTATTATTATTATTTTGCTTACTTTCTAATATACTATGTGTAGAGAGACTGCAGTTTCTCTATTACTCAACCTCTCAAGATAGACTAAAATATTTTTCTCCAGCTTCCTTGCGAGCAAGGGTGTGATGTTCTCTGGTCAATGAAATATAGGTAGAAGTCATTATGTTAGGCTTTGGGAAACTTCTTAAAGTGGAAGAGATCCAGAGGAATAACCACTTCACCTCTTTTCTTCCTTTTTCTTTTTTTCTACCAATAATTCTATTCAAGGTGTGTGAGGCTGTGGGCTGGGATGACTGTAGCCTGTCTTGCAAGCACAATGATAAGGGTCACACCCAACCAGAGAAAGGAGAGGAAAAAAACCCCAACAAATTTAAAAAGGCTGGACTCTCCTGATAATGTTCTTATAACATGGAATTGTTTTGCTATGCATTTCTTTCTCTGTGACAGAATAATAAGCCCCCATCTTTCTTCAGCAAATGTCATTTATGTTTCCTGGTGCAAGAAGCTAATCTAAATTCCTAGTTGATAGTATCTGAGAACATTTAAAACTATAGCTATGTTTCTTATTTTACATGACATCATAAAGTAGATACTCAGTTTTGAATTGCTTTTATTCAGTTAATGACCTTTTTAAAGATGTTTTCATTTTAGTACATACAGATCTAACACTTACGTGGATTTATTCTATTGTATTAATGAAACATCATTAATTTAACTTGTTAGAGGCTTAAGGGGGCATCCAATACTTGCTTACTGAAATCAATGCAGAAATTAATATCATTGTACAAGCATTTATATTTACTATGGTGGATACCTAGAAGTATAGTTCTAAGGTTGAAAAATATGTATATTGTAAATATTGGTAGATATTTTGAAGAATCTTAACTACTCTTATTCTTACCATATTAACTATCTTTTTCCCTACATTGGATATTATCACATGCATTTAATTTTGTTCCAGAATACCATGAATACTATGAAATTACATTGTTTTTGTTTGTATATTCTAGTTATTACTGAGTTTTAACATATGTTTATTTTTTACAGCCATGTGTGTTTCTCATCAAATGAATTGATACACTAAATAATTAAAATACATCTAATGAGTTCATTGTTTTTAATAAACTTTATATAACAAGATTATTAAAGTTTTATTTGTGGCAATATATTTACTTAGTCTGTGGCAGAGACAATAATTTATTGTGTTTTTTGTTGTAGATGTTGAAACCATTTAGTACTTACTTCTCTGTGATTTGTTTCTTGAACTTCACACATTCCTCTTGCTACATGTGTTTTTTCAATGTTGCTGCAATACATTCTAAATAAGTATTTCAGAGAAATATGGAAGAATATACTCTTATGGAATCCTAGAAGTACATGCTTTTATTTTGCCCTTCCATTTTAATTTACTTTAATTAAACTTGAGGTTTTAGTTTTAATCATTGTTTTATATGACCTTGTTTTGTTTCAAAATATTGTTATTCCTTCTATACCTCATAAGAACTATAACTCTTATTCATATGTTCCCCTCCCTTAAAAAGCTTTTAGTAATTTGAGAAATTTCAGATGTGTAAATCCAGCCTGCTCAGCCCTTAAATAACTTTTTCAATACAAAAATTTATGTTGTTAAGTCAGTCCGTTTCATTATTGACATTTTATTATAATTTTTATTTTATTTAACATTTATTTGTATTAAATTTAGTGGAGTACATTGTTTTAATAACACATAAATTCAGGTGCACAACATTATAATACAACAACTGTATATTCAATTGAATATTCACCACCCAAAGTCTAGGTTCTTTCATTAACACATATTTGACCCTCTTTGCCCTCCTTTCAACCACCTTCCCCTCTGGTAACCACCATTCCATTTTCTGTATTTATGAGAGTTTTTGATTTGTTTTTAATTTATTTGTATTGTTTGTTCATTTGTTGCTTTTTTAAAATCACACCATGAAAGAAATACATTGTTCTTATTATTTCCATCTGACTTATTTCATGTAGCATAACACTCTCAAGATCCAACTATCCGCAAATGCCAATATTTCACCTTTTTATGGCTGAATAGTATTCCATTGGATATATGTGGCACATTGCTTTTATCCACTCACCCATCTAAGCATACTTAGGTTGTGTCCATGTCTTGGTTATTGTAATTAGTGCTGCAAAGAACATAGTGATTTTTATTTTCTATTTCTTTGCTTTCTGACAGTTCCATTTTTATTGCAGCTTGCTTTATTTAAAAATCTCTCAAATATTTATGATGTCATTTATTATTTTTTTAACTAATATATATTGTGAATAAACTATGTATTATATGGAAAATATTTTAAAATTATGAGTTCTAGGATTGATATATGGATAAAATGATTCAGTATTTAAGGAGATTTCTGGCCAAGATGGAGGCCTAGACTGACACGCTCCATCTTCCTCCATAGCTCAGAAGGAATGCAACTGCCACAGGAGTGGAGATAACCAGAAGTTCCAGAAAATAAATGGAAGTCCAATGTATGAAGTTATGGAGAAGTGGTGCTTGTCTGGATGGGTGGGAAGGTAAAAGCCGGGGCGGAGAGGTCAAATTGAGCTGGAGGCAGCAGCAACGGAAGGACAGTGGTAAACACAGACACCCATATTTAAGGGGAGGCGAGAAGCATCTGAGGAGTGCCCTTGGTTGCAGGCCAGACCCATTGGCTTGCAGTTCCAATGCTTGGGAAGGCAGACCCCTGTTGCCTTGGACTGTGAGGCCCAAAGGGGGTGGGGACAGAGGAGGAGGCTTCCAGTCTCTCAGTGAAGAGTGAACAGCAGGAATCCATCTTAGACCCCAACCCCCGGAGAAAATGCCACAGCATGGTGAGACAGGTTGTGACGAGTGGATGGGGCTCTGCCCCCTATAGCATAGGAGTTGTGACAGCCCCACCCAGGAAGCAAAGGTAAACATAAAACTGTTAGGATGACACAGATCATGACAGAGATCCCAGTGACACAGCTGACCAGGCAGCAAATATCTAATCTAATGGCTTAGCAGATAAGAAATCTTTCTGAGGCACAGTTCAGAGCTTTGGTTATAAAAATGCTTACAGACCTAACAGCAGATCTTAAACAAGACGGGGAAGAAATGAAGGCTAGTCCTGCTAAAATGAACAAAAACACATATGAAATTAGTGGTGAGGGAAAGAAAACCAAGGATCAAATCAACCAATCGGAACATAGGAAAGCAACAAACAGTCAACTAATGCAGAAAGAAGAAACAAAAAGTGAGGAAAATGAGGAGAGGCTCAGAAACTTATCGGACAGCTATAAGCAGGCCAACATTCAAATCACAGGATTGCCAGAAGATGAAGAAGAAGAACTAGAAATTGGAAAATTGTGTGAAAAAATAATGAAGCAGAACTTCCCTAACTTGGGGAAGGAAATAGACTTACAGGTCCAGGAAGCACAGAGAGTTCCAAATAAACTGGACCCAGGGAGAACCACATCAAGACACGTTATAATCAAAATGTCAAAAATTAAAGATAAAGAGATAATCTTAAAAGCAGCAAAAGAGAAGAAGAGAATTACATACAAAGGAGTCCCAATAAGACTCTCGGGTGATTTCTCAAAAGAAACTCTGCAAGCAAGAAAGGACTGGCAAGAAATGTTCAAGGTAATGAAAAGCAAAAACCTACAGCCATGATTACTCTATCCAGCAAAGCTGTCATTCAGAATAGAAGGGCAGAGATAGTGCTTCCAGTACAAAGTAAAACTGGAGTTCATCTGATTCAAACCACTGTTATATGAAATGTTTAAGGGGCTTGTTTGGGAGAAAGAGAATCAAAACTATGAACATTAAAATGAAAACTGTATCACAACAACCAACAACAGAAGCTAGGGAATTGAAACAAAGGCAAACTAAGTAGGCAAGGAGAGTGAGAAAAGAATTATAGGTATGGGGAACATTTTGGAGGAAGGTCAGCAGGGAGGGGGAAGGGAGGAAAGGGAGGGAAATGATGCAGAAATTAAGAAGCATAGTAGGAGGGAATGGAGTAGACAGGAAGATGTTGAGAAGAACTGTATGCACAAGCAATGGACATGGACTAAGGGGGAGGAGGCAACTGAAGAGAGGCAGTGCCACTGGGTGGAGCGGAACAAAGGGAAAAGAAATTGGGACAACTGTAACAACATAATCAATAAAGCATATTAAAAAATAATAATTCAGTGTTTAAAATGTGCTGAGAACAATCTGGTACAAAGTTATAATCCACATGTGTGTAAATTATTGATACATGTATATATGTGTACATTTATATTCGGACCTCATATTATTCACCATCACCTTCAATATGTTTGCCTTCTTACTCCTCTATTTCCCCATAAAAAATGAAAATCACATCTTTGTAAAACTGCTTAGAGTATATCTGCAAGTTTCTTGAACATACCAGCAATATAAAGTTATGTATGTTAGCCTTCATTATATGATACTTATATTGAGATTTATTTTATGTAAATATTTTGTGTATATTGTGAATAAATTAAAATAGGTATTATATGACCGCCAGCAAGAGAACTCCCAACCCCAGGACCGCGGAAGGTGAGGGGAGGGCTCGGAGAGCTGGGAGCGCCCAGGTTGGTGCGCGGAGGAGCTCAGCGCGGGTGAGGGTGCATCTGGGTCGGCGCTGCTGATGCATAACAGAGTGGAGCTCCTTGGCGCCTCGGCACCAAAAGAACTCAAGACAAAGCGGATAGAGTGATTCTCAACCAACTAGCCAGAAGGAAGATCCTATCAAAGAACATCTGAAATATAACCGAACAGCATAAACAAACGACATAAAGGGTAACTCAAGAACATCAGGCTCAGGATATCAAAGAGACTACACCACTGAAACTCCCAGACCTTCGATAAAGAATATTACACCACAAAGGAGGGAAGTCAAAGCAGACTCCCCCCCCCCCCCCAAAATAGGTATTATATGGAAAATACTTCTTAAATACTCTCAAATAATTATGATTTTATTTATTTTGTTTTTAACTAATATATATATTTCCGGATACTATTCCACATCCTCATTTTGGTCTTTCTCTTTTAAGAGATTTGGTTCTGTCATTCATATTTATGAATGATGAACTCAATTGATTATTATGGGCACTTGGGTTTGGTTTCTTTTGCAGTTTAATGAAGTGTTTCCAAAAGAGACTAACCATAAAAGGGATGGATGTAAACAAGCTCCCTTGTAAGGATGAAGTGGGCAGCATACAGATTTTGCTTAAGGTGTAGATATAGAGCTTGCTGAGTGTTTAGACACCCCCAGACTCTTAAATGATGTCTTGATGTTGATGTGTGTAAAGTATCTTGTCTTTCACAGAGCTTCCTTTTCCTTGTTTTTTCTTTAAACCTATCATGGGCTCTCTAGTGACCTAACTATTCTCTTGCTCACATGAATGATCACTTGGGCAGCAAATACATTTTGTTGACAGAGGTCTCAGGGTTAACCATCTCTGTGGCCTGCTGCTCCTTTTTTTGTTATTGAAATTAGGATTGGAGAGGCAGGACTGCTTTTCTGAATACAGAATTTAAAGCCATTTTTATACTTCAGGGTCCATTATTTTTTCTGTGTACTTGTTGATTCCACATGTTTATTTTTTTGTAAATAGTTCCTCATTTTCAATAGCTTTCCTGCATATACTTTATTGAGAACTGTGATTTTCTCTCTGCTTTTTATACACCCCCTTTTATTTCTATATTTAATAGCTCATCATAACACTTGGCACCTTGTTTTCCTAGATTGTTAATTTAAAAAAATTATTTCAAATTATTTTAAGAGATTTGGGGACAGAAATACATGGGAGGATGGAAAGTAGATGCTGGTACTCAACATATATATGAATAGCTACATCATTTGTAAATGATATATTATTATCAGTTTTTCCAGTTATATAAACAACATAGTTGTTTATAAAATTTTTATTTATTGATTTGAAAGAGAGAGTGGAAGGGAGAGAAAGAGAGACATTGATTTGTTATTCCACTTAATTAGGAATTTATTGTTTGCCTCTTATATATGCCTTGACCAGGGATCGAACCCACAACCTGGGCATATCAGAACTGCTCTCTAACCAACTGAGCTACCTGGCCAGGGCCAAAACAACATAGTTTTATTGCAAAAAGAAAAGAAAATTATACAAAAAGCATAAAAATTATAAATTCCCTGAAATAATAAGTATTGCTAAATTTAGATTATACCTTGCTGATCTTTTTTTCTAAATAAGCTTTGTTTTTAAAAAACAGATTTGGAAATATATTTTGTCTCTTGTCTTATAATCTAACTTTTCCACTTAACATATAAGCTTTTCAAACTTCACGGATGTGTGTGACTACATATGGAAAGGGAGAATCTGATTTTTTTTTTTTTTTACATTTCTGATTATAAGGGCAATATATATTTGAAAAAGTTAGCAAAATACAGAAATGAAAGTAAAAAAATATAATCGATTAATCTTTTTCTCAGCAAAAGTTGTTTCACTTTTCTGTATATGTCAACAGAGTATGTTGCTTGGGTATACAACAATATACAGCCATTTGATATAATTAAATATACTATTGGTGTTTTCACTTTACAATAAATTATGATCAACTTTCTAAATCCATACATTAAAATAATTCAATTTCTTTTAAAAGCTTCATATTACTTTATGATGATAATACACCACATTCAATAAGTAATTACCTTATTTCTGAACACTTGAGTTTTTTCTAGTTTTTGATATTAATGGCAATACCTTAGTGAATCTTCATATATTATATTTTTTTATTTGTGCAATGATACCAAAATTTCTGTAGGATAAATTCCTAGAATGTAATTCCTGCATTAAGAGAGAGGCACTTTAATTATTTAATCAGATTTTGATAAATCTTCCAAGTTTAGGAGAGGACATGTTTCTAGTCATTGCATATTTTTAGTGTTTAACTTAAATTTTTGCCATATAACAGACTGAAAATAAATAATTTTCTCAATAGTACAATTTTTCCATTTATTTGATATATCTGGATCTTTGTTAATTTTTCATATATGTCTGATATTTGTTTGCCATTTTATAAGGGGAATTGACACTTTAACACTCTTTGTGGTTTTGCTGGATTTCTTAATGTTTATGTATCATTTCCTAGTTTATAGGGTGTTAGGAAGGACTGCTGGGAAAGCTGCTGATATGTCATATAGAAAGAGGGATGCAAATATGCAAACATCAGTAAGATATACTTCCTTAGCTCAAGCATACACATGTTAGAAACAAAATGAGTAGTTTCCAAGAAAAGAATATATGTTAATTTAGAAGATTAAAGAAAGACTTCTAAAGAGGTGACATTTTTTAACAGTGCCATGAAATAAATGGAATTACAATAATTACAATATAGGAGTTGAAAGCTATAAGTTTCATTTTAACTAATAGTTTAATATTCAGTTATTAAATGGTCAACTAATCAAAATAATTAAATTTTGGCTTTGTGTATAAGCCTAACCATTATGCACATCCCCCCAGCACTTTATTGATTATGATCAGGAGGTTTCCTTTGCTTCCTGCTTTAAAGGAATTCTTGAAAGCTCAACAAATAAAAGCACAGATGCATTAGCCACACAGTGTGTGAGGAGAGATCCTGGAAGAGGTTCTTTCCATCAGAATGAGCCTGATATCATGGGAAAATAGGAATAACCATTAAAGAGCTACCACAAAAATGGACTCAAGACTTTCTTTGAAACAGTCTAATGGCAATCTTTAAATTACTTTATGCAGAATATCATATTAATAGTCAAAAAAATTAGTACTGTGAATGGCATGCTCTCTTCAGGTCCCTCCAGCTCAGAGACACTATGAATTGGCCTTCCGTGAAGTCTTAACAACCTGTGATCTCTGCTACCTTCCACAGTTATGCTATCTATCTCTCTTAGTTGCTCTATAAATTATGTTATGCTTATTATTTCAAGTTATTTATATTTTAATAGGTTCCATCCTTTTTGTTAGCATCCATCTTTATCTTTTAGGGATAATCACTAACACCCACTCTTAACCACAGAAGGTTGGGGACAGTACTTTGCCTGTCACTTTAAAAGCTGAAATATTCTAGCCCTTGCTGCTGTGGATCAGTGGATTGAACATTGGCCTGCAAGCCAAATGTCGCTGGTTTGATTCCCAGTCAGGGCACATGACTAGGTTGCACGTCAGGTCCCTAGTTGGGGGCACAAGTGAGAGGTAACCACACAAATGTTTCTCTCCCTCTCTTTCTCCTTTCCCCTCTCTCTAAAAATAAAATAAACAAATTATTATTTTTTAAAAAGCTGAAATATTCCTACTGTCCACTATTGATAACCATAGCACTAGCCCCTGATCCAAGGTCAGCTAAATGAATCTCCCTATTTAGCTTTTGTATCTTCAACAAGTGACTCAAAGACAGAAAGGTGCCTGATTAATGGAAGTCCTTTGTCCTGATCTGGCCATTTCAATGGGTGTTGATGGCTGAGTCCCCACTCCACATGCTTGGGAGATGTCTTTCTCCTGACCATTTTCCAAAGCTGTTGTCTGTTCTCCCAACAATCCTGAAAACCCTCAATACTCTTTCAATAAAGAGTTAAAATTACTGTCTGTCCCTTACAATTTAAAGTATTCTTAAGAATTAAATCTATCCTCTTTATTAGGTCATTATTCTTCAGAAAGTGCATTCTGGTTAACAAAGGAGTGGCTATTGGAAATAGAAAAACTTCCATTAAAAAAGTTAAAATAGAGAGTGAAAAATACTGGGACAATAAAATACAAGACTACATCATCGTCAGCTTTTGTTAATTAGAAGAAAGTGCATATACTTAGAAATAATTGATGGAAATTCACTTATGTAAGTGGCTAATATATGGGGGCCAACATTCATGTAGTGATATTTGTGAAAAATACTGTGTTAGCACCCCTGTAACAGGTACTACAATGCTCTCTAACTGCTCTGCCTGACATATTTATTTTCAAAAAATTATTACATTTAGCATAATCAATTTTCTATTTTTCTTTCATTACAAGGATTGTAAATTAATATTAGACCATTCTTAGGATAATATAACTATCCTGCTTATTGTTTTTCTCTTTTTTTCCAACTTACCTTGAAGATGGAACAAGACATAGAAATGAAAATAAATGTGGATAATACTTAGTTAATAAATATTTTCATGCTACTTTGTCTTATTTCTTTACATAAAAATGTTCAGAATAGTGGAGCCAAAAGAGTGCTTTGATTTTAAGGGTATTGGTTTTCAGAAACCGTGAACAACTGCCTAGAGCTGCTCAGCATTAAGGACAGTGGTGTGTATTGCAATGTCTGGCTCATAGAAGAAACTCAATAAGCATGTGTGGAAAGTTGGAGAGGAAAAGAGACAGAGAGACAGAGAGACAGAGAGAGAGAGGGAGGGAGAGAGAGAGACAGAGAGAGAGAGAGAGAGAGAGAGAGAGAGAGAGAGAGAGAGAGAATGACAAAGGAAAGAAGAGGGAGGAAGGAAAAAGAAAGTAAACAAGGAAACAAGGTGGACTTTTGAACATCACACAGTAAGAAAATTTGTTTATTCTTTATTCTTTGATGAGTTTTAGGACCTGCATAGACTCTAGAATATATTGCTACCAAAGAAATTGAAACAGAAATAAAACAAAATATATATGAAACCATTTCTCAACATGAAAACACTATGTAAACATAAGGTAGACTTACATGTCAAATTTCCAGAAATGTAGCAGAGCCCACTATAAGATCTATAGGCTCAATTCACATATGATATTGTCATTTCTTACCATCAATGTCCTGGCCTCTCAACTGCTCAACTGGCAAAATAGAAATGACATGTCACTGTAGTATCATGAAATGACTGTAGCATCAAAAATTGTTACAAAATATGGCTCAGAAACTGTTACAAAGTAGTTCTACTAAACTGTTCTATCATTTGAAAGATGAAATAATAAATTTGGGAGGTCTAATAAGTCTATTGACTTTCATTAAAGTTGTCTTTTCATATCCATTTTCCTTCCTTCCTTCCTTCCTTCCTTCCTTCCTTCCTTCCTTCCTTCCTTCCTTCCTTCCTTCCTTTCCTTCCTTCCTTCCTTCCTTCCTTTCCTTCCTTCCCTCCCTCTTTTTCTCACTCATTCTCTCTTTCTTCTTTTACAATTTTCAGAAACTGGCCTTTATAGAGATCTTTAAAAACTAGGTCATGACTGAAATTTAGAGTGAGGACCACATACATACCTTATCCTAGGATGAAAAGGAATCATACTTGTAGAAATCCCAGGTCATGCAGTATAAAATTCATAAACACAAGGGAAATCAGGTCATAAATCAAGTGGAATGAGATAAGAAATACAAAGAAGGGATACAGAAAAACTTTCCTTTATTCCATTTTTCACCTAACAAATATTTATATATTATGCCAAAAATATGAGCTGGGCTGTGGGGATGTGTAGGTCCCAAGAAAGAATTACACACACAAAAAAACATTACTCTTTTTCTCCTTCTCTCGCTTCTTCCTCTTCTTCCTTCTCTTCTTTCTTCTTTTTTTGTTTCATCACCACCCGAGGACATTTTTTCATTGCAGAGAGAGAGAGAGAGAGAGAGAGAGAGAGAGAGAGAGAGAGAGAGAGAGAGAGAGAGAGAGAGAGAGAGAATGTTGATGTGAAAGACAAACATTTATTGGTAGCCTTCTTGTACATACCACAATCTAACTGGAGATTGAACCCGCAATTTAGATATGCCCCCTCTCCAGGAGTCAACCCACAACTTTTGGACTGCAGGAGTATGCTCCAACCAACTGAGCCATGCCAGTCTGGCAACTTTTCTTATTCTTAATAGGCCTTCTATTCATATCATTTTCTAATGTATTCTTTCTAATTCATAATTAATTTCCCACTGAAACTTAAATTTTTAGATAAATCTCTCTAGGTCTCAATGGCTTCAATAATAAAATGGAAATAATGAATCTAAAGTGCCTGGAGGCCACAGTTTTGTCCATATCAATGCTCTCAATAAACTCAGCACTATTCACCTTCAACTATGTTACCCAAAAAAGTTACCACAGTGATATCTATCCTGGTATCTAAATTCTCCCTTTCTTATCCCTCATTAGCCCCAGTCAAACCACTATCTTTTCAAAAACTGTAGCATGCTGAGTATTAGTGTGGTTTTATCATAAGAAATTACCTTTTATTTCTAGGGTGGACCAACTTTTCCATTTGATTTGCTTTGAATATATGAAGGGAAAGCAGCTGTTAAAATAAGTAGTCTGTGTAAGAGTTCATTAAAAATATCATACACCAACAAAATAAATATACCACATTTTCTGAATAATACATGCACATAATATGTTAATCTTTTATAAATATCCTTATCAGAAAATAAATCTTATTAAGGCACAAGAAATTTATTGCATTTATTAAAATGGGTGAATCAATTTAAGTTTTCTTATGGTTTGTCAAATTTGTAAAATATTATATTTCTCTTTAGATAGAGTTATATACTGTGTAGCTCAAAGATAATCCCCATGGTCTTGGCATATGTTACTTAATTGTCTCAGAAGGAAATGCCATAAATAGCATGCTGTCATCCCCCACAGGCACTGGCTCATCTGTCACAGTGGGGGCTCCAGACAGGGTGAGGTGCTCTAAGACATTTCTTAGTCTATGTAAATCACTGCTATTACTTCTTACCACTTCCCAATTGGTCAATTATGTATAAACATGTGTTAATAAAAATTTGCCTCTGTGCCTCTAAGGTACACACCCATAAAGTATGTGAGTATGATAAAGTATAAATGACATACGTTATTATCTGATTCAGCCTACCTCATAAATTATGATCCAAAGTGCTTCCATAGAAACAAAACTCCAGAAAAGCCTCTAATGTCAAATGTTTGGAGGGAAAAAAGGGACAGAATGGAAAACATTTTTTTCCTGTCTTTGTAACTCAGTGAATGAAACACTCAGGTTTTTCTTATATGAAGAAATAAAACAAGAATATTTTAAATCGTACAGATGTTTTTATAAATATTGGAACTCTTGTCATATATAAAAGAATCATAAAAAAATGAAACCCACTGTTGTGATAATAAACATAGTAGGCATAATTAACAAAGATCTATCTAAAATGCATGGGTTTTACAAATTATTAAAAATGATTTAAAAAAAATATTTAAATGATGATTTTTCTAAACATGGACCATATGCATCCTTATTACATTCTCCCAAACAATATAATGAACAGTTTTTGAACTTTATTAGAGAAATATAATAAGGATTTGTGGATGATACTATGGATTTAGAATCATAAGACCTGAATTAAAGTTCTCTCTCTCTGCGAGGGGTGTATAACTTTGGACACATTAATTCACTTTAGCAAATTAAAAAAAGAAATGTTTGATGATGTCAGTCTACCTCACAGAGGTAAAATAAGAAACAGATAAGATTAATAAATACTAATAAATAGTTTATAAATGTTGATTATTATTGGTTTCTTTATTTTAAAGTATATTTTATTGGTTATGTTTTTACAGTAACGTGATTTTTACCCCTTTCCTTCCCTCTGCCCAGTACCACCCTTCCCTCCAGCAATCCCAACCCCCTTAGTTCATGTCCATGGGTTGTGCATATAAGTTCTTTGGCTTCACCCTTTCCTATATTATTCATAACTTTTCTATGTCAACAAACCAATTATGCTTCTTAATCCCTGCACCATTTCCCCATTTCTCCCCCTCCCTCCTCCCAGCTGATAATCCTGCAAATGATTTCCATACCTATGATTCTGTTCCTATTCTGGTTTGCTTACTTGCATTTTGTTTTCATTTTTTAGATTCAGTTATTGATAGTTGTGAGTTTGTTTTCATTTTAATGTTCATAATTTTGATCCTCCTTTTCTTAAGTAAGTCCCTTTGACATTTTATTTAATAATAGTTGGTGATGATGAGTTTCTTAAGCTTTACCTTGTCTGGGCATCAGAGAAGGAAAACTCTGACTCCAAAAAACCTCCGCTGCCTTGCGGCATACCTCTTCAGGGGAAAGGCTAAGGGAGTAAACCCCGACAGAAAATCCGGAGCCGGAGTCCCTAAGGCGGTTCGACGTTGTAGTCAACACCGGCAACTCCTGCGGCGCACCTGAAGCCAAGCTGTATTGACTCCGTCTTTCCCTTGGACCCTTCAGCTGCGAAGAGAGGGGGGGTCTGCTGCATGGGCAACAGCAGACCCTCCATATCACCCTGCCCAGGCTCTGTAGCTTCAGCTTCATTGGAGAGGACACTCCAGCGTCATCGCAAGATGTTGATTCAACACGGGAGGAGACAGATACCGTGTCACTCCCGAGTCGGACTGCACAGCCATTCTCGGTGGTGCAGATAGACTCTTAAGAAGCTACACCATCGTCTCTCGAGACGGACGGCTGCCGACGACGACCTTGTCTGGGAAGCACTTTATCTGCCCTTTCATTCTAAATGTTAACTTTACTGGATAGAGTAATCTTGGTTGTAGGTCCTTGCTTTTCATCACATTGAATACTTCTTGGCAGTCCCTTCTTGCCTGCAAAGTTTCTTTTGAGAAATCAGCTAAAAGTCTTAGAAGCACCCCTTTGTTGGTAACTCTCTGCTTTTCTCTTGCTGCTTTTAAGATTCTCTCTTTATCTTTCACCTTTGGCATTTTAATTATGATGTGTCCTGGCATGGTCCTTTTTGGGTCTAGCTTGTTTGGGACTCTGTGCTTCCTGGACTTGTAGGTTTATTTCCTTCACCAAATTTGGGGAGTTTTTCTTCATTATTTTCTCACATAAGTTTTCAATTTCTTGCTCTTACTTTTCTCCTTCTGGTACCCTTATGGTTCTGATGTTTGCATGTTTAAAGTTGTCCTAGAGATTCCTAAACCTCTCCTCATTTTTTTAATTGTTGTTTTGTCAATCTGTACTGGTTGACTGTTTTTTTCTTCCTTATGTTCCAAATCATTGATTTGAACCCCAGCTTCTTTCCCTTCTCCATTAGTTTTGTGTGGATTTTCCTTCGTTTCATTCAGCATAGCTTTCACTTCTTCCCTTATGTGTTTGCCATACTTAAGGATATCTGTCAAGTCTGTGAGCATCTTTATCACTAGTGTTTTGAATTCTGTGTCTGTTAGGCTATCTCCTCATTTATTAGGTTGGCTATCTCCTCATCGCTTAGCTCTTCCACTGGTACCTTGATCCCTTCCCTTTTTTAGGTCATACTTTTCTGTCTCCTCAACTTGACAGGCTCCTGTGTGTGTTTGCCTCTGTGCCTTAGGTAGAGCTGTTGGACCTGTTACATTGTAAGGGATGGAGCCTTAGGTACTCATCAGTACAGGGCAACCCATTTCACCATGTTGTGGTGCTGTATGTTGGGGAGGGACATGAGAGGGAACAATGCCACTTGTTCAGCACTTGTCCCTTTTCTAGGCACTTCTCCCACTTTCATGTGGGACAGGCGCCTCTCTAGCTGTTGCCCTGGCCATTGTTTCCAGAATGGGTAGGTCTTCAGATATTCTAGGTCTGTGGGGGCCCTTTAAACAAATGGACTCTGATGAGAGAATGGCAGTTTCTTCCTCCTCCCCAACTCCCACTGGTTTGCACAGTCAGAATCAATGAGGCTTGATTTTTCCCCAGTTCTGGGACTGTGAGCTGTGCAGTTTGGTGAGGATTTGGGAATGCTCCCCAGATGTCCCTCCCAACTTTTAAAAATGTGTGACTGCGCTTTCCACCAGTCTGCTGCTGCCACTGTTGCTGCCACCACCACACTGCATCCTCTCTGCCCTGGCTCCGCCCCTCTTATCTGTCTGGATTTCTTCTTTATATCTTTGTTTGTTGGACTTCCATGCAGCTCAATTTTCTGGAACTTCTGGTTGTCACTAGTTTTGAGGTAGTTGTATTCTTTCTTAGTTGTGGAGGGAGATGCAGTGTGTCTGTCTAGGCCTCCAACTTGGCCAGAAGTCCTCTATTATTGGTTTCTTAAGAGGACTTTCTAGTTTTTAAATAATCATGAATATATATTTAAAACTAATGATCATAAATTTATAGTTAAATTTTGGGAGGTATAAGTGTAAAATGTTTTCTTAAAAATGAATTTACCAGTGTTTCTTAATTTACTCAATAGAATAGAGAATAATAAATTACACTTGAACTGAGTTGAAGTTGGAATGGTCATTATTGTTTATTATTGAACTAGGAATTGTATCTGTCTTCGATAAGCATATAACTTAGAATAAGAGCTTATAATCAAGTTACCACAGTCACCAAAGTAATGAAATGTCAGAATTTATATTTCTCTCTCTCTCTTTTCTGTCTTTTTTATCTGGGTAACTAGAAATCTGAAGTTTCTTAATCCACTGACAAAATTTGTTTATTTTTAAAGTAGAGGGGGTTCCAACTATGTGTAGAGAATGGTCATCCCCAGACCTCTAGATACTAATGGTATATTAGGACACACTCTAAAATATAATTGCAGAATATGACTTGAAACTTGTAGAATAATTTTGTAAACATAGGAATAAGGTCATATTACCCCCAGGATCATTCAATGGGATTTTGACAGTGATGGAATTTTAGAATTCTGTTTTCAGTTTAACAGACATGGACTAACTGCGTCATTAGTACTGCATTTTGTTTTTGTTTTTTTTGAGGATTAATCAGCCTATAGACTGCTATATAATTTATAGGAGTCAATATCTAAAAAATAAGCCAGAAACAATATAGTAAAACAACAGAAGCATGAACCATTTAAGAATATAAAAAACATCCCTAGAATTTTAAGATAAATGTTAGATTGAGAATGTATTTATTATTAAACTAAATAGAAGTGACTCTAAATGGGCTACATCCTAACCAGGGACCTTGTTTTATCATCCAAATCATCAACTATAATTTATAAACTATGAATATTGATGAACAATTTAGGAGAATAAGAGAATATAATAACTATTGATGTGTGTAGATACACAAAAATATAGATGCCTGCCTATCTACTCCTTTTCCTAACACTATAGCCTCTTCTGGGAGGATTTAATATAATAGGCAAAGGACATAGCACATTTCTGAGTCCTTCTTTATACTTTCACTTATTAAACACTTTAACTTAGTTGCAACTAATATAATCCGTTAAGTAGGGGAATATATATTACTATGTGAGAGAATTAATAAATGAGCAATAGAGAGGTTATTTTGCTCTCTGGTATCTGTATCTTTTTTATCTGAGCAATTAACTTGAAAATTAATATTAAAAAACTTACTAGATAATCATATATTGTATGAAGTAAGGACTTTTATTTATTTGTGTACTATGCCACAACCTGCCTTCCTACCTTCTTTACCTGTCTTCCTTCTTTCCATTTCTTCTTTCTTTTCTTCCTTCCTTCCTTCTTTCCCTCCTTCCTCCTTCCTTTTCTACTGTATAAATTTATATAAATTAAATATAAATTTATTAAATGAATCCTATACAATAGTCATTGTGTTAGATTTAGAGAATGTAGAAATTAATAAAATTATCTACCTTTAATGAGCTTTCATGTGAGACATAAATTATATTTTATACTCTGTAACAGATTACTTGATTTAAATTGGAATGCTTTACTAGAAAAAATAGATGAGCCCTCTTCCATAATAGCATATAATAAGAGACTGAAATTAATAAACACATACCTATAGAATAACTAATATAACAAGATGATGCTATACAAACAAAAAGAGTAATTCTCTATCACCATTACAAAGTATTGAAACAGCTTATTCTAGATTTCAGAAATGTGACTTATTTCAAGCTGAAAAAGTAAAAAAAAAAAAAAAAAAAGATACACCAGACTTCGTAGTGAAATTTCAGAAACCAAAAGCAGAAAATAATTTATAAACAACTATATTAGGATAGAAAATATTACATATAAGAAGAAATACTTATATTAACGTAGTCTCCTCAATAAAAATAAGGGAGAGATGAAACTACCTTCAAGTATGACAAATAATAATAATGATAACTGTATATCTAGTAAATAAATCTTTTAGGATATAAAGTGTTGTGAAGAAATTTACAAAGTAAAAATAGAGGTTGCTTATCAAAAAATTTGTCTTAAAGAAATTTCTAAAGAATTTATTCAAAGAAAATAAATATAATCTTAAAAGAATGATATTAGATGTAAAAAGTGACAATAAGCAAATAGGTAAATAAAATATTTTAATAATGATAATAAAAATGTCATCTAATGTGTTGTTAACATATTTACACATTTCAAGAGACAAAAATAAATACTGGCCATGAAACAGCATGCAAGTTGGAACAGGGGCACTCTAAGTTATAATCTCATTGTGTTATTAAAAACAATAGTAAATTGATTTTTTATTGTTGACACTATTACAGATGTCCCCCATGTTCCACCTCCAACAAATGCTGCTCCCATCCAGGTTTCCCCACCCTCTTCCCATCTGAGATCTATGTCTTTTCATATGTCCATGCCTCTGGTTTTATTTTGTTCATCAGTTTATTTTGTTCATTAGATTCCACATATGAGTGAGATCATATGGTATTTTTCTTTCTCTGACTGGCTTATTTCACTTAACACAATGTTATCCAGGTCCATCCATGATGCTGCAAAGTCTAAGAGTTTCTTTCTTTCCTCACTTCCTCCCTCCCTCCCTCCCTTCTTTCCTCCCTTTCTACTTCCTTTCTTCTTCCTTCCTTCCTCTCTTTCTTTCTCTTCCTTCTTTTTTTTTTACAGTTGCTTAGAATTCCACTGTGTAACTGTACAGTCGTTTTATTCATTCATCTTCTGATGGGCACGTGGGCTTTTTCCAGGCCTTGGCTATTATGAATAATGCTGCTATGAACACAGGGGTACATATATTCTTTCTGATTAGTATTTTGGTATTCTTAGATTATATTCCCAGAAATGGGATTGCTTATTTATTAGATATGGCCAAATTTTAAGGTTAACCATTATAAGGCTAACAATAATAGTTTGTTACTTCTAAATCAGTAAGAAAAAGAAAGTAGAAAGGAAATAAAAGTAATACAAAGAAATATCAGTGAATGGAATGTTAAAAATAAATAATGCATGATAAAAAATATAGGAGTTTTTAATTTAAATACTATTAGAAACAAATTTATACATATTAATAATTTCAGTAAGCATAAATGTAGTAAGACAGTGGTTTCCACATTATAATTTACTAAAAATCCAAATACATGCTATCTAAATGTATACAAAGAAGAGTTAAAGTTATTTAAAATATATAACACAAATATGACTTAAAAAACAATGAAGTAGCCATATTAATATCAGTCAAAAAGGACTTTAAAACAAAAGCATTATAATGATAGAGTCACTACACAGTGATAAAAAATATTCAAAAGGGACACAAACAATTTTTAAACTTGAATAGTATCCTTATAGAATCAAAAATATAAATCAATTGATTTAATCATAAGGATAAATTGTCAAATTTTAAATCATAATTTGAGGGTTCAAGACACCTCTTTCAATTATTGATAGGTTAAAAATTAATGAACAAAGCTATGAAATAATATTTGAACCTCATATTTAATAATTCTGATTAAATGAACACAAAACCACTGAATACATATATGTATATGAGTATATACATGTATATATGCATATGTAGATAGTCTGCATATTTATTCAATCTAGTTTATTAAATAAGCTATTCAAAGATATTTCTTGCTTAAGCATTAAGATATGTCTGTCTTATCTATCTACCTATTTATCTACCTGTCTATATTATCAATGAACAAATTAAAAATGAAATAAAAAAATAATAATGCTATATACAACAGTTGAAGATCATGCATTCTTCTCAAATATGTTTAGAATAATGATATAAATTGGCCATTTAGCAGTCCTCAATAATGGAAAAAAACCATACAAACATAAAGAATACAAAATACAATTAAATTTAAAGTCACAAAAGTTTAAATTTAAAAGTCTCCGTATATGTAGTAATGTAAATAAATACTTCCAAATAACTCATATTCAAATACAAGGAAATCATAAAAGGAATTTAAAAGATTTTGATAATAGTTTATAAAGTCAAAAACAAAAATTAACTTAAAAAAAAATGCTAACAATGAATGACTGGAAAATGAATTAGAAAGCAAACCTTTTCCCAATAACATCAAAAGTATTTTCTAAGAAATACATAAGACTACATTTAACATTAATGCTTAGCAACAAATTATTACATAATTGCTATATATCACAACTTAGGAAATTGAGCAAAAGGGATCTGAAATTGAAATTTATAGCATTAGATACATTGATTAGAAAATAAATAAGGATGAAACCTAATGGACTAATGTCTTACTTGAGCAGTGAAGAAAAGTGGAACACAGAAAATTAAACTTCAAATTTTAAGGAAAAATAAAGTAAAATAATGGTAATATTAGAAAGTAAAATAGAAAAAGAATGACAGCATAGGTCAAGAAAGATAAAGTTGGTGCTTTCAAAGTTCTAGTAAAATAGGTAAACCATCTACAAGATTAACAAAGAAATAGAGAATAGAAAAATAATCATAATATCAAAAAATGGGAACATAAATGGTGTAATATAGTAGAGAACGTTATTAATAAATGTATCTTAATTATTCTGAATACCAAAAAATGGGAAAATAAATGGAAAGCTAAAATTTACTAAAGCTAAATTTTTAAAATCAAAGTTCTTACAACTAGTTAAGAAATAGAAGTAGTAATTTAAAGACCTTGTGAGAAAACCTCTGGTTGAGATTGTTTTACAGGAAAATTCTACACAATTTCAATAAACAGATTATTTCAATTATAGGCAACAAACAAGAAAGTACTTCAGAATCATTTATCCATTAAACTAGTATAATCTTAAATTCAAGTCCAGTCAATGATAGCATGAGAAAACCAATGTACAAGCCAAGCTTGCTGTGAATGTAGATCAAAAGTCTGCATTCAGAAGTCAAATCCTACAGTAAAAAAAAAAAGTATCGATCTTGAGCAAGTTTTATCCCAGTACTTAAAGATTGAATTAATATTAAAATGTTTATAATGTTAATATAACAACCACATAGTTAAAGGAACATAAAGATCAAAAGAAGCAGAAACATGTATTTGGTAATATTTAAAAACTATTTTGCATTAAATCTCTTAGCAAAGTAACCCATTAAAGATACCTACCCCCCAAAAAAGCAATTCTCAACTGAAAATAAGTGAAGGAAGGATTTCCTCCAAAATAAGAGATAAGATATAAAGACAGCCATTATCATTACTTTTATTCAATTGTATACTAAATGTTCTAGCCAGCAAGAGGAAATAAAGTAAAATTAAATTAAAAATGGCCGAAGCAAGCTTCCTTGTTGTCCTATACAGTAGTGTTTGTTTTTTCTTCTCACTGTGCCCGCAACACTTATACGACCTTGGATCTTACGGGTCTCTGTTCCACCTCCTTGTAGCTCACTGGTCTTGTCTGCCACACTCCTTGGACAGTTTAAAACCTCAACCTCCAGATTGTTATTGGGTCTAATTCTCCCGATTCCTATCATTACTGCATATCAACGCTCCCTTTGGAAAAAGGCCTGTTACAGAAACCCACCTTAACTGAACTCAAGCAAATGGGCTGTAGGCGAGCTTCCCCCTGTAGAAATACAGAAAGGAGTAATGGACGTTCTGAAATTGCAATCTCATTTTTTTTTCTCTAACCTTATATTTGTAAATGAAATGGAGTAAACAAATGCCTAATTCCTTATTTTACAAATAATGGAGGTCTCTTTCCCCTGGTAGGCAAATGGACTAGTCAGTTTAGATATTACACAACAATTTCCTGAACGCTTCTCTCTCTTGGAAGCAGTAAGAGGAGGAGGCTGGATTGGTAAACTGGGACCAGACCACCAGGACCCACAGAGGTCACTTGAAGGAACTTAGATCAATATTTTCAACTTGAGTGTTTTATGAAATCTTCCAGCTTTATCTTTTGGTAAAAAAATAATCAAAACTCTCCCAGTGTTGACTTAGCTGATTTCACTGTAATTTTCCCTAAATATATACAACTATAAAACCAAGTTTAGTGTCATTATATTTACAGTGCTTAAGCAACTATGAAAACAAAAGAAATTTATAAATTGCTTTCAAATAAAACTGCATACTAAACCAAAAATAATATAAATAATTTTTAAGTAAAAAATGTAAATAAACACAATCAATTCAACCAAGTGATTACAAAGGAAGAAATGCGTGGTAAATGCAATGGCTATTTACATATAAAGCTTAAAAATATTTAGTCAAATTATTAGTAATAAGTTCTAGATATCCTTAAGATAATCATACAAAAATCTAAGGAATTTCTAGTCAACAGTAACTAAGAGAAATATCATTAAAGATAAGTACAATTTATAACTGTAACAAAAAACAATGAATTCCTAGAAATAAATCCAACAAAAACAATATAATTACTTTGATTATAAGTTAAGCAATCTAGGTTTGCAATTTAAATCAGATATAGATAAAATTAAAGCAACTCATTTAAAAAATATATTGTAACCCAAGTAACATCCTACTTAGCAGTAAAGACACTAGTAATAAATATAGTACAGGACATGGGTCCATAATTAAAAGAAGTTAAAGCAACATGTTCTCTTTTGGAGCTAGAATTTGCTTTATGATCATACGTTTCTAGAAATCTACAAAAATAATTTGTAAAGAACAAATTTAAAGTAGTTATTAGAAACTTTCTAAAGTTTTCTATAAATTCAATACAAATATATTAGATATTGTTTATTCATAACACTGTATGATAACATCTAGATTTGCCAATTTGAAAATCAATGTATACACATTAAAATTATATATATATATATATTTGTATAGAAAAGCACTATTGGGGCAAATAAATAGAGTAATAAATCAAGTTAATGGACAGAATATTCAATAAAGATTTCAAGTTTTCTCACACTGATATATATTTACATAATGATTGAAAATTAACTATAAATAAGTGTTAAAGATACATCTTTAAACTTAAGTAGAAAATATAGGTGAATTTTTCTATTACTTCAGGATAGGTAAGAAGTTCTTAAATACCACACTTAAAATATATGTAAACCACAAAAATGATTAATAAATTTGATATTTTAAGTTTAAGAATTTCTGTCAAACCAGAGTCATCATGAATAAAGTGAAAATATAAACAGACTGAGAGCTGTCAGAAAGGAGAAGGAGGGGGACTCATTGAAACGAGGTGGAGAAATTAGCCAAAGAACATGTAAGCATAACTCATAGATACAGACAACAGTGTGGTAATGGACAGAAGGAAGGCGGAGTGGGTAGAGGTGGGCAAAAGGGGAGTGGGATGGGAGACATTTGTAATAGTGTCAACAATAAAAATTTTAAAAATAAGGAAGGGGTAATCACATATAAAATATAACTAAAAATTATTAATACCTAAAATATAAAAAGATTACACATAAATATAATGAATTGGAAAATTAAGAAATCTAACAATATCAAATATGACTTATTTGGAAATGCTTACAATATTTGGCATGTAAGAACTATTATATATATGAATGCTATAAAATAAATGAAATGCAAACTACAGCAGGACCAAGCATGACTACCAATGCCAGACTAGATTTTTTTTTTTTCCTACAGAACAATCAATGGTTGGGAGAATGATGTAAAGTTTGACGAAATAAGAAAGTCAGGAGATAAGTCAAATTTGTAGATAACAATTGCCATGTTTTACATTTTAAGTTTGGGTTGATATAATATATAGGAAAATATAGAGCAAAAGTCTTTGAACACTCAGGTCTGGCATTTGACAGAGTTATAGTTCTAGTTCATTTCATTGTACTCAGGGTTGTTTTAACTCTGTGGCTGTCGACCTCATTTTCTCACATGATAGTCACAGTTGCCTTCATCCTGTTTGAATAGCGTCTCCTTTTGCTTTAAAGTGTCCCTTTTGAATGAAAACTTATATTGTCACCCTGTATAAGTCAACACACTTTCAGTGTTTCCACGTCATATTTTCAGAAGGGTTTATAGATTCTGAAAACTAATATATAGCATCCTCAAATTGAATGCTTAAAATTAATCATAAAAAAAATGTCAATTTTGAAATGAAATGCTCCAAGAATAGTCACGGTAGGTACTTACCATGTTACTAGTGACAGAGTATGAGATTTTTTCGCTTGATTAATGATTTACAGTAACATATAATTAATTGATAAGAAATAGTGGAACATTCCTATCCTCTTTGTCAAGAACAAAGCCATGTTAGATCTATTGCTGGAATAGATGAATATTTTAGAATTAAGATCATGTGCTACAAGGTTCATTTGTAAGTAACGTAGCTATAATTTACATTCCAACATGTCATGGAATTTTGCTA
Organism: Furipterus horrens; assembly: GCF_987537825.1. Taxonomy (NCBI): domain Eukaryota; kingdom Metazoa; phylum Chordata; class Mammalia; order Chiroptera; family Furipteridae; genus Furipterus; species Furipterus horrens. The sequence continues at coordinate 143,258,797 of NW_028327171.1, read as the reverse complement.
AATTTTCAACGTCCACTAACTATAAATTATTGTGTTGTAACATATGCTCCCATATTTGCTGGTATGCACTATAAAGGCTTTTATATTAAGCGGTCCCATTGATTAATATGGAGAAGGAAGAAGGAGGCATTCTGACTGGATAGATTCCATCTTTTGAAGCCTTGAGTATTTGGCCCAATTTTCAATGTCAAATATAGGCTATAATTTATTCAGACTCGGCTTTTGTTCTTTCCTACCCCTAACCTTAAAAACTACAGGGCAATATAAAGCACTTGAATTTATTAGCATTCATCAAAGAGTGTTTTTGGCAGCATTGTATCACAAAAGCTGACATTGGCATATATAAAACAATACATGTGCAAGCCTGTAAAGAAAGGAAATTTGAAGGGAATGTTTGTTATATAACTTAAGCTGTTTTTTTCTGGATCAAATAAAATTATAGAGGCGCCATGCATAGTACTGTTGCTGAAGGCCATCATAAACCTTGGTTTTCATGGTGTTATATGGTTCTTTCACCATGAAAAAAATTCCTTCTGTATTGCCAAAGTATTGAGAAAGCCTGAGAAAAGGAATTTTTTTCCAATTAAAAAAGAGTATGTACAAAATAAGTTTTTAAAAAGTACATAAAGCTGAAATTTAGATGTCTTGACTATTCTGAAACCATGTGTACAAAATATGCATTATGTCATCTAGTTGTCTCCAGTTAATGTATTTTAAAAGCAAGGAGATATATCTGTATGTAATACCAATTTACTTTTTAAGTATCTTTATACAAGTTAATATGCAAATGGCCTGCACTTGATATGACAAATTGGTAGCATCCTGTCACTCATCCATTGCTTTTGATTCAAATATACTTTCCTGTGAGAGGGAAAATTAATGTCAAAATTAACATAATTTGCTAAAATTATTATATATTTGAGGCTTATTAAAAAATAATTCCATGAAATTGAAAATTTGAGGTACAACTGTATTGACTTCCCATTGAAACATCTCCAAATTTGGAAATATCTCAATGTTTTACTAAACATTGCAATCAGAGAGTCAGATATTTATCCATGTAAGAAACATTGATACCTATAAAGAATTTATATAAGAATTTATCTGAGCCAGACTGACAAGATATGCCAAGGAGCAAGATCTCAAATTCTTTGTAGAGTAACAGCTTTACAGTTTTTTTTCATGCATTTGAAATTAAGGAGGTAAAATAAGGAAGATTACATGGAGGTGGGAGAAAGCAAGATGGGGATTGGATTACAAAATAGTTAACAAGGTTATGTGCTCTCTGGAGAGCTAATACCCCCTTCAAGAGGTATGATTTCTGATATTTCTAAGGTGTGTTAACTTAGAAGTACAAGAACAATGGACAGGGCTGGCTTAAAACCTTTCACTAAAGAAGTTGCAGACCTGGAGCATAACTACCCATCATAACCTGCTCAGTTAGGAATTAATTTGTGATCGGATCACCCTGTGAAGTTACTGTCCATAGAACCTCCTTTTTTTCCCACTCACATATTTAACTAGAGAGGAGTTTTAGTTCTCTCTCTCCTTTTTTTTTAAATTCCTCATCCCAGGATATGTTTATTGAGTAGAGAGAGAGGGAAGGAGAGAGAAAGAGAGGGAGAGAGAGAGAGGGAAGGGAAAGGGAGGGAGGGAGGGAAGGAGAGAGGGAGAGAGAGAGGTGGTTTGCCTCTTGTATGCATCTTAACTGGGGATTGAACCTGCAACCTAGGTTTGTGCCCTGACCGGGAATTGAAGCCACAACCTCTTGCCTTTTGGTGCATAAGACGAAGCTCCAACCAACTGAGCAACCCAGAACCAGGCTGTTGTTCTTCTTTAACTGTGAATTAGTCAACATAGACTTCCATCAAAACAACAGATAAATCAGCTAGTTGTTCCAGTTCTGATATACTTCTTGGACTCTTATACAAAACAGATTGTAGTTCTTTCTTCAACCTGCTATTAAATTGATGTTATGTCTTTTCATATCAGAAGACATATGATGTTAGTTTGTCCCATTATTGGTGACGCTAAATTTAATCATTTGGCTCAGGTAATTCACAGATTCTCCATTTACGAATTCTTTTTTCTTTCTGTATTAACATATAATCTGTGGGGATATATGCTGAGACTGTGTACTATTCTCCTACAGTCTTTCACTAACAATTTTAGTATCCATTGGCAATTTTCACTAGCAGTAATCATTTCTGTATTTGTGGTAAGGTGATGATTTTTTTATCTCGGTCATTCCCATTCTATGTATTAGTAATCTTTTAGGACAAGCCCCCCTCACCTCCTAAAGTCACCCATTTTAATTTTTTTATTTTTTATATTAGTAAGAGCTCATGAATCCTTTGATAAACATTTTTTTATAATTTATTTTTGTTAATACTTGTTTTATAGCAAGTTGTCTCTAATTTGGCTGATGAAAGAAAGTCTCTTCTGGGTGACTTCTATATCCCTAGCATGACTAATTGGTTTTTAAGCACCTCAGTTTCTAACATAAAAGAGATGAAAAGCTATGTTAAAAAATAAAATTCAGTTGAATCATTGACTTACAAAGTATTAGAAAAAAAGTTATTAACAGTATTATTGGGACAATTAGGAAAATTTGAATATTGACTATATATTAGAAATTAGTATGTATTAATGTTAACTTTACTTACTGTGAAAATCTTACTGTGTTCCTGTAGGATAACACTATTGTTTTTAGGAGATATATACTTTAATTTTGAGAGGTAAAATGTCATCATGTCTTTAAGTAACTATAATATTTCAACAAATGCTATAAAATGTTAAAAGTTTATGAACCTGGGTAAAGAGTATATTTTCCTAAAGTTGGAAATATTTTAAAATTAAAGTTGGAATAAAAATATAATAATTATATTTACATAATTATCAACTGTAATATAAGCATAAATTTACTCAGCTAATGGAACATGGTGTATGGCTTTAACTGATGTTTTTTTTTTTAATAATTTATTTATTTGTTTGTTTGTTTGTTTGTTTTTTAGAGAGAGGGGAAAGGAGAAAGAGAGGGAGAGAAACATCACTGTGTGGTTGCCTCTCACTCATGCCCCCAACTGGGGACCTGACCTGCAACCTAGCTATGTGCCCTGACTGGGAATCGAACCAGCAATACTTGGCTCACAGGCTGACACTCAACCCACTGAGCCACACCAGCCAGGGTACTTTAACTGTTTTTATACTAATGTGAACAAACAAGGACTTCAAGTTACAGGAAATCTATTTGCTTACTTAAGTTGATAAAAATTCAATTCTAAAACATCTAAAAAAAAACCATGCCTCAGACAAAAAAGTAAGCTACTAAGCACAGATGGAAGAAGAAAATGTGCAATTAATTGAATTTTTAGGTAGAAAATTTGTTTATCTAAAAATGGTCTTCTCATATTTGCAAAAAAAAAGTCCCTGTCACTTTACTATTTGTATAGTTTCTTATATATGCTAAATATAATTGAACTTCTGTAATGTTCAACAAAAAGTATGAAGGAGATATAGATGATTCAGGTAATTATGTACAATATAAAAGAAGGTAGGCATTTTGTATATCAACGTATATCTTTCTCATAACATTAGGACTGAAGGGCTTAAAAGTTACTTTGTATAAATTTTGTTTAACTGGGATCCATTTAATTAAGATATAACTTGAAAATTTCACCCACATTCTCAAGGACTCCTACAGGAAAAAAAATACTTTTATGGTAGCTTGGCAAAATATTAATGTTTTACCCTTTGAGAAAAGGAAAAATGGAAACTGAATTCGTTTCCCTATGTTATTACTGAATTGTCTGTCTGAATAAAGTTTTCTGAAAAAAAAAGTTAAATAAAATATGTGGCTCTGATTAAACATAGAAAAGATGTATGTATATGTATGTATCTGTGCACAGATACATACATATTCACATACACATATATGTATGTATTCTTATTTAATACTTACAAATCTGATAATATGGTTATGTATACTATTTTACAAATGAAAAGACTTGAACATAGGAAATTTAATCTCAAATATACTATCTTTAAAAGTAAATTTATGTCGTTTTCAAGTTACTTATGGTATTTTTCTGGAAGGAAAAATATTTTTATAATATGCAGGACACACAGTTTATCTAGATGATGAAGCTACTTCCACCTAGTCAAGGGGGAATAACAGTATGTTATTTAACAAGAAGAGAAACTACTACAAGATATATTAAATTGTTTGAAATATTGAGATAAAAAAGAAATTAATAAGCACTAATTATTATAGTACCAGTATTAAAAGTCATATAAAATTTTTGTTCTTTGAAGCATTGATTAAAATAAAATTTATTTAAATTATTAGAGAGGTTCTTTTTAATTACAAAGATTTGTAATTAAAGAGGTAGAGACAACAGGTGAGCAGTGCAAATTAGATGTGCTGTAAATCAGAATGCATATATGAAATTGAAAAAATCTGACTGGACTATGCACGCCAATAAGTGGCATATTATTATCATTTTTAAGTTCTTCTTTGTAAATCCAACTAATCTATATTTAGACTTCTAAACAAGGTTCTATCTTCCTAGGTCATTGCTGCTTTTTGTTTTTAGTGTTACTTTATTTTTTTTAACTGTATGATTCTAGTTTAAAGAGTAAAATTATGTTAACCAACTTTAAATTTTATTTGTTTAACATTTCACAAGATAGTTAAATCGTTTACCTATGCATGTTTTCACATGATAGTTGGGCATCAGTTATAAAATATATGTAGCATGTTAATGAATAACAGGAAAGAATATGTTCAAATAAATAATATGAGATTAACATTTTGACTCCTACCATAAAATAGTTTACTAACTGAAATATTAAAATTTAACAGACATCTAAGCATTACCATTTTTAGATTATTCCATTAAACAGGGTTGAACATATGTTTTATATATATGTATATGTATTATATATATATATAATCAATATAATCTTTTATAATCTTTGCAGACTTTTGCCTGTATTAGTCAATTTTGTTTATGAAAATACAGAAAAATATAATCTAAGAAATGATAATATAATAATAATGTATTTTAAATATAAGAAACTACAAGAATTTTTTAATTATGGAAAATAAAATAATTGAGTGAGACATTAATGTAATTTAAGTCAGAAATTTCTCTCTTCAAAGTGAGTTCACAATGAAATTAATTGGTGATTTAAATAATTATCCAATTATCTCCTTCTTCTCCTTTATGATATTTTACTAATTATTATGTATATGTAATAGAACATATATATCAGAATCTCTGGTAAATAATAATCAACTTTAGAATTTAATAGTTTAATCATTACATTCTATTTAATAGTTTTTTAACAGTTTAATAGCTAATATGGTAATATCCTGGGCTAGTGTTATCACAAATATACTAAAAGAAATACGGACACAGCTCAGATGACTTAACCTGTAACATACCAAAGTCAAAGTCACAGCTAAGCAAATGTATAAAGGTTTTATAGAAGGCCCTGTGGTTCTGAGAGGTGAGAAGGCATTAGGCATTGCCTTGTGAAACTTGGCTTTACAAAAGACTTGACTGTGTGAAACAACACCAAGTGTTATTTGGTAAATATTTCCCAAATTCTCTCTTTGTCTTTCCATCGTGTGCTCAGTTTCTTTTCCAATTGCCAAAAGACTAGTAGGGAATGAAATATTGCTTCTTTGCTATCATACTGATTGTACAGTTCTTACTCGTTGGTATCAGATGTCATGGTAATGAATCAGAAAATACAGGTTTTGTGAAAAGTGACTGAGAGATTAGAACAATGATTGATAATACATGTGTATTCCTCTGTGTCAAAAGATGACAGATGGGATGGTGGCTTTTGGTGTTGAGACCTATGTATTGCAGTATATTTTGTTAATGATGAAGAGGACAACATAAACTGGGAGATGGTGAAATATTCTGACAACACTAAACTATTTTCGTTAGTTAAAAACTAATGGGGTTTGGGAAATGCTGCAGATGGCTCTAATCATACTAGAGAATTAGGCAGCCCAGTGGCAGATGAAATTCATTTTTGATAAATGTACAGGAAGGAATATTGAAAAATTGTAATCTAAACTCTCCATGTATACTATTGGGTTTTGAACTTACAAATTCTCTAAGGAGCAAAAAAATGTTTACTGCTACCATAACTGGTTCAATGAAGGTATCCCCCAATGCACATCCTTTTGGAAATGGCTGAGTAGATGCATGAATGTGTTTAGAAAAGTGTTTAAAAATGCAAATAATAGGAAAAGCTGTTTTGAGACAGATAAAGAATGTTTTACCCATTGTAGCAGGATGGATTTCTTTTGGGTAAGAAGCGAGAAGTGACAGAAACAAGATAGTCACTAAAACTTGTGGACAGAGGGACTAATTCCCGAAGTAAGATTGAAAGACAGGCTGACAACTGGAGAACACATTTACATATGCCCAAATCTGTTAGTACCATAAAGGTTTTCAATTTTGAACAAGAGTTGAACCATGGAGAATTTGATCTCATTAACAGGGCAACAATTGCAGGGTCCTGACAATTAATACATGAGTTTGAAGATACGGCACTTGAAAGTTAAAAATTCAAGGCTTAGCTCTATCTGGTACTTGGTTGTAGGTGATAAATTCTGAATGTATATAGATACAGTCTCTTTGTAATATTTTTACTCTATGGAAAAGTGTGATTATATTAGCATATCAAAGACCATGCTTCCAATTTATCACGGCTTGAGTAAATAATAGGTAAGAAAGCAAGGAAAGTATTAGATGCATACCCAGAGACTGTCTTCAACTGAAGAAATTCAATAATAATTGCTTACACTATATTTTAAATTTTGTTCTTAATGAGTAATCAGAAAACAGTTTTAAATGGTTTGTTTCTGACTCACACTCAACTATAATGGGGAGAAACATCCTATAAATTTAAGGTGCATTGATAAAATTGACAGCTTTTTTCTGGTTGTTGTTAACTGAATGAAACCATTTACTTTCTTTAATGAAGGAAACATAAAACTATGTATTATTTTCTCAAGGAATTGCAATTAAGTCTTTTGATCTGTTAAAATAAGTCAAAAGTATCAGGATACATATTATGTAAATACATTTTATAATTCATGAGAAACAAAGCTTTGCAAGTGATAGAAGTAAAGTGAGTACTAAGAAAAATAAATGAGCAGATATTTTAAATTATAGTATACATTTTATGACCACTAAAAATGATTAAATAAGCTGAACTTAAATATGACAAATAACCCTACAACAATTATATAATTATATACTGTTACAGCAATATCACACAAACTGTTCTCATTGTATTGACAATGGTTGGAATTTTTCCAGACAGACATCATTTTAGATATATATAGTCTTGTAAGAGACAAAAATTTTCCCCTACCATTTTAGGTTATGTTAGCTGGCTTAATATTTAAATAGACATGAGACATTAACATAAGAAAAACAATTTTAATTTCATAAACATATATATGAAATTAATTTCTTGTAAGTTGAAGGCATGAGTAAGGGTTTAAGAAAAAAATCAATTTTTGTTCTGAAAAATGCATTTAAGTTGTAAATGTCTTTTTAAGCCTTTGAAGTGCCTGTGATTCTATGTACGTAACTCATCACAGACTGGTGTTAATGAGTACATATAACAGTTAACTACAACTTAATTGAAGGCATATATATATGGATCTCACAAAGACATTAGAGGCTCCCAGAGAGCTGTATATACCACCCTGAGCTAAGCTGAGTGGGATAGGAGTTTAAGTCTACAAAGGGAAGGAAGACAATTCACAAGAAGATAGCAAGAGCTAATGTTTGCTGAACAAATATTTGAACAAACAGGACCTGCAGAGCTCTACCCAGCTTACCACACCTGGTCCATATCTTTGTTGTTATCATGATGATAGTTTTCTTCCTGGTACAGATCCCTATATGAGTTATTTTTATCAGTTATTTTTATCAGTTGATGAGTCTTTTGAGCCTTGACTGTTTTCAGCTCAAAATAATTTATACGACAAAGTGGCATATTCTGAGGAGACTTGTTCTGAACCCCTTCAATATTTATATTGGTTATTATAATTGCAGAACGTTTGGTATATAATTATACCACAGTGTATGTATTACACTACTGTATGTGGGTCAGTAGTTTTGGTTCATAATTAGAATTTGCTGCAAGTCATCCATTCTTTTGATACATGATTCCTAAATGAAGAATTCAGTAAAGTTTACCTTTTGCTTTCTATTGAAACAATATTGGGAATATAATTTCTTGAGGTGGAACAGTTCTCTTTTGGGAAGAAACATTACTTGAGAAGACTTCAAGGAGCATTCTTTCTAACATCTTTTTGTAACAGATACACACAATGAGCTTATGTGGATCCATGTAAGGTTTTCATATTTTTAAGTATTTCTTTTTAATGAAACCTGAACATTAGATTACAGACATGCTAAACAACTCTTTAGATTATTTTTGATATTTTTATGAGATTTTATGGCAACTGCTTAAGAACTTGTTTAGGTCTATTGTACATTAGAGCAAAACTACCTAAATGTGGGTTTGGAGATTTGTGAGTGTTTCCAAAATGTTGGCTTGTTGAAAATTGACTAGGGAGGCTAAGTGAACCTATAGTTGCTGAAGCAATAGCAATGGGAAATGAATAAAATGAATGAACGGTAAGAAGGAAAGGACTGTTCAATAACATTTCTTATCCTAAGCATGTCTCTCTAAATGCCACATGTTCTCTCAAGATGTTGAACAGACGGATTCTATGGGGATGCCCCAGTTATCAGCAACACAATGAGAAAGGCACCTGAACCTGTGATTGAATCCTTCTGCTGCATCTGCATTGCCCTCTGGCTCTCAGCATTCCTAGAACTCAACTCTTACTAGTAATAAATCTCTCCCAGCACACTCTGCTGAAAGTTCACTATTTAAACATGCTGTTTCCCTTTTACTAAATAACTTGTATAAGTGAAAATGAATAATATTGGTCACTGGAGTTACAAACAAAAGTGGTTCCATGTGTGTTTCCAGAGTCAATATAATTCTGCAAAGGGGTAGCATTATTCTCTAATTCCTCTGGCTCTCTAAGAAACTCTGCTGATCCTAATTCTCCATATGAAGGACCTGCTTACTATCATGGTGTCAGTTTAAAGTTGTAATTTGTTTTTAAAACCTCTGACAAAATAACTGTTTTTGAGGGAAAGGACACAAACCAATTAGTATAATAACCACAATAGTAACAGCTTGGGAAGATTTACTCACTTCTCTTTTATATTACATTATCTAGAGATTCATGGGCACACTTTCAGTAGCAAGGCAAGAGTTTTACTCTTTATTTTTAACTTTCATTTCTTCCAGGAGTCCTGAGTTAGGGGGGAAAGAAATGACTGACTGATCTTCTAAATAACTCCTGTTACCAGAGAAATAATCTCGGTCTCTTATCTTGCCTTTTATAAAAGTGAGCAGAGAGTCTCTATTTGAGGGCATATAGTTTAAGGGCAGATTGTAGCTTGTTATATGTCAGTGAGGGATAAGTACAATTTCCACTATCCATGGTTAAAGAAATAGGAAAAAAAAAAAGACCCAATTGAACCTGATTTCTCAATTAAAAAGAATTAGAAATATTGCAACACTTCAGAATCATTGTCTCTTTGATTTGGACTCTTGTAGCATTTGTATATTATTAGATTTTAAGTTTGCAGTCTGTCATCCTGCTCTCCCATGGCACACATGTGTAGAAAATATTTTATCCTTCATGAAGACAGGGTGTTCAGGGTGTTTTTCACTACCCCCTCCAACCTCTCTCTCATTTACACTGTCTCTATCTTACTATACCACAAAATAAATACATACTTCATTGATAACTGTTTGAGCAAGTAAATGAATAACTTTAACAAAGATAATATAGAAAAAACACTTAATATCTGTGATGTGAGGAAAAATGGTTGAAGTCTGAGGGGATGAAAATGGAGAGGACTTCTAATTTCTCCCTTCAAAAACGCAGCATTTCTAGAAATATGTGTTTCTGTATTCCATATTTTTTTCAGTGCCATCAACCTATGTGTTTTTATGGTAGAGAATATAGAAATTCCCCTAAATCCTGGTTTCTAGGGATAAAAGTACAACCTAACATGAATTAACTGCTCTATCACTGATTGTTTTTGAAATTTTCTCTTATCTTAATATTCTTGATGTTGCCTTTCTTGATTCTTTACCAAATTTTATGGCCACTCATATCATTCCCCTTCTTTTCCCAACAAAAAGAAATCTTTCCTAAAACTAAGTTCATGTCTATCTTCTCATTTCTTATCAAGCAATAGCTTGAGCTCTCACATTTATATAAATGACTCATTGTTTTTTATATCTAGCTCTGACCTTTCTTTTATTAATCAAATCTCACATTGTCAAGTAAAATAAGGAATCTTAAATTTTGTGTGCTCAAAATTGATTTCTTCTATTTTACTCTACCATTTCTGCCATATTTTCCTCTTTTCACCAAGGGTTGAAATATCATTGACTCAGTCATTAAATAGATGCTAGAATGATTCACTCAATTCTCCTTCCCTGACAATCTCCCTTCCATCTCAGCTTTTACAATTTCTCAGCCCATCCGAAGTGTTTTCTGCATAATCTCATGTCATTATTCTGCATTTTAAGTCAACTCTTTTGTTGCTGCAAGATATGTGTCTACAATGACCTTGTTTTTTTTAAATAGCAAGATGTCAAAAAATATTATTCTCCCACCTGAAAACCTTCTATTATTTGTCCAAGTCTAGATAACTCAACCTAAATTTCAGCTCCCAAAATCCAAATGGTAGGATTCTCACATTTACCTCCCACGTATACATTCATATAAATTAAGCCCAGAAAAACAGACTGAGAATCAGGGAAACCCAAAGTTGAAATGTAAGCCTTCGATGTACTAGTAACTTTGGGTGACATGAATAATCTCTTTTGGCCTATTTCTTTACTGGAAAATGATGATTGCAACATTAGAATGTTCGATGTCTAAAACAATGGGATTATAAAATAAGGTGAAATATGCAAACACGCAGAGTATATTAGGGTCACACAAAGTAGTGGACTTTCTCAGAGACAACTCCCCTTTTGACTAAGTTACTTGAGTTTAGGAACAAGCAGTTAATCACAATGGTAGGAAGGAACTAAATTCTGCTATGAGAGGATAGAAAGTTTTGAGTCAGGAAAGTAAGAATCTAAGAAAATTCCTTGGTGAGTAGAATAGTGAAACAGAGGGCTAGCTGAACAAAATTTCCAGGCAATTTTCAGCCAGATGCAGAGAAGTTCACCTTTCTAGAGATAACATCCAGGCCACAGCTGTATTTCAGCTTCAGGTCTAGAAAAGCAGCAAAACCAGGTGGGCTACACCAGGACCAGCTGCAATGACTAACCACCCCCTGTCCTGGCACTGACCAATCAGTGGAGACCACAAACCTGAAAAAGCACACCTGGGAAACTGATGAATATTCTGCTGAAACTCTCCCCTAATATTCTCACTTGCAAGAGAGCGATAAAAGCCTCAAGACAAAGAACCCAGCACATGCACACTCCCTCTGGGGAGCAGGCCACACATTCCCTTTCTGCTCTTCTTCCCTCCCATCTTCCCCCACAGGAACTGAACTCTAAGGGACCCTGAGGTCTTACAACCAGGGTAGAAAGGAGCAGCAGCAGCTTGTAACAGGCTGATACCCTAAACCTGTCCCTAAGGCCTCCTTTTCTTGGACTTCCCAGTGAGCTCAGGCAGCCCAGCCCAGGCTCTCCTGTTGCTTCCTCTATACGAAGCCCTTCCTTGTTTTACTGTCCTCACAGTCACCTGTACTCATGCTGTAAAATCTTGCCTATATGAAGTCAAGAACCCACACACTACTGACTGGCCATGGGCAGACCTGCTCAGTGACAGGGCCTCAGTCCTGTAACAGTTTTAATCTGTCAGTCATTAGCTGTGTTGAAAGCTGAGTTCATTTATCAGAATGGCAACTACTCCACTGATTTTTTTTTTTTTTTTTTTTTTTTTACTTCTCAAAAGTGGCCTCAGGATTAAATGAGATACCACATGTGGAAGCACACCTAATGTGAATCCTCTCCTATGAAGAACTAAATAATATATTTTCTTTTTTATCTCAATGATTATTATAACACAGAGGTGGTTTTAATAGAGAATTATGAATTGATGATTATTGATTTAATTAATGTGTTACTCCATTATCAAGTGAAACTTTTAGATCTATTTTTGGTCTGTTTTAGGAGTGGAAAGAACTATCAAACTTGAATAATTTATTATTTTATCGTTTTCTTTTCTGAGTTATGCTTTAGGATATTTCTAAAGCACCTTACACTTTTTATTTCAAAATTAGTCACTAAAAATCAATGCCTCAATCAATAGTCTATGATTTAGATTTTGGGGGCTTAATTGTGTTGCTGGATATTTTTTTGTAGGTAAAATATTTTTTAAAATCATTTAACATTAGATCTTTGAGATTTAATTTTCAAACTCATAATAAGGTCTATCTACCACTATTTGAAATATGCAAATAATGCATTTCTTTTCAGTCACCTGACACTGTGGATGGTTAGAGTGAATGAGTTTAGTGAATTCTGACATGCAATTCCAGGAGGGAAAAAAGGAAAGTTAATCATTATTTCTCATTCATTTCTTTACATATTTAATTTTCCATAGATTAGTGAAATGGCTTCATTACAGGTATTTAGACTAGATTAGCAAATACATTGGTACTGATAGCATCCACACAGATTTGTGATACTTGGCATCACTATCTACATCTGCTTTGAGACAGAGGTGTGAGAGGCTCACTGTGCCAGGCTGTCTTTGTGTTATAATTGCATGGACTTACTTCATTCGGCTATGTGTACATTATTGCAGTTCTACTAAAATGACTCTGTTTTTCACCAAGCACAATGTAGTCATGCATCAATACATTTTTAATTAAAAGTGTGTGACAGGTACAATAATGAAACACACCAAATAATTTTCTCAAACATTTTATCTCCTCAAAAATAGGTAATCAAAGTCTTGTCTCTGTTAGTCAGTAAAAGTATATTTTTTATTTAGATGTTTGATTAAATATCTAAGAACTTTATGGTACACCACTGCATTTTGGTTGTAAGTAATACACCACAGATATTATATGCTGTTACATCAAAATAAAGCATTTATTGTTGACAAAACAAAAAGAGGTGACAAGCAATTTGATGAGTTTTTTTATCTTTATTTTTAATGTTCATAATGGAGGATGTTAAGTCAGCAGTGGTATAAAAAATGGAATTAGTTATAACATGGCTGTTTCAGGAGGAGAGAACCAGTGAAAAAGCTTAGATTCAGAAGAACTGAGGAAACAACTTCATGGTGCTTGTACTAAGATCCATAAATAACATGGTATGATTACTATCTTGATGTAGAGGTCTTATAGAAAGTTTAATCTCTCTAAATGATTCTAAACATAAAAGTTGGATAAAAAGCAAAGACTAGAATTTCTTGAATTATTTGGATATGTCACACTGGAAATTCCCCCAAATCAATGAACTAAATGTAAAGTGGCAAATCCACTTTTACTGAAAACATCGGATCTAGTAGGTCAATTACTAATGCAACAAGTTCAGAACCTTCATGAAAAGGGACTTAGTTTTCTTGGATGGTCATACATCTCAAAATGATTTTTTATATCAGTAGTTTATATTTAAATAATTCATTAACCAGTACTAACAAACACAAAATAAAGTATGCTCCTAACATTAGTATCAATTGTGTATTAATTCTACATAAAGTTAAGTCATATACTAAAAATTAACTGGTGTTTGTTATAAATAATATTGTATGATCTTGTTGTGAATGCACATGAGGTGAATGAAAACTAGAAAACTTTGGCAAGCTTAAAACTTTAATTTATTTGCATTGGTTATGTGTTTAAAAGATGTATGACTATTAAAACATGTAGTACTTATTTATATAATATTTTCAAGAAATCATTTTTCTGTAGCCCATATTACCTTATCAATACAAACTTCATCACATTAGGATGAACTTTTATGGTCAATGTTTATTAAATAAAATAATAAAAATATTAATATGGAAGATTTCTTATTTTGAATTTTATTCCAATTCATTTGATAATGATATTACTAAAGTTAAAGCATTAAATAAAATTAATATAATTAAATTAAAATGGCATGATTCATATTCTCAAAAAACATATAATTTTGTTTAGGAAACAATAATTTTGCAAAGAATGCTTCTGCAAAATAATACTATATATAACCAAACAAAATGTATTTTCATTTGGTGGTAAAAACTAAGAATCTTAAATTGGAATACTTAGTGGTTATATGTTCTGTGCTGTTATCTGCTCTAGTAAAGTGGGACATTACAGATTTATTGAACTGTGATTTCTCATATATACATGAGAATAAAATAGAAATTGTAGCCAATTACATAGGATTTCTAAGAAAAGATAACTAAATTGTGTTTATGTCAAGGGTTTTATTAACTAGAAAACTCTACATACACATTTGTGGGTTCATTTTCCTAAAAAAAAAATGTTATTAAGCCCCTGACTTAATATCATACTGAGAATTGAAGAGTGACTGTTGATAGTTAAAGGAGATGGACGGGTAGAAATATCAAGCAGAAGACATAACATACAGTCAGTCATGACCTCCAGGTATACAACTCCAAGGCAGGAAGGCTGGCATAGACCTTGGAAATTTCACTTACATGATGTATCCCCCAGAGTTATGCAGTACACTATTCTGCATGGCTACATGTACAGTGGTTCTAGTGAAACTAGAGAGCTTGGCAATTTCCAGAAGTGAAATAACCCTAATGTAGCTTGGCTTTATTTAGTGACCTAGAGTGGCAAAGAGCTGGAAATAAAGAGAAAGGCTAGGTGAGATAATTTAGGGTTTATATAAGATCATTTTGAGAATGTTGAGAATGTTGTACTTTATCCTAGGAGAGAGGGAAACATGATGGTTTGGGAGGAAAAGATCAGAGCTGTCCAATAAAAGATTAATTTTGATTGTTTTGTGATAAATGGATCTGATGGGTCAGGGTTCTGGTTTTTAAAACTGTAGTAGTTTAAGCTCAAAACAATGGTGCTCTTCATTAGGGATATGGAGACACAACAGCGTACACGTTGTGAGCATTATAAACAGGATTTGATAGAAACCGTAATTAGCAGTGATACATTAAGTGAATTCATCAAAATTTTCTATTCATTATCTTATATTTCAGGTGTTATGCAACATTAATTGATGGAATGTCCACTTAAATTAAGGTGGTGCTAGTTCTTGATTCTAGAGCAGACTTTATTTGTAAATTGTTGTATAGATCTGTTCTAATCTTTTTGGAGGCTATCTGAAAGATTAATACAAAGAACTTGTCTTTGTTTTGACTAACTCAGAGCTCATTCAACCTACAGAATGGAAAAAAGAAAGTATTTACAAAATGCATATCTGAAAATGTCTATAAAGAATTCTTAAAACTCAACAACAAAAAAGACATGTAGAATAATTTTTAAAATGGACAAAAGTCTTACGTATATATTTTTCTAAAGATAAATCTCCAACAACACATGAAAAGATGCTCAACATGATTAACCATTAGAAAAAAAAACAAATCAAAACCACAGTGACATACCACATCACATATACTTTTGTATTTACACCTGTGGAAAACAGGTATTCAAACATGAACATGAATGTTTAGAGCAACAATATTCACAATAGTACAAATGTTCATCAATTGGTGAATGAATTAATAAATGTGGTATATCCATATAATAAAGTATTATTTAGCCATAAAAAATGAAGTATTAATACATTCTAGAATGTGAATAAATCTCTAAAATATTTTGCTAACTGTAAGAAGCCAAATGTTAAAGGTAACATAGTGTATGGTTTCATTTAGATCATATTTGTAATTGATAAAAAATCCATAGAAAGAGACAACAGAATATTTGATTGCAGGGTTTAAAAGGCAAAAACTACTATATGGGTGGAGGTTATTACTTTAGAGTGATGAAAATATTTAGAAACTAGATAGAAGGAGTCATATGTCCCACATTCTGAATATACTAAATGCCACTGATTTGTTCATCATTAAATGTATAATTTTTCATGAGAATTTTACTTTAATAAATTATTAAAAAATTAACAAAAACAGAATGTGTATTGATGTTCAGGTATGTGATAGCTGCTAATCCTTCAATAATGAAACCAACACAAACTTTTTGAATCTATAAAACAGCTTAGGATATAATTATAAAGTAAATTATTATTTCTCTTATAACATGATTGTCTATTACGTACAGCAGAAAAAGGAATTGAGTCCTTCTCCTCATACATGTACTAACATCAGAAAATTTGATACACTCAAAGCAAATTGCCAAACAAACAGTTGAATTTAGTTGGTAATTTCTATTACAAAGATGCTGATATCATTCAGTGTGAACTATAATAATCTAATTAAAAATTAATAATGTCTTGACTGACTCTCTGAGTAAATTATCACATCTTATTAATGAGTATTGTATAATATTAGGTGATATCTTTCTAGTTATTTGATTTTTTCCTGTCTTAGGAAGTAAAGTTAATGAATTATGTGAAATATTTTACTTGGTGCCCATTTTCTAAATAGTTTGACTTATCAGAGAGGTCCCTCTACTTTATTCAAAACATTGGTTAATTTTCTGTGACTTTCTGTCATTACTGTAAAAATTTGAAATAGGCGATATGTTGACCTTAAGGGCAATGAGAAGCAAACTGATCAGCCTTCTAATAAAATTCAGTTTTTAGATATTTATCAATTGAATTACTATTTGCTTTAATAAGCCACTTTTGAATTATTGATTCATTTTAATGAATCACAGATTGAGTGAAACTAAATAAGAAAAAATAAAAGGGCAAATTTAAAACTACATTCAAATGAAATATTAAGTTAAATGAGTTTTTTCTCTTATTTCAATGGTAGCTGAGACACACTGATTTATTTAAGAATAAAATAATTATTAAAAATATAACAGTTTCTGTGAACATGAGACTAATTTTCCTTTTCAATTTTATGAAATGTATATAAACAAAAACGATCATTAATTTTTTTTCTCTGAACTTGATAAGCCAGCTGAAAATCTCATGATATACTATCTTAGACCATTAGTGATTTGTGGACCATATTTTGAAAATTGCTTCCCTAAGTAATCTATATGTTTTACAGAGTCAAGGAAGGTTTTACTATGCTATTATATCTTAGATTCCTCTAGTTCTTCATGTGAAATAGTTACAAACATCATGGATTTCCTACTATACATAAATGGTTACATTCTGGTTTTGAGTAGTTCTGCTTTTCTTTAAAAAAAATACATTTATTGAAGGAGAGAGCAGAGTTGTGAAGTAAGTACTCTGGAACATTCCACTCTCTAGACATGTCTTGCAAGATTCCTAGTGGCCCCTTTGCCTCAAACACAATGCTGGGGAAGATGTCTAAAGAAAATCTTCAATGAGTTTGTTTTGCTTTCTAGAACACTAAGTCATACTTACTAAATGCAGGTGAGTGTTGCAGCAAAACCATCTTATTTAATGACAATGAACAAAACTTTTAGGTAACTTGACCTCCATCAAATCAACAGTATTGCATTTTCATTCTGTAAATATATTTATGTTTTTCCTATGTGAGTGCAATGTTGTAAACACTCAGAATAGCGACTGTGAACTTGTCAAACACTAATATAATTTTTCCAAAATCCCTGGAAGAAACTGAATTACTGTGTTATCACCTACAAAATTTCTTCTACTTCTGACTTAAAAACTATATAAAGTTATGGACGTTTTATTATTGATTTCTGCAACTACAATTGAAGACCATGAGTCAAGCACAAGGCTGCTTTGTTCGCAGTTAAGTCTCCAGCATCGAATAGAGGGCCGTTTCACGTGACATCAACTGTCACTTCTGTTTCACTTTAGCGAGAAATTAATTTAAAAAGAAAAATAAATATTAATTAATTTAAAACATGATAAAGAGAAATCAGTATATTTTATTTTAATCATTAGGTCTAATTAGCTCCTTACTTTAATTTTTTATATGATTTATTTGCTTATTTTCCATGTTAATGCTGATAGGTTTTATATATATATATATATATATATATCCAGAAGGTATCCAACCATGTAATATGAAAAAGAGACACTTATTGAAGAAGATATAAGAAACATTGTAAGTAGGAAAATGACTCCTCAGTCCTCCTTCAAAGTAGGCACCTTGGGACCTCACACAGTTCCAATCACCATCTGTTGACCCATCATATTTTCCTGAATCTCATGGATGGTCTGAAAGATCTTTTCTTTCAAAGGTGATTTTAGTTTTGTTGAAAATTCAGAAATTTCAGGGCATGAAATCTGGCCTGTAAGCGGATTGAGTCACCTGGGTGATTTGATGTTTTGCCAAAAAACTATGCAGAGATGTGATGCATGAGCAGACATATTGTAATGAAGCTACCAATCACCAGTTGCCCATAGCTGCGGACTTCTGGATCATCCAACTAGTTTTTGTGGAGGAACATTCAAGCTTAATGCAAAATTTTATGCAGATTTGTTGTTCTACTGACTCATTCATTTTCAATCGGAAGGCTACACATGCTTAATCAAGGCATCTACCACCCCCGCTGACTAGTAGATGCATGCACGTTCCAGTCCACTCTCCTTGGCTGTCAGGTTACATCGATGTTGTGCAAATCATTCTCATTATGTTAATAATGGTTGGACTTTTTCCACACAGACTATACATAACACACACAAACACACACACACATGCACAGACACATAAATTTAGTTAGGGCAAGTGAGTGAATCATACTAGCATCTAAGCAACTGGAAAACCTGAGGCACATAAGAAGTCAAGTGGAACTATGTATACAGTAATTTTAACTTTATATTGAAACATGTACTCACATTTCTAAAATATAGTAAATTAGTTACTAATCTAAACATTTAGTGCTATTTCTGATGTTCTTAATAAGAATAAAGAGTTCAAAAATTGTTTAAATTATTTTCAAATCAATAGTTTTCCTGTTCTAAATTAAGATACATTTTAAGTTGCAATATATAGTCTTACTACATTTTACATTTTAGTACAGTCCTTATTTCATTTATAACCTACTAGTGCAACACTGTATTTTCTATCAGAGTAATTACTACAATTAAGCAGAATAAACAAAAAATATATAATTTCACATTATCTCTATCTCGTTTATTTTTGTTTTTGATTATTTAAATTTATTGGAGGACATTGGTGGTCAATAAAATTATACAGGTTTCAAGTGTACAACTCTATAACACATCATCTGTATGTCACATTGTGTGTTCACCACCCAGAGTAGAAGCTCCTCTGTCACCATGTATTTGACCCTTTTACCCTCTACTACCTCCTCCCACCCCCTGTTCCCTCTGGTAACCATCTTGCTATTATCTGTATGAGTCTTTATTTGTTTGTCTTTTTGGTTCATTTTTTGCTTTCAGTTTTATTGCCCACATATGACTGAAATCATATGATCCTTGAGTTTTTTCCATCTGACTTATTTCAGTTAACGTGATAGTTCAAGATTCATCCATGTTGTCTCAGGTGAAATCACATTTGAAAAGAAGAAAAGGAGAGAAAACAACCCTGGTTAAATGAAGAATAAATCAGAATGACAAATCTGGAAAGTTATATTTCTGCTCACTTCTGATATCTTCTGACCCCAAGGATATGTTTAAACCTGAACTGTAAATCAACTATGATTTGGATAATTTTTAGTAGAAAATAGTAAAAAATGTAAAACAGTTCTATTTCCAAGTAGGGTAAGGAAAGCTTCAAGAGAAAAGGGTCAAATAATTTATGTAATTATTATATTTTTGTGGATTGTAAGGTAGTCAGGAGAATTAAACTCAAGATCATTTCTGAGAAGAGATGAAACAAGTGAACTCCAATCTTTTGTAGAGAATGTGTTACCAAACTAAACGGGTTCACTCATCAGTTTGCATCAAAGCCCAATCAAACTTGAAAAGCAATTGGCAGCCCCAAAATTAAAGGTTTATTTTTAAGGAAATAATGCCACAACCAGATTCACAGGTGTCTTCATGCTTATCTAAGACCTGACTTCTTGATAGGTTACATGGGTTTTACAAGGGGCTAAAGGAGTTAGGATTGTGGTATCTATTGATTTGTTGGCACTAAGGTAGAGGTATTTGATCATTGCTTGCGGTCCTGATGTCAGTCACGGCATTGTGCTGTCTGATTTTGTGGGGTCGGTCCACTTTTCTGAGTCTGGAGCAGAAACACAACTGAGGCCTGGATAACATTTCTCCTTTGATTGAAACTCATTTCTGTGGTCAGTAGACACAAGGCTTTGTTCCTACATTTCTTTGATAGTGACCAGAACCTCATGGTGCTTAGTGTTTAATGACTAAGGAAATGCATGTGCAAGGAAGAGAGAAGTACATGAATCAAGGCCCTGGATGAGCCAGTTCAAATCAAAGGAAAAAAAAAAAGAGAAAAGATCATATTAAAGAAATAAAGTTTCTGTATGTTTATAAATGGAAAGAGAATGTGGCTTCTATTATAAGTGGGTTAAAACAAAATATCTAAAATTATTAGTAAATTTTTAAATACCAAGTGTGGTCTAGTGTGACAAATCAGAATCCCTGGGAATGTACACCTGAGGTTTAATTGGCATTCACTTTCAAGCTTTTTCTTACTGGCCTCCACTGGTAGCACCAAAGAAAGATTAGGGCAGAGTAGAAGACTGGAGAAAACCCCTGCCGGGAGAGTCATAAAGAAAAAATTGCACACACTTTCTAGATCCTTCTATCATGCACGGAAAGCATTAAGCTGCTGTAGGAGAGTCAGGAAATCTCTCAGTCCTCAAGACCTAAATAAAGATCATTGACTTTTGGGTGGTGGGAGTAGAAGTAAAAGGTCTCTGCCCCAGGAGAAGGGCAGACAACTTGCTTGGGCCCAGAATCTGCAATAACACAAGGCAGAGGGTTGCTTCTACTAGGCAAGGGGCAGGAATGTCCTGATAAACAATTCCATTTAGAATTGCATTTTTAAAAAGCTAAAAATGTAGGAATAAACTTAACCCAAAAATCCAAAGACTTCTACACTTAAAACTACAAATCACCAATAAATATATGTAAAGATGCTGAAAATCACTAATAATAAGGAAAGTGAAACTCAAAACAATAAGGTACTTCCTCACACATATTAGAATGACTACTACCAAAATAACAGAAAGTAACAAGTGTTGACAGGAGTGTTGAGAAATTAGAATCCTTGTGTACTAATGTTTGGATTGTAAAATATTGCAACTACCATAAAAAGTAATATGTCAGTTCCTCAAAATATTAAACAGAATTATCATATGATCCATCAATACTACTGTGGGTGCATCACCAAAAGAATTGAACATGGAGTCTTTGACAGATATTTGTACAGTTATATTGATAGCAACATTGGTCACAATAGCCAAAAGGTGGAAACAACTCAAGTGTTCATCAGTGGATGAATGGGTAGACAAAAAAAAATGTCATTTCAACTCAGTGAAATATTATTCAGCTTTAACAAGAAAGAGAATTCTGCTATAACATGGATGAGCCATGTGAACATTATGCTAAACGAATAAAGCTAATCACCAAAATATTGCATGTATCCTTTTATAACAGGATTCAGAGTTAAATTCAGAGTGAAAGAAAGTAAAATGATAGTTGCCAGGAGTTGGGTGAGGGGAGGAATGGGGTTGTGTTTAGTGGATATAAATTTTAAATTTTCCAAGATGTAAAGGTTCTGGAGCTGCATAGTGGTGATGGTTACAAAACAACATGAATGTACTTAATGCCACTGAATTGTACACCTGAAAATGACTCACAGAAAATTTTATGTGTGTTTTACCACAATTAAAAATAGTAATAATTAAAAACGCATGTCTGAAAAAATAAAGACATATTAGAAGAAAATATTTGTAAAATATATATCTAACAAAGGATTTACAACCAGATTACATCAGAATTTCCACAACGCAATTTCATGAAAAAACAATCATTTTTTTTTACAAAATATACCAAAAGTCTAAACATATACTTTACCAAAAGAGATGTATAGATGGTAATTAAACAAAAGATGTTTGAAGTATCAGTTGTTTAGATATTGCAAATTAAATAAAAATGAAATAGTTCTATATATATACAAGATGTGTAAATAATAAAACAAAAACCTGACCTGACAATACCAAGTTTTGATAAAGATGCAAAGCGGTACAAAATTTTACATATTCTTGGTGAGTATTAAAATGGTACAGCCAATTTGGAATTAGTTTGGCAGTTTCACATACAGTTAAAAATATATTTACTATATGACCCCACTAAGCTACGCTTAGAGATATAAAAATATTTGTCCACATATATAGCTATGTTTGTAAATGTTTACAGAAGCATTATTGATCATTTTTCCATACTGGAAACAACCCAAATGTCCTTAGAATGGCTAAACAGATTTTGGGACATTCATTCAATGGAATATTAATCAGCAATAAAAAGGGACAAACTATTGATAAATGTGAAAATATGGATACATTTCAAAAGTGTTACACTTTTTTAAAATAATTCAAATACAAAAGGCTAGTACTGTATGATTTCAATAATGTGATATTCTAGATAAAACTAAGTATAGGGACAGATATCAGATCAAATGTTTTCAGGAACTGAGGTTGGGGTTAGGATTAACTGCAAAGAGGCTTAAGGAACTTTTAGGAAGATGGAAATGTTCCATATCTTATCTGTGGCTGTATTTATAGAACTGTATATGTTTTTCAAAACTAATTGAAATAAATACTGTGTCAGTACATTTTACTAACTGTAATATCTCAATGAGCTTTATTCTGAAAATGGCCAAAAAATAAGAGAAATAGGAGCTACTGTGCAGAAAGGATTTTCAAAAAATATTTGGAGGAAAGTTGGGGTTCTGTGAATTACAAGTGAATTAGCAGACTCCATGAAACAGAGAGATGGTAGTGTGATGATTAAGAATACACTGTTGAAGTCCAGATTGCAAGCATTTAGATGCTAATACTTCCACTCCCAGAGATGTGACTTTGGGCAAGTTGCTGAATTGCTATTCCAGGAAACAATGATGATAATAGGGTCTTCCTCATAGGATTATTACGGGAATTAAACTAATAAAACACTTATAGCAGTGCCTGACATATGGGAAGCACTACATAAGTGATTTAAAAAATATTATGTACTATAATGAGCCATTAACTCACAAATACATCTCTTAATTTATTGAATAAAGTAAATAATACAAATTAAAACAATCCCAAAATATTGAGACTTTTTAATTAATGGTTTGTTTTGAGAGTAGGAGGAAAAATGTTTAATTTTTTTTCCTTTGACAACCAAATGTTTATAAGGATTGTGATGCATATTTAAGTTACTCAAAGCATTTTGATAATCATTGTTACTTACAGATAATGTGGTTTTGATTTAAACAATAAATGAAAATATGTTCAACCAATCATTAGCCAATATTTACTGTTCTTCTCTAGGAGCTTGGCATAAAGCTATGTTTTGTGAATACAAAGATGGGCGAGGTTCCAGCACTGCTTTTAGTGTTTTATAGTCTAGTGGGGAAGAAAGGTATACAGATAATTACAATACAATAAGCAAAGTTCTGGAAGATAAGATATACACAGTGAAATAGGCTCTAGAAGGTCCTTACTAAAGTTAAAGCAGAAGAGAAAAAGAAGCAGTAAGCCAAAAGTTAAGGGGTTTAAACTTGCAGATCACTAGGTGATGGGTTAACTCTGGCTCCCTCCTTGAATGACCTTGAGGGAATAATTTAATTTTTTAAGCTACAGGTGTTTTTTGTTTTTTTGTTTTAATCTTGAAACACGGGACATAACAGTAAGTATATCACAGGGTTGTTATGATGATTAAATGAAATTATACATATGAAATGTTTAGTGAGTAGATAAATCTAGTTTTCAACAAATTCTAACTATTATTATAGTACTTAGTTCTACTTCTTAACACATTGTGCTGTTACTGCATCCTCAGTAATTATCCAATTTAGGATGGCAGGTATTATGGTCCTCAATTTACATATGAAAAAACAGGAGGAACATAAATGTCTTGGTCTGTATTTAGATATAGCTTTTTCTCATGAAAACCTGCATTCATTTTGTTATATCAGACTGAAAAGATTTTCTTAACTTTTACTGTGATATTGGTGATGTTGTACCCAGAATTATTTTTCTTGATCCACTGTGGAATGCTGCCTAAAACATGTATATATTCATACACACATACATTCCTATGACCCTTGTTCATTTTTAATCTAGTACATAGCCTGTGGTTTTTTAAATATAGCTTATGATTAATTTGAACTTATTTTATTCTGGCAAAGTCTATTTTTCCAGTTCCTTATATTTTTAATTGGGTTTATTTCACTATATTAAAAATATTGCTGTCAGAAATAACAAGAATAAAAATAGCAACATAACTTTGAGCTGTAAACTTGAGAATTTACACTCAGTTCCTTTTCTAAGGGTAAAAAGATAAAAGAAATATTTAAAGAATAAAAACATTCTGTTGCTGACTTGTCATGTCTTACTTGCCTTTTAAAAATAATTTTTAAATTTATTCTTTTAATAAAATATCCATAGTCCTTGACTAATGAGTAGAAGGAGACAAGTATTTTTCTGTGCTACTATTTAGGTGCCTGGCCGAGAAAAATATTGCACAAGTGAAAAAGATGCAAGAGGGATGGTAGGTGAACTATGACATGAGATTAAGCTCATATATTTTATTAAAATTTGTAAGACTCAGATTTGACGAGATGTACTATTCCTAACAATTCACTGATTTAGTCAATTTAGTTAATTTAATCACTTTTTTTTCCTTTATAGATGTCATGTTATAGGTTACCTGTTAGAGTTAAACTAAAGTAAGTAATATAAACAATAACAAAAAAATTGGCCATTTTGCGTTTTGACAATAAATTGCTGTCATTAACAGTGTAGGTAAGGTACATGGTTATTATCATATTTGATATACAGATATTCTGCCACTAGGAAATATATTTTCTAGGAGTGGAAAAATGACTCCATGTGTTGTTAATCAATCATCCAGTTAGCTTCCTGCTGGTAGTTGTGTAGATCCATTACTGTTGTGAATATTTTACCTGTGAAATCAGGAAGAAAAGGTAATTAGACGCACATTAACCAGACCTAGGGGTTTGTGTATAATCAATATTGATTGACTATCATAATAAGCATTATGAGGGAGATGGGTTTTAACTGTCTTGAAATATGAATAAGGTGGGGATTCTGAGAAAGCAATAGGGTGAGAAAAGGATACACGACAAAAATATAGCTGAAAGAAATATGCCATTTCTATAGTTTTCTTATTCATTACAAAAGATTGTCTATTCACTTTTTTTCAAAATCAAGGCACTTAATGCACATGCCTTCTTTTCTCATCCTATCAAATACTATAAATATGAGCCATGTTAATATATGATTTTTCAATAGTTCTTAAATGTAAGTTAATCTTAAAATAACATCAAGCAATATTCACATAGTCATGCATTCATTTATTTCAACATTCCTACCAAATTCTGTCTTTCCACTGCCATTCCTTCAGTCCAAGTTTTCACTGATTTAAGCAAATATTTCTATGTACCTGTGGTGTACCTGACACTATGCTGGGAATATAAGGATAAGTAAAACATGACATGAATCCCTAATTTTCGAAAGCTTATAGTCTAATAGTGGAGACAGAAATTAATCAAACTGTTCTATAAATGAATTTAAACCTATATCTAAGTTTAGTGCTAGAATAAGAGGTAAGTGGTGTTGTCAGAGCATATGAAAGGGGGAGATGACCTGGTCAGGGGTGTCAAAGCTTTGAGGAAGGAACAGTTGAATTTCAAGCTGAGGGATAAATAGAAATTAACTCGAAAGGGAAAACTTAAATGGAAGGCAAATCATATACAAAAGTCTATAGTTAGTGGAAAACTCTGACTCCAAAAAACCTCCGCTGCCTTGCGGCATACCTCTTCAGGGGAAAGGCTAAGGGAGTAAACCCCGACAGAAAATTCGGAGCCGGAGTCCCTAAGGCGGTTTGACGTTGTAGTCAACACCGGCAACTCCTGCGGCGCACCTGAAGCCAAGCTGTATTGACTCCGTCTTTCCCTTGGACCCTTCAGCTGCGAAGAGAGGGGGGGTCTGCTGCATGGGCAACAGCAGACCCTCCATATCACCCTGCCCAGGCTCTGTAGCTTCAGCTTCACTGGAGAGGACACTCCAGCGTCATCGCAAGATGTCGATTCAACACGGGAGGAGACAGATACCGTGTCACTCCCGAGTCGGACTGCACAGCCATTCTCGGCGGTGCAGATAGACTCTTAAGAAGCTACACCATCGTCTCTCGAGACGGACGGCTGCCGACGACGAGTTAGTGGACATTTGGCAAGATGAAAGACTATAAAGATGACCACACATTTGGATCAGGAAGTTCAAAGAGGAATTTGATGCCAGGTGAGGTTGGTTATTTCTCTCTTGGGTTATAGTTGAACATGCTCTAGTTCAACACAATGCTAGTTTCTTTCCAAGCCATACTTGTCATCTATGTTTTACTCAAGTATATATGATCATATCATTCCTATAGTAAGCTTTGAACATAATCTTGGACAAAGTAGTCCTTCTACCAGTTTTTTGTTAAATGACTAAATAAAAACACAAACTAATAAGTCAGTTATTCACAATATTTCTAAGAAATTGCAATGAGCTATAAGGAGTATAAAGGTGAATCTCTTTTAAATGTGTTGTTCAAATTCTGATCGATCACTTTCACAACTACCCATGTTTATCTCCTATAACTAGAGAAACATTACCCCTTCCCCAGCCTTCACAATTCAAGTAGCAGGTACAGAGAGATCCCATGTCTTCCTAATATTTCTCTCCCAAGTCCATCATAAGTTTGATGCTAGTGGTGAGTTAAGTCTTTTCCTTGATGCTTATTGCGACTTTTGACCATTGTTTCTTCCTTTTTTATTTTAAAATGTTTTAAAGCTCCTGGCTTCAAGGAATAACACACTCTCCCCTTCTTCCCACAGTTACTTATGAGACCCTGATCACTCTCTTTTATTTGTTATGAACACTCCAAACTCCTTGCAAATTAGAACTCTTAAGCTCATTAGTTATGTCAGGAATGATGTTTCTCCAGATATTTGCAAGGATCCCTATCCTACTTTGCTTTATTACCATCTGAGAAATCTCATTCTCCCACCCCTACCCCTATTATAGTTAAATCTATGGAAGTAGGGATTGTAATCTGTTTTGTTTATGTCTGCATCTCTCCCTAAAACAGTGCCAGGAACATAATAAGTACTCAGTAAAGTAAATAAATCTATTAAAGTGAATATGATATTCTCCTTTGTAGGGTTTTTTTTGTTTATTTGTTTGTTTGTTTGTTTGTTTTTTTAATAATATGGTTTCATAACCAGTGGCTTATTGGTCCTGGTTTTACTGATAGCACTTCCTCCACCACACTGGTTAAATCTTATTTCCTGCCCTGGGCTTTATGACAGTGATAAGAAAATTAACTTGTGTGTTCTGATCCCTGAGCAAACCTAAGATTCTAAGAGAGTTAACACCTGAGAAGACAACAGTTGACAAATAGAGGATGGCTGCTTGTTAGGTCACAAATATTATGGCTCCCATTTTGTGAGCCTTCTGAATTATATTTGACACAGCACCTCAAAGTGTTCCATAACATGATCAAACCACAGCTGCCTGTCATGGTGTCTTGTTAGCAATGCAATATTTTATTCATTTTATCTCCTTCCTTTGGGATCTTTTTCTAAAATAAACTGTGAGCACTCAAGTCCTTGTCTCAGGTTCTGCTTTCTGGATGAAACCCAGGCTAATGCAATTTTCCTGTGAAAAAAATTTCCAGAAAGTGCCTTGATATATAATAAGCATTTAATAAATATTTTCAGAATAAATGAATTTGATAACGTTTTATGAAGACAAGACACTTATTACACCTTTTGATGTCTTACGAGATCAAATTTGTCTTATTTATATCATCACCTATGTATTCTTCATTAATAACTGTTCATCAAATACCAAAAACACAATGGCCCAGGAGTCAATAATTTTTTTAACCTTTCTTTTTTGTATTGACATTTGGATCTTGGAATGTTTACAATCAAAGCTTTAGAATACCTTCTTTTTGATGAAAAACTAAATAGATTACAGTATGAAAAGATTCCCTGGTGTTTTCCACTAAAACCTCCCCAATGGAAGATTAATGACATTCTGTAGTTTAACTTTAAAACTCAAAAACTTTGAAAATTTGCACTTTAAGTTCTCTTCTTTCAGAACAATGTTTATAGTCACTGAATTTCTGCAAGCTACTCAATGGGTAAAATTCAAACCAAACAGTATAAATGAGAAATAAATGACTTCATATATCTTGGCAAAAGTAAGGTAAGGGACCACAGTTAAAGTGGTTTATAGTCACTCTCATTCCACATTTATTTTCTTTTTTCAACAATAAAAAGTAAAATCTTTATTTCCCAAAGTACTTCAGGCTGATGGCAGTTGACATTAGGATCATCATTTCCTGGTTCTGGTGTGGTTGAACCAGGGTTATGCTATATACATAGAAATACAGGCACAAAGGTTAACTGCTCAGAGAAGTCAGTAAGTGAATCTTCATACAATTCAAGTTCTCTCCTTAACTCTTCTTATGCTTGCAACCTCAGTTTCTCATACACACCCTACTATAAGTTTGTATTGTCTGTGCATAATAAAAGATAATTGACCTACCTGGGTTTATCTTTCTGGTCTTCAGTTTTTTTTATTTTTCATAATATAAAGTGTCTTCTTGTGGCTTATTTAAATTATTTGGGAATGGAAAGGGAAAAAAAAAGTTACTTTTCTAGATTTACAATAATGACTGAAGTCTCAATTTGAATTTTCCTGTAACAATGTTGTAGGAATTTTGCTGATTATTTTACATTTTATTTGATTGATGACAGCTCTATAATAAACTCTCCCAGTATATATAAAATTTTTGCTCTTGCCATTTCATTGACTGGATTTAAACAGGCAGAATAGGTGGCTACAAAAACTGGGCTAAAATTGAAGGTAATTACTAATGATTCTCAGTGCGTAAGTATTTCTGTAGATTCCTCTGGGATTTCTTAAAAGTTTAACTTTGGACTACTTAAACTGACTACGATTTAGGAAGTCAACTTTTCAGTCTGTTATTTTCCTAATCCTAGATATCCAGTAAAATTTGTTTATTTTTTATTTCATTTTTTTAAGGATAAAGAGAGCAGTGAATATTAAAATTTTATATATATATTTAATAGTTCTTATGTCATGTATGTCAATGAGTCAATGATATCCTTTTAAACAATAAAAAGTAAACTAGCACATATTTTCAATAATCTAGTATTCTAATGCTATATACTATACATTAACTTATTAATCATAACAATGAAATTAGGTGTTACAAGGGAACAGGCCAATTTATATAGTCAGGTGATTTTATTTCATGAATAAATAAGAAGTACTCTGTTGTAATGAAAAATGAAACAGTGTCTTTGATAATGTTTAGAAATATTTTATAACATATTGATAAAACAATAAATTGCATTGCAGAGCTCTTTTGCTGTCAATACACTTTCCCATGTATTAATGCTTTGGAACCATGCAATGATCCTTTTGAAAAACAAGAACAAATGTACTTATTTCCATCACATGAACTATAGAAGCAAGGCAGTTCAGACTTGTTAACCAATTTGTTCAAGGTAAAAATTTATAAATGAGTGAGTCTAAACTTAGACTCGGGTTATTTTTAAGTTTTTCAATAAACCAACGTTTTCATTTGTCACATGTTCTTCACTATTACACAGCTTGTGTTTTATAATCCATGTCCTCAGTCACATGCTTTCAGTTCTTATCATCAGTATAAAAAAAATATTTTTTTAGTACCTACAATCAAAAGCAATGGCTTTCAAGGTAATTTTTACAATTTTATATTTTATAATTTTTATTAAATTTTTATTGTATTTTCCCCATTACCATTTAGTTGCCATATACCCTCCACCCCCTGGCAATCAATCACCACACTGCTCATGTCCATTAGTCCTTTTTTCTTTATGCTCAATCCCTCCACCTCCTAAACCCTACCCCCAGCTAGCTGTCATCCTGCTCTCCATCTATGTGTCTGTCCCCATTTCCTTGTTAGTTCAGTTTGTTCATTATATTCCATATATGAGTGAAATAATATGGTATTTTTCTTTTTCTTTTTCTGACTGGCTTATTTCACTTTGCATAGTGTTCTCCAGGTCCATCCATACTGCCTCAGAGGGTAACATTGTCTTTTCTTAAGGCCAAATCGTATTCCATTATGTCAATGTCCCATAGTTGTTTTATTCACTCATCTACTGATAAACATTTGGGCTGCTTCTATATTCTGGCAATTATAAATAATGCTGTAATGAACATAAGGATGCTTACATACTTTTGAATTAGTGTTTTGAGTTCCTTTGGATATATTCTCAGAAGTGGGATATCTGGGTCAAAAGGCAGATCCATTTTTTATTTTTTGAGGTATCTTGATACTGCTTTCAGCAGTGGCTGCACCAGTCTGCATTCCCACCAGCAGTGCACTAGGGTTCCCCTTTTTCCACATCCTCGCCAGCATTTCTTTGCTGATTTACTGATGATGGCCATTCTGACAGGTGGGAGATGATATCTCATTGTGGTTTTAATTTGCATATCTCTGATGATTAGTGACATTGAGCATCTTTTCATGTCTATTGGCTGTCTGTATGTCCTCTTTGGGGAAAGGTCTCTTCAGGCCCTTTGCTCATTTTTTAACTGTGCTGTTTCTCTTTTTTTGGTGTTGAGTTTTTTAAGTTCTTTATAAATTTTGGATATTAACCCTTTATCAAATGTATCAGTGAATATATTCTCCCATTCTGTGGGTCATCTTTTTGTTTTGTTGATTATTTCTTTTGCTGTGCAAAACCTTTACAGTTTGATGCAGTCCCATTTGTTTAATTTTTTTCTTTGTTCCCTTGCCTGAAGAGATACATATGATGAAATATTTATTGAATAAATAACACCATTTATTGAATAAACTATCTTTAGCCCATTGTGTGTGCTTACATCCTTTGTTGAATATTAGTTGACTATAAAGGTATGGGTTTAGTTCTGGTCTCTATTCTGTTCCATCGATCTCCATGTCTGTTTTTATGCCAGTACCATGCTGTTTTGATTACTATGGTCTTATAGTATAGTTTGATATTAGGTAGTATGATTCCTTCCATATAAATTCCTGAAATATTTGTTTTAGTTCTGTGAAATATGTCATTGGAATCTTGATAGCAATTCCATTGAATCTATAGATTGCTTTGGGTAGTATAGACATTTTAATGATGTTTCTTCTTCCTATTCATGAACATTGTGTGTGCTTCCACTTATTTGTTTCTTCTTTAGTTTCTATCTTCAGTGTCTTATAATTTTCAAAGTACAGATCTTTTACATCCTTGGTTAAGTTTATTCTTAGGTATTTTATTCTTTTTGTAGCAATTGTGAATGGGATTGTTTTCTTAAATTCCCTTTCTGTTAGTTTGTTATTGTCACATAAAAATGCAGCTGATTTGTGGATATTAATTTTGTATGCTGCTACTTTGCTGAATTCAAGAGTATGACTATCTGACTGAAAGGAAAGTACATACAAAAAAGTCTACCTCTAAGCAAAAAGAAATAGTCAGTCAAAAGATGTTCCAAGAGAACAGCAAATAGAGAGAAGGGAAGAGACCTCAGTTAAAGCTTAAAGTTACTTTCCTTCTTTATACATTATTTTTCCTCTTATTGTTTTAAAATGTACTTTATATCTTGATCAATAATACAATAACTTTTTAAAGTATATTTTATTGATTATGTTTTTACAGTAGTTTCAATTTCTTTTCCCTTTGCTCCCCTCTTCCCAGTACCCTCCTTCCCTCCAACAATCCCACCCCCCCTTAGTTTATGTCCATGGGTCGTGAATATACATTCTTTGGCTTCACCCTTTCCTATATTATTATTAACTTCCCCCAGTCTATTTTGTATTTATCAATTATGCTTCTTAATTCCTGTACTATTTCCCTATTTCTCCCCCCTCCACTTCCCAGCTGAGAACCCTCTGAATGATCCCCATACCTATGATTCTGTTTCCATTCTTGTTTTTTTAGTTGGATTTTGTTCTTATTTTTTAAGTTCAGCTGTTGATAGTTGTGAGTTTGTTGTCATTTTATGTTCATAATTTTGATCTTCTTTTTATTAAGTAAGTCCCTTTGACATTTTATATAATAATAGCTTTGTGATGATGAACTCCTTTAGCTTTTCCTTGTCTGGGAAGCACTTCAGCTGCCCTTCCATTCTAAATGATAGCTTTGCTGAATTGAGTCATATTGGTTGTAAGTCCTTGCTTTTCATCACCTTGAATACTTCTTGCCAGTCTCTTCTTGCCTGCAAAATTTCTTTTGAGAAATTAGTCTTATAGGCACCCCATTGTAGGTAACTCTCTGCTTTTCTTTTGCTACTTTTGAGATTCTCTCTTTATCTTTCACCTTTGGCACTTTAATTATGATGTGTCTTGGTGTGGTCTTTTTTGGATCTAGCGTGTTTGGGACTCTCTGTGCTTCCTGGACTTGTATGTCTATTTCCTTTGCCAAATATAAAAAGTTTTCCTTCATTGTTTTCTCACATAGGGTTTCAATTTTTTGCTCTTCCTCTTCTCCTCCTGGCACCCCTGTGGTTTGGATGTTGGCATGTTTAAAGTTGTTCCAAAGGTTCTAAGCTTCTCCTCATTTTTTTCAATTCTTGTTTCTTAATTCTGTATTGGTTGACTGTTGTTTTCCTCCTTATGTTCCAAATAATTGATATGAACTCTGGTTGCCTTCCCTTCACCACTGATTTTGTGTGGATTTTCCTTCATTTCATTTAGCATAGCCTTAACCTCTTCTCTTATGCATTTGTCATACGTAAGCATGTCTGTCAAGTCTGTGAGCATCTTTATCACCAGTGTTTTGAACTCCTCATATGTTAGGTTGGCTATCTCCTCATTTGTTAGGTTGGCTATCTCCTCTTCGTTTAGTTCTCCCACTGAAGCCTTGATCTGTTCCCCCTTTTGGGCCATGCTTCTTTGTCTCCTCATCTTGACAGGCTCTTGTGTTTGTTTGCTTCTGTATCTTAGGTAGAGCTGTTGTTCCTGTTATGTCATAAGGGGCGGAGCCTTAGGTTTCTTGTCAGTAAAGGGAGACCAGTTTCACTACATTGTGGCGCTGTATGTGGGCAGGGGTCTGAGCGGGAACAATGTTGCTTGCTCAGCACTTGCCCCTTTTCAAGACACTTCTCCCACTTTGTATGAAATGGGCGTCTCTCTAGTTGTTGCCTTGGCTGTCGTTCCTAGAGTCTGTGGATCTGTGGACATTCTATGACTATAGGGACCCTTTAAACAAGCGGACTCTGCTGAGAAACTGGCAGCTTCTTCCTCCACCGCAACCCCCACTGGTTTGCACTGTAAGAAGCAATGAGCTTGATTTTCCCCGGCGCTCAGACTGTGAGCTGCGTGGTCTTGTCTGGTGCTGGGAGTGATCCCCCGGTGTCCCTCCTTTTTAAATTGTGTGACTGCACTTTCTGGCAGCCTGCTGCTGCCACCACTGCTTCTGCCACCACACAGCATCCTCTCCACCCCTCCTACCTGACTGGATGAGTATTTCTTCTTTATATCTTTGTTTGTTTGACTTCCATGCAGCTCGACTTTCTGGAACTTCTGGTTGTCTCCAGTTTTGAGGTAGTTGTATTCCTTCTCAGTTGTGGAGGGAGACACAGCATGGCCGTCTAGGCCTCCGTCATGGCTGGAAGTCTACAATAACTCTTATATTCCTCTTTTAAAAAATATTTACTGAACACCTGAAAAGTCCACGTGTTACACTAGACTTTTTGGTTCCAACATGAAGAACACATAATCTCTATTCAAGGTCCTTGCAATTTTATTAGAGATATCCATATAAACAGATGATTAAAATGTAATCTACTGAAGGCTGTAACAATGAATAGAATACTGTAAATAGTGTTTAATTTTAGAGATTTTCAAAAGATCTTCATAAAGTTGGTCATTTGATCTTGCTTAAGAGAGATGAGTTGAAATTTGTAAGGTATATTAGGAAAAAGTGAAAGAAATAATTACAAGGATTATTAGAAAATGTCTCTATTTTGTGGTTAGAATTCCTGTGTACCTCTAGGAAATTGTGCACTTTATCAGGGACACAGTGACTTTAATATAGCATTTAGAAACCTCAGACTAATAAATCAATGAGCAAATTAATCTAGGTAATCCTAACACACAATTTTTGATAATTTGCATTTCTCTGCTAGTATGAATTGATCAGCTCTTTGGCTGTATTACAGAATTAATTGGTTAATTCAGTCAAATTGGTCATTGATTAATTGACTGTTTAAATCAATTTTCTTTATCTGGTTGAGTGATAAACAGAAGATATCAAATTGTATATTTTATTATAAAGGCAGAAATTTGTTATAAAGTGTTATATTTCTTATTAAGGATATACTTATAGATTTCTTAAAAACATAAAACGTTTACATTTTTACATAATATTTTCATTTGAGTTTATAATACTGTAATGTTATTGAGGAAAGTATCTTTGACTCCACTTTACTAATAAGAGGTTAAGGTATGTCAGAGTTAAGTGACTGTTGATTGTTTGACAGCTAATATATGACAAATCTAAGAATTGAACCAAGGGGTTGCTGATTCCAAGTGCAGTATTGTTTTCTTCTAATTAATGCTGAGAAATGTAATGTTGTAGGGAGAAAATGTTTGAGTCATCAAAAATTAAAAGATAAACCAAGACACGAGGAATTGTTTTTTCACCACAGAAACAATTACATGCCTTAATTACTAGAGTGGGGATATAATTTCTAATTTTATGGCTTAGAAATAGTTAAGGAAGAAGTATGATCTTGAACAACATTATTGCAAATAATTGTTATCAAAAAGTTTCATCAATCATTATCATAATTTTTATCTAAAATTAACTAGACACATATCTGTGTGATCTCATGTGAGGGTCACCATAATATTAGCCAGCTGATATAAAATTTTAAGACCTATATTTGTTTACATTTCACCAGTTCAACAAGAATATATACTAAAGGACATACAGCATGACTGTGACTATTGGAGATGGAAAAAATGAAAGGTGAATTTTCTTTATTCAAAATGTTTTCTTTCTTTCTTTCTTTCCTTTTTTGCTTCTTTGCCTTCTTTTGTTGTACCACAAGCATTCACTGAATGTCTACTCAATATTTGCCATATTGTACAAATATAAATCGTAAATAATGTCTAAAATATGGTTGATCTCCTGGCAAAGCTAGTGATGAAGAGTGAATTTCCACGTATTAAATAATTAAAAAATTACATTCTAAATTGTGGATTTATAACTAGAAGTGTGACCATGTGCAATATGGAAAGTAGATGATTCATTTAATTTCTTAATTGAATTAGAGCAGAACCAGCAAGTCAAACCTCTATGGATACGGGAGAGAAATAAACCTGATGAAACTGTGGCATGCTGGGGATCACAGGTCTTGTCTAGCCATGTTCTTTACCCTGTACATATTAAAAGAATACTGCTATGCAGAAATTCAAGCTCAATACTGTCAATTTCCACCCCCTTTTTTCCAGGAATCTGGAAATTAAGGTTATTGTGTGAAATTTCTCTATTTTTAAAAATGACAAATAAATTAGGCTTTTGGAAAAGATCACCTGGGCAAAACAAAATAAATATGGCCTTCAGTTGCAAACCCTTTTAAAATTTTGCGTAAGCATAGGAATTATAACTTCATATTATTTTTTAACAAGAACAGTTGTAACAAGTGTGATAAAAATTGAGCTTGTTTTTGGACCTAGAAAAATTGATAAGCAAGACAATGAAAAGAAGAGGGAGGGGAATAAAAGAAGGAGTTGAGGAGGGAGGGAAAGAAACATGCAGAATATAAAGGAGGAATAAATGGCAATGGAAGGAGACTTGCCTTGTGGGTGATGAACACAATATAATATACAGGTGCTGTAGTATAGAATGGTACACTTGAAACCTATATTATTTTATTAACCAATGTTACCACAATAAATTCAATAACATTTTTAAAAAACATAAACGGGGATGGGAGGAAAAATCCCTTTGTTCAGTTGTGGTAATGGCTACATTTTCACCCTCAAATATATTAAAAGAGGAAAAGTTTGTGTAACTTTTTAAAAGAGTCAATTAAAGAAATACTCTCAACTTGCATTTTCTTATGGGTGGTTAACAGATGTTTCCCCAAGTTATTGAGTTTACTTAAGTGTCAGAGGCTGGACATTTGTATATAAAATCCCTCTTTAGTCAAAAAGAAGTAAATTAGAGGGATCTCTTACCAGTGTAAATATTTCAGACTGTAATAAGCTCCATAATGCCCTGGCATAAATTGCTTGGCCAGAACACATTAACGTGTTTTCTCCAATTTCAGTAACAGTAGTATTTTCTTTCTTTCTTTTCTTTTCTTTTCTTTTTTTTTTTTTTTTTGAGTTTGAAATAACAAATCACACTTAACAAAAATTTCTCTAAATATAAGAAACTTTTAAAACTCTGCCTCTTTAACATGTGAGCCTCATTTCTAAGTAGTTAAGTGACAGACTGTTAACTTTGTTTTTTTTTCCTTTGAGTCATAACTTGACTTTCAAAACAGTTTGGTCAAGCAGACTCAAAGTCTCCTTGCAGAAGAAACATTGAGGAATCCTGTACGTCCCTGGCTTTAAAATTCTCCTTCAGGGCAGGGCATATACCAGTGACCCTGGCTTTTGACAAACCTTAGCTGAACAAAATGTAACAAGCCTTGTCTGTTTTGAGCTGAATTTTCTGTTCTGACAGATACAGCTCAGGAGCATTTGATGTCTGCTTGCTGGTCATAGATAATGGTGCATCTTGGGACCACTGTCATTCCTGTCAATAAGAAAGCCTGGAGAGGACATGCAACAAAGCTACCTTTTGATTCACCGTTTTTCTTTCCTTTCCAAGACATTTGTAAGCCTGTGGTCAGCTAGGTCATTTTAGTTTATCCTGATGTGCCTTGATAATAGCATGGTGTCTACAAAATTTTGACAGGCCATCGATGTCTGTTTCTCTGACTCTTGTGTTGTTTTTTAGCTCTTCTCAATGTCAAACATACTTTAAAAGCCACTGGTAATGTTGGCTGGGACTGTATTTGATAAGACATCTATTCTTTGATAATTAAACTCATGAGGGTTGATCTGAAAATCTAAGGTAATTTTTGAGCAACACAAGAGACTTTGTCACTCTACTACTGGCACTCAAGAAGTGTTTGAAAAATTGCGAATTCTTTTTAATTCAGATAAACAATGGCTTTCAGTATGAGTTTTGAAGACTGAAACAAAAAGAAATCGGTGTACGAAGAAAAAAAATATGACCGTAGCATATTAAAGTGACACCTGAATTCTCATTTATTGAATTAGTAAATTCAGGTACAATGATAGATAATATAATGTACAGGAATATCTGTATATGAAAAGAGTAGTTTACATATTGCTCAGTCTTAGAAAAAAGACTGGCTATTGCTTTCTATTTTTAAAACCTATTGAAATATATGTTAAGAAGTTATATGTAGTGTGTGTCCATGCATGTACACACATGTGTGTACACATATATACTCACACACAGATACATATGTATAAGCATATGCAAATGCATACATATATAATAAAATATATGTTGTGAAATATTTTATGACATAAAGAAAAAATATCATTGCATTATAATGTGAATAGCAAAGGGAATATGCAAATGTCATGATGGCATGTCTTCAAAGATAATATTGTATCATAGGGTTTTAGAAGGGTTTTTATGTCTTGTTTCTGCTCAGGTTCTCTGAGTGTCATTCTCTCCCACTGTATAGATAAGGGATCAGAAGCTTGGAAAACTTGTGTGAGTTTTCCCATTGACACATAGAAATTGAGACCTTGGAAATAAAACCAGGTAATTGGCATCAACTCCAAAATTCTTTCCATCACACCACAATAATGTTTGTAAAGTTTTTGGTACATAGTAAAATCTCAAAAAAATGTCAGTTTGCATTATTAGAATTGTTTAACATATATTGAGAAATTTATGTAGCTTGCTGCATTATTCCATATATATATTACTAGGAAAAAGAAAATTTTCTAAAATATAGTGAGGTAAATTATTTAATTATATACAAAAAGCACAATCATATCAAGGTAACTTAAAAATTAAAATAAAATCTAAAACATTACTAGGCTAAAAGTAATTATTTGCTTAGGTTTCTAATTGAGAAAAATACGTTGTTGATAATGACTTTAAATGTTAATTGAGCCTTATTCTGTATATGATATCATGGCTTTTGAATAATAACTTGGTAATAATATTTGGAGGTTAAATATATTTTTTAATTAGCATCAAAGGAGATATTATCTATATTTTTTCAAATATGAGACACTTTTTTGTCTGATTCCTTATGCTACTTTGTCTTGATTGAAGCTACTGAATTTCTCAAATTATCATATTCTGTCTCTGGTTGATCGATACTTGTGCGAGAGTTATCTGCAGGAAAAGAACCACTAGAATGGAGCAAACAGACACTTGTTGAAGAATAGGTCATGATTCCGCCAATTAGCATGGCAAAATGTTTTAATAAATGAGATCAGTAGAATCATCACAATACCACTTATCAGTGGGGCAGAATTGATTATGGACCAAAAGCTTCTCTGAGTTTACCCTAAAAACTTAAAATGAAGCCTCAAAAAGATTCAACTACTCCAAGAACTTAACTGAATGACAAAACAAAAGTGAACACTAGTTTTTAAAAATGCAATGAAACACATTAACCAACCATGTAAATTTTTAAATTGTGGGTTTATCTCAGAAATTAAAGGTACATTTAGAATTCAAAATATCAATTAATTATTTCACCTTATTAACAGGTTAAAAATGGAAAATAGAAGTTTATGCTTATCTCAATAAGTGCAGAAAAATTAATTGACAAAATTTATCACTCATTCAAGATTAGTTTAAACATTTATTATATTTACATATTTTAATTACAGTAAAATTGAAACTGAAATTAAAAGTACTATCTTCAATAACATAAAAAAATTCCATACTTAGGGATAAAGTTAACAAATATATGTAAGACAGATTCTGAAAATAATATAAAGTTGCTAGGAGACATTAAGTGAAACCTAAATAGAGAAAGTTATCATGTTTATAAGTCAGAATCACAGTTATTAAGATGTATCTGATTAATAGATTTAATTTATATACACAGTAGTCTGCCCTCATCTGTGGAGGATACATTCCAAGAACCCCAGTGGATGTCTGAAGCTTCAAGTAATAACAAAACCCATATATGCTATGATTTTTCCTGCACATACATACCTATGATAAAATTTAACTTATAAATTAGGCACAGTAAAATATTAACAACAACAATAATAAAATATAACAATTAAAAATATACTGTAGTAAAGGTTTTGCTACAGTGGTCTCTGTCTCATATGCAAGAGTGCTAAGTGACTAACAAACAAGGAATATATACAACTTGGATACTCTGGACAAATGATGATTCACGTCCCAGGTAAGACAGACCAGCATTGTGTAAAATTCCATCACATGACTTAGAACTGCATGCAATTTAAAAGTTATAAGTTGTTTATTTCTGTAATTTCCCATTTAATATTTTGAAATTTAGTCTAATTGATGTTTATTCTTAGTTCAATCCATTTCAGTTTTAGAATAACACCCCACTTCGTCATTTCCATAGATTTGCAAAGGATCTACAATCTGAAAAATTTTTTTCATGTTTTGTTTTTCTTATATTTGACTTTCTCTCACTCTGTTAAGCCTTTTACTATTTTCCACTATCTATCAAAAAATATTGTGGGTTAAATGGTTAATGATATCTCCTAGTTTAGAAAAACTTAAGTTTTTATTTTTCTTTATTGTTCTTGTAGTTTGGGGATGAGTTTTGAAAGGACTTGCAAGAATAAGAAGGCATTTCTAAAATATTAAAATGTATTTTTATTTCTGATCAAATTTTGCTTCTGTGTTCCACATTATAATTCAACTTTAAGTTAAACATTTTTACCTGTATAGTGGAAGAAGGCACCAGAATATTTTTACACTCTTTGGGTTAAGCTGCTCTGAATTTCTCCAAATCATCTCATATTCTATTTCTAGTTTTTCTTTGAAATAATCATCATAATAGTCAGGGTTTACTGAGAATTTATAGTATTTCAGATATTGGTCTGTAACATTAACAGACATTCTGTCTGTTATTTTTGTTTGTTTGTTTTTAGAGGTGAGTAATATTATCCCAGTTTAATTGATGAAATTAAAAGAACCAGACAAAGAAAGCTTAAGCAACATGCCCAAGATAATACAATTTGCAAATAATGGTACTATAATTTCAACACACATAGCTTGACTATAGATTCTGCATCTTTTAACTACTATTCTATACAATGGAAAGGGGAAGTATGACAAAAACACAAAAGTCAATTTTCAGCATCTTTTCTCTCCTTTCTGACATCTCACTTAGAAATCAAAACTAGAATTTGTAGGAAACTTTAGAAAAATTAAATACAATAATTGAGTAAATTATATTTATATACCATATTTGTTAATCTTTTATCTGTTAGGCCCATCTACATTACTTTGGATAACTCTGCAATATAAATATAATGAAATAAAAAGAAGTCTAAAGCATCACTTACTTGTTCAAAATTGTAAAGGAGGCCATTTCATTCACCAAGTTAGACTAAGTGTTTGGGAAATATCTGTGACTTTTTCATCATATCAGTCATCTCCTTGGTTTTACTACTAATACTGGTTCTCATTAGTTTTTACTGATTATTTGAAAGCACTTCTTTCACAATGTCATCTAAACTTTAGTCTCTAACATCATCGTTTAGGGTTTTTTTCTTAAATACAATATGTTAAGGTTTCTCAGAAATTTAGCATATGCAAACCATTTAATGGGTATTTGGCAAAAATGCACAACCAATTTTGTCCAGATCAAAGGAGTTTATCATAATGTAAACTTATCAAAATAAAGCATAATGCTACATTATAGTCTTATTATAAATATTATTAATTATTAAATGGTGGGAGTGGGATTATTTGGTTTTCTCTCTTTCACAAAGGTATCTACATCTGGCCTGTTGACAGCATGAGCCATTTGTCAGTGTCCACATTAATTTTTTTTTTTATTCACTCTGGATTTTTATCCAACAAGACAACTTTAATAACTACTTGAAAACTACTCAAAGAAGTCAACAGAAGTATTTACTGAACATCTCTTATTTTCTTGGAAACATTTTAGATACTTGAATGCATTAGGTCCACAGGATAAAGCAGACAAAATTCCTGACCCTTGAGACCCTTGAAACCCTTGAGGAGTATTTATGTTAAAGTGGGAAGACAGACAATAAATAATGTATCTAATGAATAAATAGATTGTTTAGTAAATTAGAAAATGATAAGGGCCATAAAATGGTAGAAGAGAGTGAGAGGGATGACCAATGCTTTGTGAAACATGTAAAGATTGGGATTTTAAGGCAGTCTTCACTAAGAAGGTGAGATATAAGCAAAGTCTCGAAGGAAGTAAGAGATTTAGGCAAGTAGATAGCTGGAATAAGAGTGTTCAGGCAGTGGGAACAGCTAGAATAAAGGCCTATGGCCTCACAACTCAAAAAAAAAAAAATTAATGAGGCCAGTGAGGCTATGTCAAAGTGGGGATGGAAAAGTAATAAAAGAATGACATTTAGATGAAGTATGAAGTTCTCACAAAAGGCTACTTTCAAGGTCAATCCATGTTGTTGCAAATAGGAGTGTTTTATCTTTTCTTATGACTGAGTAGAATATCTTCTTCAAAATAAGTCAGACAGAAAAAGTTAGGAACCATATGATTTCACTCATATGTAGTATATAAAACCAAAAGCAACAAATGAGCAAACAAGAGAAATAAGCAAACAAGAACTCATAGACACAGACAACAGTATAGTGGTTATCAGAGGGAAGTGGATGGGGGTAATTAACGAATTAAAGGGGTCAAATATATAGTGAAAAAGATTATTTTACTTTGCGTAGTAGGCACACAATGCAATGTGAATATTATATGTCTTCGTAATATGTACTTAACCCCTATATAATATTATTAACCAATGTCACTCCAGTTAATTTAAGAAAAATAATAAATATACAGACTTATAAATTTATATCTACAATGAAATTAAAAACAAAATCAACTATAAGATAACCACTTCAAATAAAATCTTTAGAAAATATTACTTTAAAAAGACGACTTTCAATGCAGTAAAAATTACTAAGTCAAGAGACATTTCCCATTTTCAAGATTTGATAATGGAACACAACACAACTATAAAAATTATGATTAACAGGTTATTTGCTTAAAATACCTATATTAAGAGACCTCATATTTTTGCAGCTGAATTTTTGTTATGGAACTAAGCAGTACATGCGTTTAGCATTTGGACAACCTGTGAGAAGAGTAAAGACTAGAATAAATCAACAAAAAATTAATTTAATATAATATTCAGTTGTGTTTAGTACTGGATGGCATTTCTTTATATCTTGTGGTATCATTTTCAATATTACATAACTTTTTTCCAGTGAGTAAAGAATATCATTAAGTGATAGTAAAAACTGAAGAAAAAGTGATTATCATTTGTATTTAGTGTCCTAAGTAATACAAATAGCTCATACTCAAGTTAAAAACCAATACTGTGTCCAAAATCTAATAGCTTCATTCTATTTAAGGTAAGTATTATATGTGAATTTGCTTCTTGAAATCATAGTAGGTGTTTTTCTTGCCATTTTCAGTGCTTTTAAATGACATATTTTTGTCTCATCCTTGATGCACAAATTTCTCCCCAAAATAGTATATTTCAAGATGAAAAGTAAAGATAATTTCTGCCCAAAGAAGTTGTGCAGTTGAATGTAATATCAAGATTGTTCATAGTTTCAGTTTTCAAAAATTTAGTATGTTGTTGAATAAAAACGGATTTCTGAAAATAAAATGATGTAGTAATTATCATTCAGTTGCAACCCCTTTATTAACTGACCCTTTTTTGTCACCTGTTTCAATGATCTTTCAGTCCTAATCCCAAGGTACTTTTTGAAATCAATGTGACAGCTGAGAAAAATTGTCATATTCTAAATAAAACATCCCCTTTCTGGTAGTGTGAGTTTTAGGGATGAACAAAACAGAGACCTTCTTCCTGAGGATTCCATGTCACCTGCACTCTTTTGTACTCAAATCTAGAGCATCCTCCAGTTGTAAAACCAGGTGGCTGATGGTACACATTTTGATAATAATGACTCTTTTGTATGATGTTCCATTGAAATGATACATTACCTACCAGAGCAGGTACATGACAAAAAATTTGGCCATGTCTACTTTATTTTTCCTAGAATAATTTTGTCTTTAACTTTTTTGCTAGTTTATGAGAGATCAGTGTGCTCTGTTAAAAAAAAGTGAAAGCATGGAAGGCTTGCTTTTGTTTCGTAGCTGGCGAGACAGAGAGTATGAGGGAGAGTGGTGGGCTCATGGTCCAATCAAATCTGATTTTTTCAATATTTATCATCATAATTCCTGTCTTTAGTTTTACATTTCAGGTTCTTGAGAAATTTCATCATACTTGCATTGTTGGATATTCTAGTACCTAACATATTTGTAGTGCTCACTGACTAGTGTCTTATTCATATTAT
Organism: Furipterus horrens; assembly: GCF_987537825.1. Taxonomy (NCBI): domain Eukaryota; kingdom Metazoa; phylum Chordata; class Mammalia; order Chiroptera; family Furipteridae; genus Furipterus; species Furipterus horrens. The sequence goes on along the minus strand of NW_028327171.1, from coordinate 143,214,825 downwards.
GCTTCCTTGTTATTTACTACATTATCTTCCATTTTTAGGTCTCAATTTACCATTAAAAAAGAATAATTTATGTATTTCTTTGTTTATTTATTTATTTATTTTTAGAGAGAGGGGGAAGGAGAAAAAAAGGGAGAGAAACATCACTGTGTGGTTGCCTCTCACTTGCACCCCCAACTGGGAACCTGACGTGCAACCTAATCATGTGCCCTGAATTGAACCAGCAACACTTAGTTCTCAGGCTGATGCGCAATTCACTGAGCCACAGCAGCCAGGACCTCAATTTACCATTTTGAGTCATTGATCCATTTCCTTTATTTGATGGCACAAGATTTCACAATAATAAAAGAAAAAAAGAAACAAAATTTAACCATTCTAACAATAACATAGAGAGGACAGAAAGAAAAGAAAAACTCAGTGAAAACAGATTAAATCCTTTTCCACTAAATGTTGATTGAAAAAATAACCATTGAAGAACATCACAACCCTTAAAAATATAAATATTGTTAAGACCTACTAATATGTCTGCAGAAAACATTATGCATTTCATATTTGTGATATTATATGTGTTTCACTAAATTTTTAAGTTGGCAAGAAAATTTAGCATTATTTGAAAGGCCACTGGGAGCTAGCAGAACAAGTACTACAAATTTTGAGAAGAACATTCTACATCTTTGTTGAACTAAAACATTTTGCATTACTGAATAATGGCTTATATTTGTCTTTGTTGGTGTTGTGGTTTCAATTTGAAATGCCTCTCTTCCTCATCTTCACTCTCTGTTCTGATTACTAAAATTCATCATAATCTTCAAGGCTCAGTTCAAAAACCATTGTTTTCCATGAACTCTTCCCTATTACACTATGTTTTCCCATAGCAGAGAGTTGGCTTTTTTTGCTATAGCACTCACCACATTTTGTATCACTTTCTTTTGTGTACCTGTAGGGTAAGCAAGATCAATTTTTAAGTATTATTATCTCATTACTTGTAAAACAAGGAGCAGATCTCAGATCTGTTAATTCTTAGTCCACTGCTCTATCTACTATATTATACAAAGCTATGTTCCAAATCTCCATCAAATTCAGCAGATATTCCATTTCTATTATTCTTATTTCTTTTTATATTTTTCTTACATGTGTCTTCTCTTTCCATTCCAAGTCCTGTCAGCCAGTAGTTTACTAAGAGAAGAGATAGTCATTATTATTGTGTTTTGTGAAGACCTTAAAAGTATTAAACTCCCCAGGATATGAAGTGTGTCTAAACAATGCCAAATAAAAATAGGGTAAATAGAGAGGTGGAGGAAGAATGAGAAGAGAGTAGGGAAAGAGTAAATAAGGTAGTAACTATAGAGGAAATACTAATATCATCTTGTCTTATTAAGACAACTCGTTTAAAGGATAAACAGAGATTCCATATTCCTACCTTTGTCTTGGAATTGAGGGGTGAAGATTATAGCAAATCTATAGAGCAAGTGGTATTTATCACCAACTGGGAATCACCATTAAATGAAATTAGCTTTCTATTCACTTCAGTGGGAATGAGGGGAAAATATTTGGCAGGGAGGGCAATGTTAGTAAATAGTTCTCAAATGGTTACTTCCAATCAAAGTCTTCTGAACATCACTCAAAACAGCATCTTGCAGAACAGTAGCTTATGTTCTCCATACTGTGCTTGTATTATTCTCTTTCAAACTCAAGTTGTTTGTGTTTTCCTGTTTGTTCCACATATGAAACTCAGAATTTATACCCTTTACAACCGTGATTGTAGTATTTGTTTAGGTTTATTTTCTTCACTTGTAAGTAAGTCTCCATTAGATTTTAAACTGTTTAATGGAAGTTTCTAATTAATTTCAAAAGGGCCAGAGGGCAAGGCAGTTGCTTGATTCTTCACACATGGCATTATTAACTCCAAAGAACTTACTGAAAATCTTACACTATGCCATGTGTTTTGAACAATGCAAAACTTTAGAGAGCTATCATCTTTGAAAATTATATATACTCCAAAGTTTACTATGAACTGACAGTGTTTATCCTTAGCATGTGCAGAAATAAACAGAAAAAGCTTTAAATACTAACAATTGCATTTGAGTCTTGATATTCCTTGGCAACTAACCACACTCCTCTGTGGGGCCCTACCCATGACATGTAAATATTTGACAAGAAGCTAAAATATAGCTATCTGAGCCTCTTATGCATTTAATGATCCCTACATATAGAGCCAGGAAGTAGACAGAGTAAAAAGTCAATGCAGAAAAAAAGACAATGGATAATGAGGCATCCTGACCAATATGTTGGCACTCTTTTAATGGGCTACTGTGTGCTAATGGGAAAATTCAATATTGATAGTTCTTGTTAATGATATTATTTACTACAAAGTTTGGAAAAACAAGTTTTACTTAGGCTGTACAGCCAAAGGAAAATGATAAGACTAACTATTTTGATCTGTTACTTTTCTTCTATAAGACATGTTAGCGTTTGGTTCTATAGCATTAAATTAGTTTGAATATTAACGTAAAGGATTTTTTAGCATTAAAGGAGCTTGCATTAAAAAGGAATTAAAAAGTGTTTCAAAAGCACAAGTTGCAAACAAAAACCTCCCAAGCTAAATCTAAAACAAGTGTGTGTTTTTCAACTAACAGGCTTCTATTAAAAAATAATAATTTTCACAGCCTAAACTAGACTTGGGCCCAATGGTTACCAAAACCTCCATGCCCTTTTGCCATGTATCTCATTTGAACCACTTAGAGGCATCATCTGCATGTCTTCATCATTTTATGAGAGAGACTGAAAACCAGATTCAAAAGTTAGCCTGACTCAAACCATATATATAGCTATTTAGCAGTAGGCCTGAGATTATAACGTGAAGTTCTGGTTAGCAACTCAGAGCTTCTACTGTATCCAAAACTTTTGATGTGATGCACTAAGTATTTTGTAGGATAGTATGGTTGTTACATGTAATTAAATTTATTTCTCAAAATACTGAAGCTCTCAGTAGATATGTAGTGGTAGAGAAATCCTTTCTCAGAGAATAGAAAACTTGAAGTTCCTGGGTACACAGAGGGACACAAGTCAAAAAGATTAATAAGATACAACTACACCTTCCAGCTCTGTTACTACTAGAAAAATGCCAGTTTCTACAGAGAGTAAACATTTTCACCCACATTCAACCACCCATCTTCTGGAGAAGTATGCAAGAGGCCATGATGGACAATGGTAATGTATAAATCTGTTTACACACTTGATGGAAAGAACAGGGAGGCAAACTTACTGGTTTGCAAAGAAAATCTAAGGAAACTAAAAAGAATACACAGACCATCCTTTCATGAATATGAGGGACAATATAAACTATAAAGTGACCATGCAACTCATTAAAAAAAAAAAACAGAATTGGTAAAAACCAAATTTGTTTGCCCCATTGGTTTTATTTTTGGTGCTTCACACTAAAACATTCAAATGTAAGAAGGGTGCTTCCTTTAACATAACATGTAGATTTAACCAGAGAAATCCTTTACCTGTCATATTGTATTTTTTACTACACTGGAAGCAGCTTTTGGAAACAGAAGCACACAATTAATATGCTCTAGTCATCTAATTCTATTTTGTGATATTAAAAATTCCTCCTCTGGATTGTACTCTCAGCTGACTCCTTTGCCATCAAGAAGTGTTTAAAAGCACAAAATTGAAAATTAAAGACAAGATATTTATTAATGGACGCTATGTGTCAAGGCCAAGTGTTTCTCTGCAGATGATTCATTGACAAGAGGGGTCAGTACAGATGCAGAACATTAAAATTTTTAAACTCAAAATACTTCACAGTGAAATGAGAATTTTTATTTCTGTGTGTCCTTTCCTTCCACACTTATCATCACCAATTAATGTTTATTTTCCTCCTTTCTAAAAGTTTCTGCCATTGTTTGTTTAATGAAGTATATATTCTTTTATAATAAGTATGTTATCACTTTGCATAATTATTATGTGTGATTAATCCTGTATGCTCTGGAAAACTGTTAGATTTCCTTATTTAATCAGAGGCAATATCTTTAAATCTTTGTGTTACTCACATATAATGCAAGTTGACAAGAACTCTTATGAATGGAGCTGAGTATGAAAAGTCTGTATTTAAAAGTCTTTGTTAAAGCAGCTGGAAAGATGGCATTATTTTTCTCTCTTATGATCATCCCTGTGGTAATTGGTAAGTACAGAAAAATTTTCCAGGTGACACAAGAATATTTTGGGGATTGCAGTAACAGGCATATTGTATTTCACAACAGGATGCATTGCAAAACGTGATATTATTTCTCGTAATAAAATATAGATAAAAATGTTATCAAAAAGAAACATGACATACTCTTGGTGCAAGGATACTGGTTCAAAGACTAGAATATTAGATGATAGATAGATAAAGTGGCTGGATGAAAGAGAGAGAGAGAGGACTATGATGAATTTATCTAAGATAAATAATAAATTGTTATTGTGTTAAAAGCAGTATCTCTTCTCAAATGTCTGGCTTCTGACTTGCAAAACTGCTTTTCTTAATAGAAAATAAGAAAAAGCCACTTGCCAGATTTCTGTACAAAATGAGATGGACAAAAAGGAGCCATGTATATGAAGACAAAAATACCAGTTTTTGTCCTGACCCAGGTAGAAGAATGTATCATATGAATCATATAGCCATAGGCTATGTTGTAAAACTTGGACCTTGCTCCCCAAGGAAAAAGTTTTTATTTCCAGTCTATGAAATAGGTAGGAACAAACAAGAGTACATATCCTGGATCCAAAGGGAGAAAGAGAGAAAAAAGCGTAAGGTCTATGTGCCCTCCTCATTGCCTCAAATAGATTCAATAGATATCTCACTGCATCTCCAGTAGAAAATAATGACAAGAATTCTCTGTCAGAGTCATTTTCTAAACTCTGACTTTAGTGCCTTTCTTCTTCAATCTTCTTTCTTGTACTTGAAGTCATTATTGAACAGTATCTTTAATCTTGTTGAAAATTTATTCACAACATTGATGGTTTATGCTGGCATCTTTCACTTCCTTAATTTAAATTATTTTGGTTCAAATATTTTATTTTTATAAATTTCAAATTTTATTAATTACTGCAGCTGTTTATAATAGTATTTTAAAGACACTTTAAATTTTTCTTTAAAAAGTTTTATTGTTTAACAATAGTAAAATGCATTTTAATAAATTTTATCAGAAAAATATAGCATAGAAAATTATAAAACTATATATATACAAATATATGTGTGTATGTGTGTGTGTGTGTGTGTGTATAATAAGTGTACAGATAGGGGGTGATATTAGCAATCACAACACCACAGTAGCTAGAAAACTCTTGGGAATAAAATAGCAATTCCTTCATATTTGATGCTAATAGGTAACTTAATGAACCCTGATTTCACCAATATTTAAAGTTTTTAATGTGACAAATAACTTTATTTCTGGCTTATTAAATTCTCCAAAATAGGTTGGATTGATGGCAATGCTACTTACAGGGGATAATTCATAGCTAAATTGTTTCTGTTTTATTTGAATAATACTTAGAGTAGAGAAACCAGTCTTTCTGAACTTCACTTCCCAGAAGTTCTGTTCTAGGAAGAAGAAAATTTTAAAGCAATTTTAGCAAACTAAGAATATTCATTTTTATATATTTATTAAAAGTGAAGCAAGTTATATTGCATACTCAAAAGTGTCTTCTCTCCTTCATCAGTAGCAATTCTAATAATTTATGCTGTAGAGTTATGGTTAGTTTATATTATTGTTCAGTGAAATAAATGGATTCTAGATTCATGAATTTTATATAAACAGACCTTATTTGGATGGAAAAAACTCAACATATACTACAAACTTTTTATGGTGCTCTATGAAAAACTTGACAGACGTATAATACAGAGTCATCATCTCCATTTTTAAAGAGTTTAATTTTGGAACCTGTTATTGCAATCTGTCAAAAGAAAACCTCCAACTTCTTACTTCAATATATTTTTTAAATTTTTTCTACTATTGAAAACACTATTGCATCATTTTTGCATTAGCAATAGAATTGCTAAAATGACAAATGTATCAGACAAATAAATAAACATAGCTGTTTTATTTACATCTGGTTCATAGTTAGAATCAAACTTGTTTCTTACCTGACAAAACATCACATCTTTTCTTGATAGAAAACAATCTTGATAGACTCTTTAACATCAAGAAACTTAGTAACTGAGCCTACAAAAGTATTTTTTATAATTGCTTTCTATTTTATTACTTAATAAAAAATAAATTTGATCCATAATGACTTTATATTATTTATAATTATACTATATTAGTAAGCACATTGGTTAGTCAAAATGACTTTACTTTTTTAACATAAGATTGTCAATGAAGGAAGTATTGTTACAGAACCCCAGCCTATGCTGTTCTGGAACCTCTGTGGGGTCCGTTTTCCTGGGCCAAGAAACGTGGCTCTCAATACAAAAGTTTGGTGGAAAAGAAAGGGGGTTTATTTAAAAGTTTTACAGATTCAGAATGGCAGGTTTCTATCATTAAATCCCACTCCCCTTAAAACACCCAAAAACACTTAGTACTGCTCCTCCCTGCCAAACCAGGCCAGTTTCAGAATATACCACTCAGATGTACCATTTTTCAGAAATGCAAAAGTCAACGGCTTTGTATTCCCAGTCACAGTTCAGCATTTCAGACATCTCTGACTAACCCATGCTTGGTTAGACAGGTCCCCACAATTCCAGCCTCAGCAGCCGTGCTTCTGTGTTCTCCAGGCAGGTTTCCCAGTGGGTCTCCTCTTTCTTACTCCAGGCCTCATGGTGGACTCTCTCCAAACCATGTGGCTTTCCTCTTACACACCAGACCTTCTAGATGGCTCCCATCTACTCCTTTCAGACAAGTGGCTTCTCACTATTTATGGCTGCCTGCCCTTATTTTAAATGTTGACCCAGGGCACCAGACATCATTGTTATGAAAAGTATCTTAAACCGGGTCATCTGCCTTTTTGCCCTGAGCTACAGCACAGCTATTGTCTAGTTATCAATTTGTCATAGATATGCAAAGTACCTTAAAAGCTGTACTACTCCTTCCTCATCCCCCAAACCATGAGCTGTGGGGACTTTAGGGAGGACCCCCGCTTTGTTACAGTATTGTGCTGCTTTACATTATGCTACAAGTTACTTAATTAAGGTAACTATTCCAGAATGTTTTATGCTGTCACAGTTCCACCATTAGAATATATTTGGACCCCAAATTTAATCTCAAACTGCATTTGTTTGCAATGCAACAAGTTATAGTTTTATGCAATGCAGAGATATTTATTTATTAAGAATAAAAAAAAAAGAATTTTCATCCTAAAATCATCAAACTTAAATTGGTCATATAGGAATAAATGTCCTTTTAATATCTGTGCTTAATCAAGCTATAATGAAATATACTTTGTTAGTGTTATTTGCTTTCCTAACTAGTCCTCAGTACCATTCAAATTCAGATACGGAACGTCATTGAGAAGGTGTAGTTTAGTTACCTTCTTTATAACAGTTCCAGAACATATTCAAGCAAACCCAGTTAATGCAATATTTCTAGTATGCACTCATGTTTACATGTCAAATATTGAACAAAAACAGGTTTGATAAATATGTTAATGATTGTATAAATTAAACATCATAGTAAATTAGTTCTGTTAGTGCTAGTTATATAACCACCTAAACTTATACGCTGTCTCATGTTTCAACTGCATGCATGTAACTCATCGTACAATTTTTATTAACACTCATACTTCTTTATGTTGTATTTAACAATAAGATTCCACTGCTCATTCACTTGGCTGATAAAATCATGATGAAAGTTTCTAAATATTTATCCCAGTTTGCATACTTATCTCCTTATACACTGGTAGCAAACTTGTGACCATACGCCGTAGGTCATTTCTCTCTGAGAGGCACTGAGGTCAAAGGGAATTTCAGTCATTCAGGAGTGCCACTGTGCTTCAGCTTGTCCTGGCTCTGCTCACACTGCTGCCACTCTTCTTTCTGCTAACCAAGGTCACCACAGATCTATGACCAGTGCTCAACTGGATTTCAGGAATGCTTTACATCAGACTGCTACATGCTTCCCATTCTCCCGCTTTTTGAACAGGTGTGTTCAGGTAGCCGTTCTGTCCCCTTCTCACTATTATATGGTGCAAGCATGGGACAGACACCTCTCTTTTACAGTTCACAAATCACCAGCCCACTAGGAGCCTCTACTGAGGAGCCCCGGTCTCATCCAGTGCTGATACAGATCCTGAGACACTGGTTGTTTTTTTTTTTCTGGAAACTAGGATTTTTATAGATAGTGGATCATCCATATATATTTACTTATTTTACTTCGTAGATTCTATCCTCACCCTGGACTTTTTCTTCACTGTGGTCTTTAGATTGTAGTTCTTTATAAGCAAATTTTTATTTTCTATTTTCTACCATTCCCTAATTTTAGGGAGCGGGAGGAAGGACTTTATTATTGTTTTCCTTTCTTCCATCCTTCCTTTTTCTTACAGCACTTACAATTACCTAGCTAAGACTTTTTTCTCCATGATCTCTTAAGATTGGTTAATACAGCCATCTAGGAATCTTCTCATTTCTTTATGTATTTATATATCTTCTATTGTATTATTTTTTTTCTCCTAGCCACCTCCTTTCTGTCAGTAGTGCAACATTCTCAGTTCCCTTTCATTTTGGATTGTTCAGCCTGGTCTGATGTGACAGTCTAAACTTTAAAAAAAAATCATTGCTCTGTTCAATTCAAGTGTGATTTTCTTTGGAAAATCCCCTTTCTTTATACGTAAGGTATCCCTTTTGGTAATCCTTTTTTTTTTTTTTTTTGCCTGATAATTTTCTTGTTTAGATATTACACACAGACTTCTTTATTCTCATGCTGTCTTATGTAAGATATAGCATAAAAAGTTGTATAAAACACAGATTTATAGTGTTAGGTATTAAATATATATCTGTATAACCACCAACCAAATCAATCAATAGAGCACTTCCAGCTCCCCTGAGATTCCCCATTAGTTATTCAATGATCACACACTATTTATCTCCTTATAGAGGTCCATAGTTTGTTAATTTTCCTTTTTGTATATCAATGCCACTCAATGGAGTTGGTTCTCAAATGATCAGTTTACAATAAATGCAAAAGAACACATTAAAATATAAAACAATGTACAGCATCTTCATTGAGAATACCTAGTGTGCTTAGTGAGGTAGTTGGTGTTTTTACTGTGGTACAAGCAGCTTATCTTCCTGTACACCAATAGCAAGCATTTGTTGTGCCAGTGCCAGTAAGTGGGCCACGTTTTATTTTATTTATTTTTTTTTAATTTTATTATTTTTTTTTATTTTTTGATTTTTCAATTACAGTTGTCCCATTTTCCCCCATTGATCCCCCCAGCCCACCCCTTCTCCCACAGTCATATCCCTCCCCGTTGTCCATGTACATGAGTCATTTATACACGTTCCTTGACTAGACCCTTCCCTTATTACCCTCAAATAGTACTGCTATATAGTATTGTGAAGGTTAGCATGCCATTTTTTTAGTTTTCCATTCTGCTGTTAATTAAAAATTAAGTTTTTTTCCTATTTGGGGCTTTTACACAAACATACAAATTTTCAGCTACTTCTCTAGTGTACAAAGTGCTTCACAGTTTCTTCAAATATACTAGATATGTTATATTTTCAACAGCAGTTGGATCACTTTTTATGTCCAGCAACAATGTACAGAAAATTCAGTTGCTTCATATCATCAACAAACACTAGTAATGCCAAATTTCAAAATGTTTGCTAACCAGGTGGGTATATATGGACTTTCCTTGTGGTTTTAATTGTCATCTCTCTGTTATTGTCTTAAAGTATCTTTTGAGAAAAGATTTTAATTTTAATATGGTTGAATTTATTAATTTTTAAAATTGCTTAGTCCTGTTTTTCTTAAGAGAAAGTTTTCCTGTCCAAAGTAAGAGGATAATCTTTTATGTTATCCTCTTTTATTTATTTATATTTTTTGTATTTCATACTTAGGCTTATAACTACCTTAGGATGACCTTTTGTGCAAAGTGTAGGTTCAATTCATTTTTTTTTTCCATATTCTTTCCTCCCTTTTTTTGGTTACACCTTTGTTATCTGTCAAGCATCCATGTGTACAAGGATGTCTTTCTGGGCACTCTTCCATTGCTCAGTTATTTTTATGCTTGTGTTGTTGTCATAACTACTATAGATTCAAAACCATCCTTGGTATCTAATAAGTGATATTTCCTTAAGGATTTGTACATTTTCTAAATTTAATTTCATAAAGTTGCCCATAATATTTTTGACATTATTAAGGTTTTGTTGTAGAGAGTGGATACAGTTCAAATCCTATGAAGAGGGTTGATGTTTTTGTTTTAGAAGAAATTTAACCTGGTTAGACTCAGACCTAAAACTTCACCTCTCCTCTGAGTGGACAGCCTATCAAATCTTCATTTTCCTTGCTGTCTTTCAAATCTAGTCCATACTGTTTTTTGTCTGCCATATGAATGCATGTTGCATTCATATGCATAAAAGGATTTATAGGCAATAGTTTTGAGTTCTTTCTTTTTTTTTTAGATCATACTCCCCCTTTTCTGAAATTTCATTCCAGTTATCACAGTTCTTTTCCTGGTTTTACAGCCAGAACAGTGAAAGGCACAGTACTGGAGTTTTGTGTGTCACTGAGACTACCCTCAGTGTAAAGGCTCCACAACAGGAAAATCAACAGGTCAGTAACTGCCCTCACATTGTGGCTCCTCTTAAAATCTACCTGCTTTTCTTTATCTTCAGATCTCAATATTTTGCCCAGATAGTACGGTTCTTATCTGTGAGGTGGAGGCTTATTAGGAAATCAGTTTTCCGTATACCAAGTGGAATCTCTCTTTGCAGTTTCTTTCTTTTATAATTATTTATTTGTTTTTTTGTTTGTTTATTTATTTATTTGTAGAGAGAGGGGAAAGGAGAAAGAGAGGGAGAGAAACATCACTGTTTGGTTGCCTCTCACTCATGCCCCGAACTGGGGACCTGACGTGCAACCTAGTCATGTGCCCTGACTGGGAATCGAACCAGCGACAATTGGCTCGCAGGGTGACGCTCAGTCCACTGAGCCACACCAGCCAGGGCTCTCTTTGCAGTTTCTTAAAGATCAGCAAATGACATCCAGGTTCTCATTTTCTCTTATATTTTCACATCTTCTCTCTTTTATATATTTTACAAGATGAGATGGGGTGCTTTATTTTTCTTTCAATGTTTTTCTTTGTTAGAAGGTTGTTGGTCCAGGTAACAATTATTTTCACTGGATGGGTAAGTCCTCAAGTGATTTCTGGAGCACATTGATAGCCATTGTAGTTCCCCAAGATTAACTAAAAATGCGTTGTCTCTAAAAATATGGACTACGCAAATATAAAACTTATGGAAGTCAAAGTTTATTGTTTTGGTATACACAGTAAAACTCCACACAAAGATGAATCTGAAAATCCAATTATCTAAAATGGGTGCTATATTATAGAGAGCTTAATATAATTATTAGGTTGAACCTGTGCAATACAGTATTCCCTCACTTATCGCTGGTATTATGTTCCAGACCCCCGCCCCCCACAAAGTAGGAACCTTACATTTATTCTACACTCTTGAACCTATGTAACTTTAACAACATACGTATACAGTACCACAAAATCCCATGATAGAGCGAAAAATCTGCGATAAATAATTAAATATAATATTTTAAAAAACCCCGTGATACAGTGAGGCCGCGATAAGTGAACTTCGATATAGCAGGGAACTACTGTAGTTAAGAGCACCAGTGGGTGTGGATGAGGTTCAAATTCATTCATGTCTCAACTGAAAGGTAGCTCCAGCCAGTGGTACTTGTCAGGTTCAATTTAAATATTAATAGAGGTGATTTTTAATTCTATGCCTTACTGTAGTTTATAGTACTATCTCAGTAATTTCATGAGTCTTTCAGTTAATTTCCTGCACTCCTATGCCAAATTTAGAGAGATTTAGGTAGGAGAACACTGATCCCACCTCTCCTCTCATCAGCTCCTGGGGTCAGGTTACCTGATGTTCTTTGCCTTCATTGGCCGGTTCCTCCAACCACCATTTTACTTCCCACCCCAGAAATTAAAAACTTTAACTTAGGTTGAGAACTGGTGCTGGGCTGAGAACAGAAGATTATTATCGTTCTTGTGATATGAATTCTTATATTAAGGTTAATTGTTTTGGTTATTAACTTTAAATTTCAAAATTCATACTCCAAAACTGCATGATAAATACACTAGAAATGATACTATAATTGTGATATCTCCACAGGCAAATATTTATTTTCAAAAATATAAACAAAGTTGACTTATCTAAAGTTTATTTTTTCAGAATGCCTGAAAGAAATATAAAACCAATTAACCCTAGATCCTAAGAATAAGCTTCCATTTATTCCCAAGAAAGTTATTTATTACATGAATGTCTTTTGGGGTCATTCAGAAGACAAAACAAATTCACCACAACCGACACTTTTTTGGATAGCTACTCACAACTCACGTCCTCTTAACATGTCCTCCTCGTATTGCAGCAACATAGAAGATTCATAGATAATCTAGTTTCCTTTCTTTTTGTAACTTTTTCTCTTATTGTTAGCTCCTTCTCCCAAATTTTTATTTTCAAGTAAGAACAAATGAGTACCACACGATTATTTAGAAGCCAGTGAGAAAAGATTGGGCTTCTGAAATTTTAAACACCTGTGCTTATCTTGCTGCTCTCCTTATCAGGGATTAAGACCACTCCAAGCTTCCTTACTGTCAATGCCCCATCTCCCTTTTCTTTGTCATGCTATCAGCAGTCATTTCAACCATTAAATATCTATTATATTATGTTTACCCCTCTCAAACCTAGTAACTGGGATAATTTTTGTTACCAACATGCACTGCTTGCTCCTATTAGTTAGAGGCAATTTTATCCTCTCAGCTTGGGAGAGAAGAGTGATTAATGTAACTTCACTTTCAGAAATAATACATATATTGCCATCTTCAAAGTTAAACTAGTAGTAAAATCCCAGTGTTAAAGCTTATATTTGATATTTTTATAACTACAAACAGATCAGTAAAAAAGCACTGTATTTTGATCACTTTGTTCTTTAGTGATAGAATAAAAATGAGGTAATAAGAATCTCTCCCAAGTTACCAGGGTATGTTATCTGAAAAGAAGCTGAAATGCAGTATTCTCGTGATAATTATACTATGTTAGAAGCTGATTCACTTAGCTTTAGAAAGCATAGAGCTAGACTTACTGCATTTACATTCCAGCTCTGAAACATATTACAGATATTAGTGACTTTAGTCAAGTTTATCATTTCTTTCTACGTTGGTTTAAAAAAAAAATCTGTCCTATGTGCCAAATAAGAGCTTTGTAAGAATTAAGTGACTTAATGATCATAGAACATTTAAACCATGCTTGATGTATGCTGGCACCTAATAAGTATAATATGCATGTGTTCTATTATTAGTGGACAAGATAAAATATAATTTTTGTGTTGTTGCTAGTTTTTATTACTATAAAAATATTATTCCCTTCTGTATACTATTGCATATATATTGTAACAATATTATAATATATATAATTATATGCCAAGTAAAGGGTGTGTCTAACTTCTCTTTCTTTGGAGTCATGATAATACTATACTTGAATAATACTACTCCAAGAAAAAGTACAGCAGCATTTTATCATTCACTTGTTCTCTGACAGAATAGGAAGACATTTATATTTCATTAGGGACATGTGTCCCTCCAAATGTGAATGTGTGCATTCTGACAGAATCCATTGACAGTGTTTGATAATGGGTATTTTATACCTCTGCCATGGACAGAGGACATTATTTTTGGGAACCAGAAGTGGTTGCTCAAGGTCACCCAATTAATTGGAATAAAGACCCCTCTGTCTTGGTATAAAATACAGTTTGTCAGTCACTATCCCTCCTACTTAGTGAGTCTTTCTATGGAAAAGCACCATTAGAATTTCAAAATGTATTACCATAAAAATAGTGCACCAAAACTGTTCTAGTCAGCTGCATTTGAGTAACAGGGCTATAATTCTAAGAGCCGTATATGGTTCCTGGGAGAAAATCTTGACAAATTCAGATTTTAGTCAAGTATCATGTTAGCATCGATATCTAATATCAACAGAGAAAATAAATGATGCCTTCTGTCATAATAGATATAAATCAATAAGAAAACTTATGTAATGCTTGTCAAATTTTGCAGTGAAAGTCGAAAGGAGTAGAAGACCATTAAGAAATACCTGGATACTTATAACATGTTGATTTTCATGTATGGACCACTTTTGTGGGATAATTTGAATAGTGATGATTTTCAAATTATAAAAGTTTCGTGTAATATATTTAGAGAAAATTAATTTTAAACATTTAGAGAATAAGATGAGGAGACTATATATTATTTAAATTAATTTTGTACAAACTCCAAGTAAAATTTAAATATAAAAATAGAGAAAATAATTTTCTTTTTAATTATCATGTATATATAAAAATACATATATATTTCAATTGCTCCAAACAAACTTAGCTATATCTACTTAGCACAACCTTAAAGGAAACCTAGTAAAAAAGGCTCATTATTATGAGAGAGGAGAAATGATGTTTTTATCATTATTAAATTTGATAAGTATTTTGCTTACTGAGATATTATCAGAATGATAATTAGATCACTTGAGATAATAATACTATGGAAATTTCAAGAATCATAACCATATTTGCTTTTTCAAAAAGCATATCATGTGTTTCAGATTAACATTTCAGTTGTTTCACATCCAATGTTTGAGAAATTCAGCCTAGTAAATCTGTAAGATTAGCAGTAATTCTAAGTACATAGAGTAAGGTAGCTACCAGCTTTATTGCTCAGTAACTAGCCAGGGATATTCCCAGCATTTGCCAATCATTTTGTTTTAATATTTCTAAAGTATATTAATATAGTGTCCTTTTACAAAATAATGCAAGCAAGATGATTTCATGTTTATGATTAGTGACAGTACAAAGTCACCATTATTAATATCATTTTTATATATGCAGATATATGCATATGTTATACATACAATATTTTAATAAGAAATATATAATTTATTGTATGCATACATATATGTATATATTGTTCTATATATGCACAGATATTTATGTTTTTAAATATACATATACATTTAAAATATATGTATATAAATAATGATATATTTCTTATAAAGTATTAAAATTATATATGTATATTTTATTCAGTTATTTATTTTTAAAGATTTTATTTATTTTTAGAAAGAGGAAAGAGAGGGAGAAAGAGAGGAATAGCAACATGGATCAGTTGCCTCTCTTACATCCATAACCAGAGACCCAGCAGGCAACCCCAGCATGGGCCGTGGCAAGAATTGAACCAGTGACCACTGAGCCACACCAGCCAGGGCTGTATATTTATTTAAAATTTCTGTAAACACATATGGAGAAGAGATTTAGACTATGTTCTCTGTCTGAGGAAATAACCTGATACCCAAGACTACAGAGATCAATCAAATAAGAGATTCTAGGGTAGAAATTAGGCATCAGTGAACTCCCCATATTTGAAAACCACCATACTTAAATATAACTCAAAATCGCCTGAAAATACTAATACAATTTTAACATAGCTCACATTTTTCTTTTAATGGTTTGATTGAAAATGTCAGTTAACCAAGGTTTTAATAATGATTTGCATTTTGCATTTAGGATTTTTTTTTTTTTTTTTTTTTTTGCTTCCCCAGCACCAATAACTCAAAATAGGTAAATTCTAAGTAGCTCTGGGTTCTTGAATCATAAGTGCTATACTTTTCATATAAATAACAGAAAGAGAATAGCTTTGGAAATTTGATATAATAGCTGATTATCTTTAAACTTTCACCTTAGTTTTGAAATTGTTTAATTTATTTATTCCTGTGAAACAAATCCCTCCAAAACTTAGTGGCTTAAACAACAGCAATTTATGATTTCTTCTGATTGTGTAGGTTCAGTAGGCAATTCTTTAGCTCATCTCACCTGGGCTCATGCATGCTCAATCATACAGATGAAGACAAGAAGAGCCACTCTCCATTTTCCAAAACAGGTTATATGGCCAACACATATAGAGGAGCATAAACAAAGAGACTCCACCTATGGGAATGTCACATTGTGAAGAAGTGGAATTGATTGGGAGATATTATTGTAATGATCTATCACCAATATATCTGCTGAAATAGTCTTACACTTTGTTTGCAATACTTCCTACCTTGCCTATGCATGGATCAAGCAACTTTGAAAGCAAAACTTCACTCCATCCACCAACAACATGCTAATCCCAACTAATGCATCCATGGTACAGTGCTTCTTTCCTTCCCCTTTTGGAATTATAATTATTGGTTTTGGGCTGCAAATATGCATACAATGGCTGTTTCATCTGTGAAAACCTGGAGGACTTCTATTCACCATTAAAACTGAGTACAGATCCTTTCTTAGCATAACTTATAAATATGAGTTTTAAAGCTCTTTATAATGACATTAATTTAATCTATAAAATGACATTGCATGCAGTAAATTCCACTTACAAATCTAAACAGGCAAGGAAGAGAAAGTGGTTGTGTCATTGCAAATTTTTAATGGAGACTGAAAAAGAATGGAGCAATGGAAAACATGGAAATATCTTCTTGCTTCTATAAGATACTGCAAAGCTGTGACACTGATAAAGATGGAGCTTGATTAGGGGAATTTGCCTATATGCCGTTTCCTGCTAAAGAGATGGTTTCCTGGCTAAAAATCTATTATTGATTATTTAATTTAGGTTTCACATATTTAAATTATATTCAGGTTCGAGTGATGTTGAAACTTGGATTTCCCATCTTAGCATGCTTTTTTACTGTGGTTGACAACAAAAATATTAAAATAAAATCATCTTCAGAGTATAAAATGGCCATTGAAGGGCTAATTTCCATTTTGTGATTTATGGCTTCTTCTTAATATCTGATAATGCAATTATGCTTTAGCAGAGAATGAATCTTCTCTTCATAATGTAAGCCATGTCCAGAATATTGATGATTTAAATAAAATACTACCATGGCTTTAAAAAGGGCCTTCATTTAGATTTTTTTTTTTTTTTTTTTGCCTTGTAAATATCTATTATTCAAAGCTGGAGATCTTATCTCACTTTCTCCTCTAGGAATAAGTATACAAGAAAAGGGATTTGGTTTCAAATTGTTTAGTGTAGTATTGTTAAAGTTGATTTGGGCTTTTTTTTTTTTTTTTTTGCTATATTTTACATTGTAGCAGCTAAAGAAATAATTTTGTTTGTTTGTTTGTTTGTTTATTCAGAAGCAAAGCTTCTAATCTAAAACTATTATACTAAACATGATTGGAACTTTCCCTGAGATTTGATCTACATTTTTCCTGACAATATATTCTTACTGACCTTCACACTAAACTTCTATGCCAGATTTATAACTTGATGGCAATATCTGATATGAAACTACTGTAAGTACTTTCCCTTTTAAATTTCATTTGTCAAGTTATGTTATCTACTTATACTGCTCTGAATTATGTTCAGTGCTTTCTCATTCTTTGCCAACACATCTCATAAAATTACATAGAGTAACATAATATGGCAGTTGCTTTTATAAGATCGCTTACTATACTTAAAATCTAACCAATGTTCCAATTTAAAGGCAATAGGTGATTAGAGAAAAAAATGAATCCTTATTTCAGAAATATTTTTGCTCCAATGGATTTTTAATGGTTTCATGTCCTTTATTATTTTGACAGGTTTTCAGAAACAGTTTTATAAGCCCTTGTTTGTGGCCTGACTTCTATGAAGAGAGACAGGGCATGTTTAAAAGTTTGAAGAGCATATTATTATGACATATTTGATGAAAAATTCTTAAATAATTTAAATATTTACATTTTTGTACAAATTTTTTGTTTAAAACACCTAAAAAGTAAATAGGAAACAAATTATTTGAACTTAGTACACTTTTAGATGTTCTTCTTAGTAGCATTCAAACAGGATCAGCTCAGAACTCAAGGAGTAATGATTCTGAAAAAAAATGATGTGATACTGGCATTTACTGAGAAGGGTTATGATTTGCAAGGACATAAGAATATCTTTGATATTTAGAAGCAGAAGATGAATAAGCAAGATTGAATGTCAATTTTTTTAAAAAACTAGTTTTCCTGAACATTTTAAGAACCTTGGAATACCTGATCCCTAAACAAACTTTACTTTTATGGAAAAACAAACACACCTGAGTACTTTTCATATAGTAATATTTTGAACACTGTAAAATACTATGAACAAAGTGCATTCACATATATTTTATCATTTAAATCTCACAAATACTTGCAGTATTTATTTTTCCCTTTAATTGGCAAAAAAAAAATATATATAAGGATCTATAAAATAAATTGACTTTCCATTCCACAGAGTTAAGCGACAAGTCAGCTGCCAAGACCCACCCCAGTGATGAGGTCAAGTTGCTTCTTTACCACAGGTAAAAGGTAGTGACGTTTGTTGATGTGACCTTCTCCTCACAGTGGGTTTATCCTGGACTCATGATTAACCAAAACTCCAAGAAGTATTTGTTTGTTTCTTTTAAAGTGTATTATCATACAATAGTAGTGCTTACATTCTGTGTGTATGTTTCTTACCCTCTAATGTAGTAAAAAATTAAGTACCAATGTGAACAGATGTTATGAATAGCCTGTTACAGGTGAAATTGGAAAGAGGCAGAGCCTATAGAGAAAAATATTTATCAAAACAATATAGGACTAAAATATCACCTGCTATCTACATAACAACCCCCGAGGAGTGTAAGGCACTTTACAAATCCATTTTGACTGATCTGAATGATCACTGCTCTCTACAGTTTCTACTACACTGAAGAGGGACTGACTGTGCCTTCTACTCAGGTATCCTAAATCTGTGACACAGCTGAGACTGGTGAAACACAACAGAAAATTACAATAAGGTAAAGAAAGACGATGGGAAGATGAGAAAACTGGGAAGTATACCACTCACCTAAAATTATTAGAGGGAAAAAAATCCCTCTCCACTAGCTTCACTAATGCCTTCCAAGAGCCAGGGTCTGCCTTGGTCACATGTTGGAGACTCCTGCTTCTCATTCTCTATGTCTGTCATGTTTAATGTTATAAATATGTTTGATTATTGTAATTGGCCCCTTTCAAAATTTGTTCACTGTAGCAGAAAATTAGCATCTCAATAATATTTATGGTTTTAAGAGAGCAGTTACCAATGTTACAAAGGTTTATCTTTTACAGTTACTTTCTTCAAAGTTAATTGCTTAAATAGTATAAATATATTAGCTATGTTTTCAGAAGCACCTTTACAGCTACTCTCAAGGTATGTGTTTTACTCATTATGTCATTTAACTCTCATTACAAACTTATAAGTAATACTATATACATATGATGGAATATTATTCAGCCTTTTAAAAGAAGGAAATCCTACCATATGTGACAACATGGATGAATCTGGGGGACATCATACAAAGTGAAATAGACAACTTACACAGAAGGAAAAAAACACTGCATAATTCTACATATATCAGATATCTAAATAGTCAAACTCATGAATGCAAAAAACAGAATTATAGTCTTCAGGGACTGGGTGAAGGAAGAAATAGAGATTTGTTAGTCAACAGATATAATTTTATTTGTGCAAGATGAGTAAATTCTAGAGATCTGCTTTACAAAATAGTGCCTAGAAATAATACTTAAAATTTTGTTAAGATGGTAGATCTCATGTTACGTGTTATTACCACAATAAAATGAAAAAGAAGTATATTCTCATTTTAAAGATAAAGAAGCAGAGACTAAAAGATATCAGAGAAATGACTCAGGCTGGTAATCCAGAACATACTGTGTGGGTCAAGGTTCTCAAGACACATATAAACAGAAACTATTGATGGAGATATAATAATATTTATCTGTTTATTATATATGATATGAATTATTACAGATACAATATGTAATATATAGAGAAAGAGGGGTGGGAGAGAGAAGAGAGAGAGGGAGACAAAGAGAGAGAGATTGATTGATTGATTGATTGATTGATTGATTGATTTTAAGAAATTGGCTGTGTGATTGTTGGGGACCAGACAAGTCTTAAATCAACAATGAATGACTACAGGCTAGAAACTCAAGTAGAATTTGAAGCTGGAATCTTGAATCATAAATATATAGGTATGACATCAGAATGGAAACTCAGGAAAAGATATCTATGTTACAATCTTGAGATAAAATTCCTTTTCTGAGAAACCTTAGGTTTTGCTCTACAGGACTTGAACAGATTGGATGAGATCCATTCACATTACTGCAGGTAATATTCTTTAAGTCAAGTGTGAATCTCATCTACAAAATATCTTAACAGCACCATCTAGATAGTTACAACCAAATAACTGAGCATCCCTAGCCAAGGTAACACATCAAGTCAATTATCACAACACCTAAATCCAAAACCATGTGATAAACAAACACATAGCAATGTGTTCAGTATAAGAAGGTTTTTTTTAAAGTATATTTTATTGATTATATTGTTACAATAGTTCCAATTTTTCCCCCTTTGCTCCCCTCCACCCAGCACCCCTTGTATGAGAAGTTTTTGAAGTTCAATATCTTTCTTACAATTATTGAATAGACATTGTTGGCATTTCAAGTATGTATTTACTTCAATGCATTTTTTTATTATGTGGTAAATATACATGTGTATATGTGTACACATATGGATTATGTATGCATATAATAATAGATTCAGACTCAGACAGGCCAATCATAATTAATGCTTTTATTTTAAAATTTAACTGTTCTTTAAAATTATAATGCTTTTTTAATTCAAACAAACTGTGTTTTAGATAAGTTTTATTAATTAGTGATTTAAATTATTTTAGTGATTAATAATGCATAATTGTTTTATATCAATTCTATAAATTAAAAATGTCTATGTATGTTTTTCTTCAGGTTATTATCTATCAATATGTGCTATATGAAAGTTTTATTGACTGATATTTTCTCTCCTTAGATCAATGCATGAAACCAAAAATTAAACCTGATATTCATAATGTATGCTATTACATTTTTCTCAGACACAGTGTCTCCTTTCAAAAACATAGCAGAGCAGAGAATCCCAAAACTCTAGTGTAGTTAGTTAGAGTCACTCACTTTTAATTGGTGATGCATGACCATATGAATCTTACTGGTAATATGCCTTTAACTTATGATATTGAATAAAACTTAATTCTTGTTATTTTCTAAAATTGAGCAATTCTCAATGAGTGGCAAATGAAAAGATTGTTATACTTTTGTTTGTAACTCAAAGGATAAAATACCTTTAATAATTTTATAAAATCTCTGTTTATGTAGACATATATAAAATTAAATTTATATGTAATTTTAATTTCTAAAAAAATGTTTTTCTCAAAACAATAGACTGTTGAGATTTATAATATTTATATCAAATTTTATCTATTTTATGACCTTATGTAATCTGTAAAAAAGTTTTTGGGTCAATTTATGCTTCAGTAATGAAATTTGGTGATATTGCAATTATAGTTGGTACCTTTGTTAATATATTGCAATAGCTACTTTAATTCACTAAAAAATGTGGTTATATTTTTATTAAAATGGAACGAAAAATATTAGAAGCTGACAATACAAAGACATTTGTTATGATAAGTGATTTCTATGATAATTATTTTAAAATGTGGACCTTAAAGTATTATGTAAATTTTATTAAGTGACAAAGTAACACAGATTTTGAGAAATTACACCACAGTTGCTCATTAACAGGTCTATACTAATGTAAATCTCTTTAAAGATTTATTTTCTCATTGTTTTGAAGAACAGTAACTTTACTGATGTATTAATGACCTAACTGTGACTAGCCAATCCCATTTTTATTTGAATAATTGTTCCCTTGATCCATCTAATAAATATTGTATGTGGGAAAAAAGGAATTTGGATTGATGGGCAAGAACTGTAATCAGCACGTACGGATTTATGAGTTGAGGGAATAATGTGATTATGCAAAGAAAAATGAAATGATGCTTATGGGCTGTTGATGAACAACACAGGGTATTTGTACTTAGTATGTCATAGATGTGGAAGGTAGCAGAATAAAATGTTTTATGAAGTGATCATTGTCTTGTAAGTTCATAAGAGTTAGAGTAATGGAACTCTGTATGTTGTGCTTTTAAGGGGAATATTTTCTATAGTCAGTGACATTAAGATGCACTGTTGAGGCAACAGAATATTTCTTTTTTTTTTATTTTGGTTTTTCAATTACAGTTGTCCCATTTTTTTCCCCCTTTGCTCCCCCCCACCTATCCCACCCCTTCTCCCACAATTATATCCCTCCCCATTGTCTGTGTCCATGAGTCATTTGTACACGTTCCTTGACTAAACCCTTTCCTTACTATCCCCTTTCTCTCCCTCCCCCCTCCCCCTCCTCCCCACTAAAAACTGTTATTCTGCTCCTTGTTCTACTTAGTCCATTTGTTGGTGCTGTTACTTAGTTTCCTGTATTCGGTGATATCATATGGTATTTTGCTTTCTTTGCCTGACTTATTTCACTAAGCATAATTCTCTCTAGTTCCATCCATGTTGTCGCAAATGACAGGAGTTCCTGCTTTCTTTCTGCTGCATAGTATTCCATTGTGTAAATGTACCACCATTTTTTGATCCACTCATCTACAGATGGGCACTTAGGCTGTTTCCAGCACTTAGCTATTGTAAACAGGGCTGCTATAAACATAGGGGTGCATAAGTTCTTTTGAATTGGGGTTTTAGAATTTTTTGAATATAATCCTACCAGTGGAATCTCTGGTTCAAAATGCAGTTCCATTTGTAGTTTTTTGAGGAAATTCCATACTGTTTTCCATAGTGGCTGCACCAGTCTGCATTCCCACCAGCAGTGCAGTAGGGTTCCCGTTTCTCCACATCCTCACCAGCATTTGTTGTTTGTTGATTTGTTGATGTTAGCCATTCTGACAGGTGTAAAGTGGTATCTGTCCCTGGCTGGTTTGGCTCAGTGGATTGAGCGTCGGCCTGCGAGCTAAGTGTCGCTGGTTCGATCTTCCAGTCAGGGCACATCAGAGAAGGAAAACTCTGACTCCAAAAAACCTCCGCTGCCTTGCGGCATACCTCTTCAGGGGAAAGGCTAGGGGAGTAAACCCCGACAGAAAATCCGGAGCTGGAGTCCCTAAGGCGGTTTGACGTTGTAGTCAACACTGGCAACTCCTGCGGCGCACCTGAAGCCAAGCTGTATTGACTCCGTCTTTCCCTTGGATCCTTCAGCTGCGAAGAGAGGGGGGGCCTGCTGCATGGACAACAGCAGACCCTCCATATCACCCTGCCCAGGCTCTGTAGCTTCAGCCTCACTGGAGAGGACACTCCAGCGTCATCGCAAGATGTCGATTCAACATGGGCGGAGACAGATACCGTGTCACTCCCGAGTCGGACTGCGCAGCTATTCTCGGCAGTGCAGATAGACTCTTAAGAAGCTACACCATCGTCTCTCGAGACGGATGGCTGCCGACGACGAAAGTGGTATCTCATTGTGGTTTTTATTTGCATCTCTCTGATGGCTAGTGATGTTGAGCATTTTTTCATGTGTCTATGGGCCTTCTGTATGTCCTCTTCAGAGAATGTTTGTTCAGGTCCTTTGCCCACTTTTTAATTAGGTTGTCTGTTTTCTTGATGTTGAGTCATATAAGCTCTTTATATATTTTGAAGATCAGTCCCTTGTCTGAGGTATAATTGGCAAATATGTTTTCCCATGTGGTTGGTTTCCTTTTCAACTTGCTGATGTTTTCTTTTGCTGAGCAGAAAGTCTTTAGTTTGATGTAGTCCCATTTGTTAATTTTTTCCTTTATTTCTTTTGCTTTAGGAGATGAATCTGAGAAGATATTGTTACGTGGTATATCTGAAATTTTCCTGCCTGTGTTTTTCTCTAGGACTTTTATGGTTTCACGGCTTACATTTAAGTCTTTGATCCATCTTGAATTTATTCTCATGTGTGGTGTAAGTTGGTGGTCTAGTTTCATTTTTTTGCACATACCTGTCCAGTTCTCCCAGCACCATTTGTTGAAGAGGCTCTTCTCATTCCATTTTAAGTTCCTTCCCCCTTTAACAAATATTAGTTGACCATATAGTCCTGGGTTTATTTCTGGACTCTCTATTCTGTTTCATTGATCTATCTGTTCTTTTGCCAGTACCAGACTTTTGATCACAGTGGCTTTGTAGTATAGTTTGATGTCTGGTATTGTGATTCCTCCTGCTGTGTTCTTCTGTCTCCAGATTGCTTTGGCTATTTGGGGTATATTTGGAGTATTTGTTCTAGGTCTGTGAAAAATGTCATTGGTATTTTAACAGGGATTGCATTGAATCTGTAAATTGCTTTGGGTAGTATGGCCATTTTGATGATGTTGATTCTTCGCATCCAAGAACATGGTATTTGCTTCCATTTATTTGTATCTTCCTTAATTTCTTTCTTCAATATTACGTAATTTTCAGAGTACATGTCTTTTATTTCTTTGGTTAAATTTATTCCTAGGTACTTTATTTTTCTTGTTGCTATAGTAAATGGTATTTTATTTTTGTCTCTGTCTCTGATATTTTATTGTTTGTGTACAGAAATGCCTTGGATTTCTGTATATTTATTTTTTTCACTGCTATTTTGCCAAATTCACTTAATATAGTGAGTACTTCTTTAGTGGAGTTTAGGGTTTTCTATGTATACTATCATCTGCATATAATGATGGTTTTACTTCTTCTTTCCCAATTTGGATGCCTTTCATTTCTTTTTCTTGTCCGATTGCTGTGGCTAGAACTTCCATCATTATGTTGAATAGGAGTAAAGAGAGTGGATAGCCTTGTCTTGTTCCTGATTTCAGGGAGAATGCTTTCAGTTTTTGTCCATTGAGTATGATGTTGGCTTCCGGTTTCTCATTTATAGCCTTAATTATGTTAAGATACTTTCCCTCTATTTCCATTTTTCTGAGTGTTTTCATCATAAATGGGTGTTGTACTTTATCAAATGCTTTTTCTGCATCTATTGATATGATCATGTGATTTTTGTCTTTCATTTTGTTTAGATGATGTATTATATTTATTGATTTGCGTATATTAAACTATCATTGCATTCTTGGGAGAAATCCCACTTGATCATGGTGTATGATCTTTTTAATGTGTTGTTGGATCCTGTTTTCCAATATTTTGTTGAGGATTTTAGCATCTATGTTCATCAGTGATATTGGCCTGCAGTTTTCTTTCTTTGTTGTGCCTTGACCTGGTTTCAGAATTAGGGTAATACTGGCTTCATAGAAAGAGTTTAGCAGTCTTCCCTCTTCTTGGATTTTTTGGAATAGTTTGAGGAGGGTAGGAGTTAGTTCTTCTCTAAATGTTTTGTAAAGTGTGCCTGTGAAGCCATCTGGTCCAGGGCTTTTGTGTGCCGGGAGATTATTGATTACTGTTTCAATTTCATTCTTTGTTATTGGTCTGTTGAGAATTTCTACTTCTTCTTGATTCAGTTTTGGAAGATTATTTCTTTCTAGAAATTTGTCCATTTCGTCTGGGTTTTCAAATTACTTGCCATACAGTTATTTGTAGTACTTTCTTACAATCCTTTGTATTTCTGTGGTATCAGTCGTGATTTCTCCTCTTTCATTTCTGATTTTGTTTATTTAGGTCTGCTCTCTTTTTTTCTTGATGAGCCTGGCTAGAGGCTTGTCGATTTTATTTATTTTTTCGAAGAACCAGCTCCTACTTTTGTTGATCTTTTGAATTGTTTGTTTAGTGTCTATGTTATTTAATTCTTCTCTAATTTTGATGATTTCATCCCTTCTACTTGCCCAAGGCTTTGTTTGTTGTTGTGGTTCCAGTTCCTGTAACTTTAGGGTTAGATTTTTAGTTGAGATTCTTCTATCCTTTTCAGATATGCCTGTATTGCTATGAACTTCCCTCTCAAGACTGCGTTTGCTATATCCCATAAGTTTGGGGCTGTTTTGTGTTCATTATCATTAGTTTCCAGAAATTTCTTGATTTATTCTTTGATGTCTTTTTTAATACATTCATTTTTAATAGCATGTTATTCATTCTCCATGAGTTTGGATGTCTTTGGTCTTTTTTTTCTTTGAGGTTGATTTCTAGTTTCAAAGCATTGTGGTCTGAAAGGATGTTTGATATAATTTCAATTTTCTTGAATTTATTGAGGCTGTTTTGTGTCTTATCATGCGGTCTATCTTTGAAAATGTCCCATGTGCCTTTGAAAAGAATGTATATTTTGCTTCTTTGGGGTGGAAAGTTCTATATGTATCAGTTAAGTCCATGTGGTTTAGTGTGTTTTTCAATGCCTGTATATCCTTGGTGTTTCTTTGCTTCGAGGATCTGTCTAATGTTGATAATGGGGTGTTAAAACCCCCTACTATGAGTGTGTTGCTGTTTATATCCTTCTTGTGGTCTTCTAGTATTTGCTTTATGTATTTGGGTGCTCCTATGTTGGTTGTATATATGTTTACCAGGGTTATATCTTCTTGATGGATTGTCTCCTTAAGTATTATGAAATGTCCTTCTTTATCTCTTTTTATGGCCCTTGCTTTGAAATCTGCTTTGTCTGATATGAGTATTGCTACCCCAGCTTTTTTTTCATGTCCATTTACTTGGAATATTTTTTAAAATCTCTCCATTTTCAGTCTAGGTAAATCTTTTGTTTTGAGGTGTGTTTCTTGTAGACAGCAAATATGTGGGTCCTGTTTTCATATCCATTCTGCTACCCTATATCTTTTAATTGGAGCATTTAATCCATTTACATTTAAGGTTATTATTGACATATATTTATTCATTTCCCTTTGTACCTGTGTTACTCTCCTCTTTTTTTCTTCTTTTTCATAAAACATTCCCTTTAGTATCTCTTGCAATGCTGGTTTGGTGGAGATGTATTCTTTTAGTCTTCCTTTGTCTGGAAAACTCCTTATTTCACCTTCCAATTTGAACAAGAGCCTTCCTGGTAGAGTATTCTTGGTTATAGGCCTTTGTTTTTCACTGCTTGAAATATTTTTGACCATTCCCTACTAGCTTGTAGTGTTTCTATTGAGAAATTGATTGATAACCTTATCGGAGCTCCCTTGTATGTTATTTGCTATTTATCTCTTGCTGCTTTCAGGATTCTCTTTGTCTTTGAATGTTGCCATTTTAATTATGGTGTGCCTCGGAGTGGGCCTTTTGGGGTTCCTCTTCATTGGGACTCTCTGTGCTTCCTGGACCTGCATGGTCCTTCCTGTCATCTGGGTAAGAAAATTTTCTGTCATTATTCTTCCTATCAGGCCCTCAATTCCTTGTTCTTTCTCTTCCCCTCTTGTATTCCAGTGATCCGGATATTATTTTGTCTCATGCTGTCCTGTAATTTCCTTAGACATTCTTCACACTTTTTCAATCTTTTTTCATTTTGTTGTATTCTCTGGGAGTTTTTTTCTACATTGTCATCTAATTCACTGACCCGATCTTCTGCTTCATTTAGCCTTATTTTGATTGATTCTGCTGTGTTTTTCAGTTCAGAGATTGAATTCTTCATTTCTTCCTGGTTCTTATTAACAGTTTCTATGTCCTTTTTTATGCTGGTGCAATTCTCTGTAAGTTCCCTGTGATTTTCTTGGAGCTGTTGGTAACTTCCTTGGAGGTTGTCATAGTTATTTTCGAGGTTTTCGAGTACTTTGAGCTTCTTCTCCACCATTATTTTGAATGTTTGACATTTGGGCTACGTCTATTCCATCTACCTCTTTTTCTGGGGATTCCTCTTTTTCTTTCATTGGGAGGTTGTTTCTGTGTCTTACCATGTTGGATTCTTCTTGTTTGTTTTTGTTTTTTGAATTTGTCTGCTTTGATTTCCTGCCTTTGCAGTATGAGATTCTTTATAGGAGATATGGGGGTTTCAGTGGTGCAGCCTCTTTGATCTCTTGAGCCTGACATTCTTGGGGTACCCTTTTTGTCATTTATTTATGCTGTCTGGTTATATTTCTGTTACTTTTTGGTGAGACCTTCCATTTGGCTAGTTAATTGAGAGTCAATCTGCCAACCTTGTCTTGAGTTCTTTTGTGGAGATGCTGTTAAAAACATAAACACACAGCCCAGGCAGGAAACCCACACCCTCAGAAATACACCCACCCTCTATCACACTATCAGTAGCCAATGAGCCAATATTAATATAAATGTAGAGAGGTTAGGACTATTATATTATAGGAGAAATAGGTAAGAGTTGTCTTAAATGAAGAAAGAGATGACTTTTGAGAGGGGGGGATGATAGAGTAGTAATAGTAGAAGGTAGTGTCAAGATTATGCAAGACAGTAAGTAATATTTACTTTGTATGTTAATAGAAATAAAATAAAATAAAATGAAAATGAAAATAGAAAAGAAATAGAGGGATGAATGCAGGATAAAGTAAGAAAGTGGTAGTGTATAGTATTAGATTTATATAGTAGTTGTATGCTGTATATTTAGTGTGAAAGGGAAGCTAAACAAAACTATCAAACAAACAACAATTAAAGATAAATGATGGGAGGGAGAGATGGTATGAAACAGATTAAAGAGATAGTTTAAATTTTTTTTTCTTTCCCCTTCTCCTTTCTTTCTTCTCCCTTAATTTTTTTTTCCTTCCTTCTTTACTTAAATTTAAAATTAAAAAGAAAGTCTTTACTCAGTTCAACCTTTGTGTGCAGTCTTCTTATTCTGGATCCACACCTGGCCAAAATTTCATGACTTTCAAATTTTTTCCTGGTTGGCTGGCTCTGAGGAGGTCTGGCTGGTTTCTGCAGCTGTTTTTCTCTCACTCAGGGCCTGCTGTAACTATCTGCTGTGAGCTGCAGCATTGGGTCTTTCCCCACTTGTCCTGCGGCACCCTCCAGCAGTCCTCAACTTCTCTAGTAATGCTGTTCTGTTGGCGAGCCAGTGCTCATGTTCCTAGTCCCTGCCCTGCCTTGAAATCTGCCTTCGCTCCTTCTCCCAAGAAGTCTCTGTGTTCCAGGCCGCAGAACGGAGCTGTGTCTGTCCCTGGCCAGCAGCGCCTCACCGTTCACTTGCGTGTTCTGCCTGCCTGCTTTGGATCCTGATCAAGACTGTGTTTCTGACGCAGCTTTCCTGGCCCAATTCCATTTTTTTCTGATCAGTGGTGCCATGATGGATACGCGCGCCTACTGTGTGGTGCTGCCACCACCAGTCTCAGTTCACACAGCTTCCCAAAGTCTGGGTCGCTTGCCATCTCCCCATTCACCTGCATGCCCTGCCTGCCGGGATCTGGAGCTCTGACGGAGATGTGTCTCTTATGCAGCTCTTCCAGATCAATTCTATTTCTCTCTTTTAAGTGGTGCCATTATGCGCACACCGGGGACATGGGGTTGCAGGCCCAGACCTGTCTGTTTAGGGGATCTCCACCCAGAGTCAGATCATACAGCTTCCCACAGTCTGGGCCACTTGCAGTCCCCCCACACCTCTGGCTGGTACACAGAAACCTTTCTATTGTTTCCCTATGGGACTGCGCTGTTTGCCTCACCCACAGTAGGCAGCAATCTCCAAGCAGATTCCGGGAGGTGAGCTGGTCTGCAGCTGTCCCTCTGGGATGTGGTCAGGTAGGATTGTGGGGTCTGGTGGATCCAGTGACTCCTCCGAAGAGCGCTGGCGAGCCTTCTGACCTTTTCCCCTCCGCTCTTGCTCTCCCTTCCCCACTCGAGCTGTCTGAAGTTTGTACTCACTCACTCGTCTCCCTGTCTGTCTCCCAAGATTTCCATGATAGGAGCAAGCAGACAACACTGCTACTTACTCCGCTGCCATCTTCCACAACAGAATCTTTCTATAGAAATTCTCCAGATTCATATTTCTAACTAACTGTAGTCTCCAGCAATGCATTTATTATAGGATTATATTGTTCTATAAATCACTGTTTAGGGATTCAGTAACCAAAAATTAGTTTTCTCCAGTAATTCTTGAGACAGATAATCATCAAAGTAATTTTAGTTGAATATTCTGATATCAAACAAATTATCTAAAACAATGCATAAGACTGGAATTTAAATAGTCTCAATAACATACAAAAGTAGAAATAATTTGAGCATAATGCAATAAAGGAAAAAATTAGAAGATATACAAGTATATATTAGTTTAGAAATATATAACATATTATATATATATATACGTATATATATATATATATTTAAGATAAAAGAAAAATAAAACAACCTCTGGGTAATTATACAGTAGGTATTTTTTTCCTCTTTCAGTTGGATTTCATTTCCTTTGTCTAAAAGTACTCAATATAGAGAAACTAACATACTCAGAGATTTGTAGGTATGAAGAATGGGTTCAATTTTACAGCCATTAGGTAATTAACAGTGATTACAATTACAATAAGCATAGAGTCAACTTCAAAAACTCCAGAGTTTAGACTCTCTTGGAGTAAACTGATAGAAAGTGTTGATGAAGTTTAAGTTTCACCAGTATGTTGGAGTATCATTTCCTCTATATCTTTACCAGCGTTAACAGTAGTGTTAAAACTGGTTGGTAAGGGCTCAGCAGCAAGTGAGGAACATGTTATTGAAAACTGGAATTGGGGGAATTCTTGCTGTGGAATGGAAGAATTCTTAGCATAGTTACTTACTGCAGTTCTTTCGAAAGCAGAGCTTGAAAATGGTAAATATGGTGGTATAAGTGAAAAGATTTCCTCGAAAAATATTGAAGGGGGTCACAGTTTCTTCCTGCTGCTTACTGGAATATATGAGGAGAGACACAAACACAGGTAAGGAGTGTTAAAGAAAAGAAATAAGAACTGGATGCTTTTGAGCATTCCCAGCCTCTTTATATGGCAAAGTACGAAAATTAAGAGAACCAGTGTAAGGAAAGTACAGTCTAAGAAAAGCTGAAAATGCGATGCTACAATCTTCTGTTCAAACATCATAAAGAGAAAAAAGTTAGATTATTCTGTCATCAGGAGGCACTTACAAGAGAGTAAGTTTGTATCTCTCAGTCCCCCAGAAACATACCAACATACCATAAGATCTCTACACTGATTAAAGAAATTGCCCCTCAGCCATCTCAGCAGAAGCCAAAGATAGATTATCAGAAAATATCTGAGCATGACTTTGCTTTAATGAAGTAGACTTTAGCAAAATACATGAAAAGAAGATAAAAGGTGGATAAATGGAGACAGAAATTATGGAAAGAGACATGATTTAGGGTGGTAAACACACATACTATATGGAGATTATGTATTGTATTATAGAATTTTACACCTGAAACCAATATAATTTTATTAGCCATGTTATCTCAATAAATTTAATAAATGAATTGAAAAAGAAATAAAATAAAATATATGGACATCTATTAATTTTTTAGAAACGTATTAAGTGTATTTTATTGATTATGCTATTTCTTTTTTTTATTTTTAGTAATTTGTTTATTTATTTATTTGTTTTTAGAGAGGGGGAAAGGAGAAAGAGAGGGGGAGAAACATCACTGTGTGGTTGCCTCTCACTCGCTCCCCCAACTGGGGACCTGGAGTGCAACCTAGTCATGTGCCCTGACTGGGAATTGAACCAGCGAAACAGTTCGCAAGCCGACACTCAATCCACTGAGCCACAGCAGCCAGGTGATTAAGCTATTTCAATTGCCCCAATTTTTCCCTTCTTTTCCCCCTCCTCCCAGTACCCCTACTTCCCTCTAGCAATCCCCACCCCTTAGTTCACATTCATGGGTTGTGCTTATAAGTTCTTTGGCTTCTCAATTTCCTCTCTATTTTTAACACCCCTCTATCTATTTTGTACCTACAAATTATGCTTCTTAATCCCTGCATCTTTTCCCTCTTTCTCTCCCTTCCCTTTCCTCACTGATAACCCTCCAAATGATCTCTGTATCCATGATTCTGTTCTTGTTCTAGTTATTTGCTTATTTTGTTTCTGTTTATAGATCCAGTTGTTGGCAGTTGTGCGTTTGTTGTCATTTTTCTGTTTATAGTTCTGATATTCTTTTTCTTAAATAAGTCCCTTTAACATTTCATGTATTAAGGGGCTTGGTGATGATGAACTCCTTTAGCTTTACCTTGTCTGGGAAGCACTTTATCTGCCTTCAATTCTAGAAGGTTACCAGTTATATGGGAAAGGGGTGAAATGACTAGAAATGGGCTGACTTCTGAGCAAATCCTCCAGCAACCAGGCAGCAATGTTGTCCCTCTCTGACACCTCCTCTGCACAGAGAGCCACAAAGCTGTGAGCAGGTTACCTGACCTGAGCAAATACCTAAGGTTCTGCCCTATACAACTAACCAGGTGCACTAAGATAGGGAGTTAAAATAGCTCTACCTAATACAGAGAAACAAACATAGGGAGGCTGCCAAATTGAAGAGACAAAGAAATATGGCTCAAATGAAGGAACAGAACAACCGCTCCCCAAAACAAAAGTGAAACAAAATGAAAATATTCAATCTATCAGACGCAGAGTTCAAAACACAGGTGATTAGAATGATCATAGAATTTATTGAGTGTGGCAAACGTATAAGAGAAGAAATGAAGTCTACACTAAGTGAAATTAAGACTAATCCACAGGAAATAAACAATGAAGGTACTCAAATCAATGATTTGGAACATAAGGAAGAAATAAACAGTGAATCAGTACAGAATGAAGAAACAAGAATTCAAAAAAATGAGGGGAGAATAAGAAGATTCTGGGACATCTCCAAAGTACCACCATCTGAATCATAGGGATGCTAGAAGGAGAAGAGAAAGAGCAAGAAATTAAAATCTTACTTGAAAAAATAATTAAATAAAACTTCCCTAACTTGGTGAAGGAAATAGACATCTAAGTTGAGGAAGCACAGAGACTCCCAAGCAATTTGGACCCAAACAGCACCACACCAAGATGCATCATAATCAAAATGCCAAAGGTTAAGTATGAAGAGAGAATCTTAAAAGCAGCAAGAGAAAAACAGAGTTACCTATAAAGGAGTTCCCATAAGACTATATCAGCTGATTTCTCAAAAGAAATGTTGCAGGCAAGAAGGGGTTGGCAAGAAGTATTCAATTTATGAAAAACAAGGACCTACAATCTATATTACTCTATCCAGCAAAGCTATCATTTAAAATCGAAGAGCAGATAACTTTTTTAGAAAATTATTATGAAAGATGGCTACTGGATCCCCCTCAAATTTCTAATTTATCTCTCTCTTTCTTTCTCTGTATTTTGTTAAATAAATTATATTTTATGTCTAATTATACATCTTTTAGAATATAATGGTCTTTGTTTTATTCATTAAAAATATATGTGTTAATATGAAGCTGAAAAAAAATCTTTCCTGATCCTTTCAATTTACTCTATTAGTCATTTCCAAAATCTTGTATTTATATTTAAATGATTTTTGTTTATTTTAAAGTTAATATTAATTTTAATTTTAATATTTGCTTTTTGTATTCTACTTATTTTTTCTTTAATTTGCTCATTTCTTCCTGGATTCTTGAGAAGCAATGTATATGCAAAATTTCTGCTTTATAAATAAATGTGATTAAGATAATAAATCTCTCTCTCATATTACCACCATGCTTGTCTTTTTATCTAGGAGTTATTTTGAAAAATATTTTAAACTTCTTTATATATTTAACATTTTTGAGTCTTATTTGTTGACTTTATTTCTACTGACATTAGGGAAATTTCATATCAAATATTTTAAAGTTTTGTAACAGACAAATATTATTTTTGAATTAATTTTTAGTTAAATTTCTACATATAAGAGATAGATTTCTTTAAAATTTTGTCTGTTTCATCTAAAACTACTGATGCATGTGTGCTAAAATCTCTTACTATGATTGTTAATATTTTCCAACATTCCTACATAATTTGTCAATTTTTAACCTTAGAGAAAATTTTTCTGCTTTTTTAATTGAGGTAAGAGAGGAGAGATTGTTGAAGAATTTCATTTATATTTTTAATAATTTTAGTTTTATATTAACTATATAGTAATAAGTTATTTTTGAATTACCCTTTTTATGAAAAAGACAAAGAGCTGTATGACATTTTAGAAGTGATTAACACATAAGTGGATCCTAGGGATAGATCATAATAAACACAGTCTCTGTATTGTATCTGATCACCCTCATCATTCCTAACTTTCCATTAAAAATCCATCATGTATCTATTAGTTATAAGTTTGTATATATTCTCTTTAAACCTATTTATATTTTAATACACTACCTTTTCAGCATAATAAGTCCTTTATGCAGTTTATTTACAACATACATTTATACTAGTTTTAATTTGTTCTTCCATCTAAAATGCTCTCTATAAGGGTCAAGGGATAAATAAGCCTGACCTGTAGCTGGACTAAAAATGCATGACCTTATTTTCAGTTTAAAAATTTTAAGCTTGGTTTAGATAATATATTATTAATATGACAATGAGAAAGTTTTTAAATGTATCAGGGGTTTCCAAAGATACATTAAATCTTCGGATACCAAATAATCTGATGTTATTCTTTTATATATGCATAGTTGTTCACTGCAGGGGTTACTTTATTTACATTACACAGGAAAGTGCCATTTAAGCCATAAATACAACTCTACATAATTCAACTTAGTTTAAACATCTTCCTAGAGGACCAGTAATCAAATTTAGCTTCAGAACATACTGTAGACTAATACAAAAGCTCTATATGCACAGTTAAGGTTATACTACAAATGTGGTTCCTATTTTATTATTTGATGAATGGTATGTCACAAAGTGTTACATGATTCCATACTAAAAGATGCCATCATAGTGCCTTTGCTTAGAAAGACCAAGTTAATCTAGCCAAGAGAACTTGAACTTTCAAATTCTAGAGTTAAGTAAGTTTTCTTAGAGTCAATTCTTTGAGTTCTTGAGGTGAAAGAATATAAATGTGGTCATCCAAATCAGGTCTCTCAACTGCATTAGGCTTTCCAAAGTGTGTCTTTTTTTTTTTCCTACATACATTTTATTTTATTTTATTTTTTTATAGAATTCTTATTTTGTTTTTCAATTACAGTTGTCCCATATTTTCCTCGTTGCTCCCCCTCACCCAGCCTACCCCTTCTCCCACAATCATATACCCCCCCGTTGTCCATGTCCATGAGTCATTTTAAAAATGTGTCTTATAGATGTCATATCACTTATGCCAAGTTTTACTTTAAAATGCATATGTCTTTAAACTATTAAAATAGCCATTTGTATAAAACTTAGCAAAAATTTATTCATGAGCAATTAAATGTAATAGTGTAGTTTTAAGTCACTGATTTGGCATCCATAATCCAATCACAAATTACTTTCAAATAATAAACATTTTCCTTGACCCACCTCATTTTAATTAAAGCTTTCTAAAAATAAACATTACCTACCCAAGATCAGTTTTTTAAAAATCTGGGAAACACAAAATGCTTTAAATAATTTATCAGACTTTATAACTGACAAACTGTACCTGAACAGATGAGCTAACAAATAGGTATACTTCAGTGGAAAAAAAATCCTATTAGCGATTCATGTGTATTCCAGAACATGAAATAGATGGCATAATGATGGCTATGTGTGGATAATATGAAAAAAGTGTGGTTCTAAAAAAAAAAAAAGACACCTTAACTACAAACTTCATTTTTATTTTTTAATTAAAATTTTATCTTATTGAGTTATAAAGAAGAGAGTCTAGACAAAAGAGATTTGAGATGAATATTAATTTAGGTTCTCAATTTAAAGAGATTCTTTTGTCATCTTCTAATTCTCTGTAACAGTGGAGTCTTAATGGTATGGTCAGAAATGTCTTTCTAACCTATAAGGACAAACAAAGCCTCATGTTTTTATTTTTTGCATTATTTGCATTTTATACTTTATATAACATATAATACAAATATAAAAGTTTTGAGATTTCTTAAAACTTGGAGAATAAAAATGAGACATGCAATCATATGAAAGAATTGTTGGAGTAGGAACTCCAAGATAAAAAATCATGATTGACGTAAGGCTTTTAGAATAAAAATATGTTACAATGGCATCACTATTGTGATGCTATTAATAACAGACAATTGGGGAAGAGTTCATAATGACTTAATTCCTAGTCCATTAACTTTTATGAATTTAATAAAAATCTATTAAAACTAAAATATACTACATTGAAATTACTAAGCTTGGATGTGCTTATTTTTGATGAGTTTCTAGAATGCATGCATTCTGGTATGAATTTCTACCATCTAAGTGAACTGTGGAACAAATTGCTTTATTTACCATTATCCTAGAATGTTTTAGCTTGTCTCTTTTAGTTATTTGTAGAAGCCAATATGCAGTATAACAAGAGTATTGCAAAAACTTCAAATTATTTTCTTTGAATTTGTAGAAAACCAGCTATTGTTTAATGAACCCTAGTGCTGCAGTTACTGACAGTTAAAACAATAAGTTAGAAATAAATAACTGTGTTTCTCTTTCTCATTTGAAATAGTTGGCATTTTGCTGCTGTAAAAACTGTAAGTCCTAACATATATTTTCAAATAATTTTGTAATATACTGAGAAAGCTATCCAGATGCATTAAAATAGTAAGTTATTATTTAGAGAAAATCGTGATCAAAACTATTGCCTTCTAAGCCATAAGTTAGCTGGGTTAGCAGCCGCTCTGCTGGGGAAAAACATCCCTAGCACATTTCCTGTCCATTTACATTATGTCCTTGTCCTTGATCACACGTGAATTTCTGCACAGAAATGGGAGACATATTATTTTCTCTGAGCTTGGTAAAAATGTCTTCCTGTCTTTCTTTTCTTATAGATTTAAAGATTTTTCTACCTCAAACCTGAAATTTTTTACTTGCTGGAACATACACTAGTTTTTTTGCAATTTGCATTTCCAAAAGTTTACTTCTCTGCCTTTGTGCCCTTTTCTCCAAAACATACATATTTTCTGTGAATTGTTTTTTACTTGGATACCTACCATTGATTTCCCAAGATTAAGCCTTAAGAAAAGTAGCATCTTAAATTCAGCATTATTTGGATGAGATGGTACATTTTATTATTAACTTAGTTCATTCATTGAAATGATCACCTTTGCCTTGAGATTAAAATCAATACACATGCAGTTTCAATACATGTTTTCCAAGGAGTATAAATGCCAATGTGATTAAATCAGAAAGGAAGATGTACAAAAAGGAAAAGAAAAAAATGGGGTTTATTTTGGTTAGAAAACCATAGAAACATTTTCTCATTTAACCTAAAGAGTGTTCTTAAATTCGGAAAGGTTGCTTCCAAGGAAATAGTATAGATGATAGGCTGAGAAGACTGAGTCTTTTTTCTCCCAGCTCTATGGGTTTGTGTTCTTGTATCTTTTGAAATGCAAGTATTTAAGTGAGAATATATATCAAGAAAACATATTTTAACTGTTACAGTAATGACATAGAATAAACTTATAAAGTAAAGATATAAGAAATAAGATAGAGGTGTTGGTAGACATTGCTTCACTTCTTCACATAACCCACAAGAAAGATCACAACTAACTTCAAAACAAAACACAACCAGACCTGCCAGAAAAATTGAACTGTATGGAAATCTAACAACCAAAGAGAAGAAATATTCATCCAGATGGGTAGAAGGGGTGGAGACAAGAACCAGGGTGGAGTCAGGAACCAGGGTGGAGAGGATGTGGTATGGTAACAGCAAGGCTGCAGTGGAAGCCAGTGAAATGGGCAGTCCCACATTTATATATGGTGGATAAAAGCCAGGAGGGACACATGAGGAGCAAGCCAAGCCACAGTCCAGTCCACGCAGCCCAGGGTTCCAGATTTGGAAAAGTAAAGCCTCAATGCTTCTGGCTGTGAAAACCAGTGGGGGTTGGGGTGGTGGAAAACAATACCTATCTCTAAGAAGAGTCCATTTAGAGGGCTCCCATAGTCTTAGATCATACCCAAACCCACCCACTCTATGAACCACACCAGGACAACAGCTAAAGGGGCGCTAGTTGCATATGGGAAGTGAATGAAGAGACTCGAAATGGGGTGAAGTGACTGGATATGGGCTGACTGCTGAGAAAGTGTCATTGTTCTCTCTCTGACCCCTCCATCACACATAGCACTACAAAGCAGTGAAAATGGTCATCCTGCACTGATGAATACTTAAGGCTCCACCCCTTAAAATGTAGCAGGTACACCAAGACAGGGAGTCAAAGAATCTCTACATAATAAACAGAAACAAACACAGGAAGGGTGCTAAATTGAGGAGACAAAGAAATGCCCATATGAAAGCATAGATCAAAACTACAGAAAAAGAACTAAGTGAAATGGAGATAACCAACCTATCAGATGTAGAGTTCAAAATAATGATAACAAGGATGCTCAGGGAACTCATTGAGTACGGCAAAAGCATGAGGAAAGAAATGAAGGTTACATTAAGTAAAATAAAATAAAAAATACATAGGGAAACAATAGCGAAGGGAAGTAAACCGGGGTTTAAAATCAATGATTTGGGACATAAGAAAGAAATAAACAGTGAGCCAGTACAGAATGAAGAAACAAGAATTCAAAAAAATAAGGGGAGAATAAGAAGACTCTTGGAAATCTCCCAAAGTGCCAAAATCTGAATCATAGGGATGCTAGAAGGGGAAGAGAAGGAGCAAGAAATTGAAATCTTACTTGAAAAAATGACTAAATAAAACTTTTTTAATTTGATGAAGGAAATAGACTTATAAGTCCAGGAAGCCCAGAGAGTCCCAAACGAGTTGGACCCAGAGAGGACCACACCAAGACACATCAAAATGCCAAAGGTTAAAGATAAAGAGAGAATCTTAAAAGCAGAGAGTTACCTACAAAGGACTTCCCATAAGACTGTCAGTTGATTTCTCAAAAAGAAACTTTGCAGGTAAGAACAGACTGGCAAGAATTATTCAACGTTATGAAAAGCAAGGACCTAACAGCAAGATTACTCTATCCAGCAAAGCTATAATTTAGAATGGAAGCACACATAAAGTGCTTCCCAGACAAGGTAAAGCTAAAGGAGTTCATCATCACTAAGCCCTTATTATATGAAATGTTAAAGGGACTTATTTAAGAAAAAGAAGAAGATCAAAACTATGAACAGTAAAATGACAAACTTACAACTATCAACAACCCAATAAACGAAAACAAACTAAGCAAACAACTGGATCAGGAACAGAAGCATAAATGTGGAGATCATTTGGAGGATTATCTGTGGGGAGGGGAAAGAGGGAGAATGGGGGAAAAGGTACAGGGATTAAGACGCATAGTTTGTAGGTACAAAATAGACAGGGGATGTTAAGAATAGTATAAGAAAAGGAAAAACCAAAGAACTTATATTCATGATCCATGAACATGAACTAAAGAGTGTTTGCTGGAGGGTAGGAGGTTACTGGGTAGAGGGGCAAAGGGAAAATATTAAAACAACTATAATAATATAATAGCAAACTGAAACTCTTACTTTTCTCTATCTTTGTTCATGAGGGATATTAGTCTGTAGATTTATTTTCTTGTATTGTCTTTGTCTAGTTTTGATATTAAGATTTTATTGATAAAATTAGGGTGGTTTAGCATTTTATGTTATCTTAAATATTGATTTGTTAGTTACTTACAGTTTTGTTTTATTTATTTTTTGCTGTAGTGTAGACTTAGAGAAACTGGAAGTTCATGAGAGTAGGGTGAGTACAGAAACAGAAATTCAAAATTTCTGGCACTGCAGCTCTGTTGTATACACAAGTAGAAGGCAACAGATAGTATAAATGTCAGATATTATGAGGGTTATGAAAAAATTAGCACTGAAAATTTAATCTTGCTTCCCATTCTGAACTCCAAGAAGGACTACGAAATAGGGTGCCTTACTCTTGGCCTGGTATAGCTTGTATTTTACATACAAATTTTGCATATCCTGGAAAGTGAATAAAAATCTATCTCAAGGAAACTGGAGTTCAAATCAATGATTTGGAACATAAGGAAGAAAAAAAGAGTCAGTACAGACTGAGGAAACAATAATTGAAGAAAATGAGAACCTCTGGGACAACTTTAAATGTGCCAACATCTAAATCATAGGGGTGCCAGAAGAGAAGAGGAAGAGCAAGAAATTGAAAACTTATGTGAGAAAATAAAAAAGGAAAACTTCCCAAATTTGGTGAAGGAAATGGACATACACATCCAGGAAGCACAGAATCCCAAACAAGCTAGACTCAAGGAGAACCACACAAAGACACAACATAATTAAAATGTCAAAGGTTCAAGATAAAGAGAGAATCTTAAAAGAAGCAAGAGAAAAGAAGAAAGTTACCTACAAAGGGGTGCCTATAAGACTCTAAG
Organism: Furipterus horrens; assembly: GCF_987537825.1. Lineage (NCBI taxonomy): Eukaryota > Metazoa > Chordata > Mammalia > Chiroptera > Furipteridae > Furipterus > Furipterus horrens. Next base: position 143,174,440 of record NW_028327171.1, on the reverse strand, counting down.
CTGATTTCTCAAAAGAAACTTTGCAGGAAAGAAGGGACTGGCAAGAAGTATTCAAGTTAATGAAAAGCAAAGACCTACAACGAAGATTACTCTATCCAGCAAAGCTATTATTTAGAATGAAAGGGCAGATAAAGTGCTTCCCAGACAAGGTAAAGCTAAAGGAGTTCATCATCACCAAGCTATTATTATATAAAATGTCAAAGGGACTTACTTAAGAAAAAGAAGATCAAAATTATGAACATTAAAATGACAACAAATTCACAACTATCAACAACTGAATCTAAAAAATAAAAATAAAAACAAGATCCAACTAAGCAAACCATAATAGGAACAGAATCATAAGTATGGGGATCATTCGGTGGGTTATAGCTGGAAGGGGGAAGGAGGAGAAGTGGGGAAATGGTGCAGGGATTAAGAAGTATGGTTCACTGGTACAAAATAGACAGGGGGAGGTTGAGAATAGTGTAGGAAAGGGTGAAGCCAAAGAACTTATATGCACAACCCATGGACATAAACTAAGGGGTTGTGGGATTGCTGGAGGGAAGAGGGGTACTAGGCAGAGGGGAGCAAAGCAAAAAAAATTGGGACTACTGTAACAACATAATCAATAAAAATATACTTTAAAAATCTATCTCTAGTTCACTTGTCTAGTTTACTTGTCTAATTTACTTGTCTACATCATGTGGTGGCAGTCCTGAGAAGAAAACTGCACAGGGCAAAGCCCAGGTTTATACCGAAAAAGCTATGGAATATAAGAAGCTTTGTTCAGTGGACAAATGCAAGATCCAACATCCTCAGCCATGGAAACTAGATGAGACTGTCAACCTTCATAAGATGACCAGTGAAAATGATAGTTAAACTACCCTCTGCAAAGATGAGGTTTGAAGGTCAATGATCTTCTTCAACAATGCTGCTTCTTTGATACTAGAACAATAAATAATCCTCTGGCTTCAATCTCAGGAGTTTAATTTCTCAAAAGATAAAGGACAATAGAAGAAAGGAAGTAATGAGTTTCTAAAAGATTGTATTTACTCAAAAAGAAACTAAATTGTGATTCATGGTAACTAAAAATAATAAGCAAATTTGAATAAAATTATTATATTAGCACCACAGAAGGATAAAACAATTTGTCTTCCCTAGACAGATTATAGCTTCAAGAAAATAGATAAACTAAATTGTATAAAAATAAAGATTCTTTTTTCAGGTCTTTGTGGCAGACTATAAATTGTGACCTTTTACATGTGGAATCAAGATATTATTAAATAACCTCATTTTATTATAAGGACACTTTTTAAAAACAAAAACTATTTTCAATACTCTCATCAGCTCTTAAGTTATGTTCTAATGTCTTTGATACATCCTCCAAGGCAAAAAATAGTAAAGGAATCAATTCACAATAATCTAGATTGTTCAGTCATAATATGGGGCATCTGAAAAACTGACTTGAGATGCAATTATCATATGTATTTTGCATCTCAGGCAGTCATCTAATTCACAAACAGATTGAGCTTCAAAAGTTCATCTCCTAGGAGATTTTTAAAACTTAGAACATATTTTCCCTCTAGGAAGAATGTTGGATGTGGTAGTTAGGTTATTATACAAGGATAAAAAGCCTATCAAATGCATAATTGCCTAAATTTAGTTCAATAAATATTTATTGAACGCTTGTGGTTGGCACTGCTCGTGTTCAACTCTGAGGATACAAAAATTCATACTCTTACATTCAAAAAGCCATGATATATCTGAATTATTGTTATAAATATAATATATTAATAGTTATTGAGCAACTAATTTATATGCATGGGATTATAATATGCGAAAAACATGAGTTTTCTTTCAAGGACCATGCTTTGAAGGAGGAGAATGAATACTTATTTGAATAAGTTAAGTATTGATAAAGAGTTGTTATAAGGTAAGCTCTGGCTGCTGTTAATTGTTAATAAGAGAAGACATTGCCCTTGTTTGGCAGGTGATTTCTCAGGGCAAAGCTGACATATAAAGGATTATTGAGATTTACCTAAACCAACCTGCAGGAAGAATGAAAAGAGAAAGATCTCCTGACATAAACAGAAGTTTTTAAGAGAGAATGCGTTTAGAGTTCCAGGATTCATGCATCTTGGATTAACTACCTATAAGTAATGAACAAATATACAAAATATACATAAATTAGGGATTGACTGATAATTAGATTATGTTGCATAAGTACATTAAAAATCTAGCTGAATTGAAAAGTATTCCAGTTAGATATTCAATTATAGTTACAGTAGATTGTATGGTTCATAATGGTTTGCCAAAGTTCTGATCTAGGACATGGGGATAATTGGAAGGTGATTTAAACTTTATTTCCTGTTTATTTATATTCCTAAATAGAATCTATTGTGAATGAGCTATGATTTCACTGTGAGATATAGGCTGGGCTGTATGTTGTGTTGTCATACAATGATCAATTAGCCGATATGGCAATGCCCCCACCATGAATGAAAACCTGCTATGCTCCTAACTCCTCTGACACTGACTCTGGGCTTAGCCCTAGGACTTAACTTTGGCCATTAGGATATCAGCAAACATGGTGCAAGTATTAATTTTACAGGCACTCACACAGTGGGAGTTGTCTTTGCTTGCTGCCAGAAATTCTTCCCTTCTCAGGTGAATAAGCCTGGGTTATCCTACTATAAACACATAGTCAAACCGAGAGCCAGTTTCTACTGTTACACACATGTATGAGTCCATCTTAGAACATTTAGACTCATCCAAGCTGCTGGTTAGGTTGCCTAGTTGAATAAGTTCAAATTAGAGCAAACAAGCCAGCTGAATCCAACACAAGACACTGACCCACATCATGGTGAAATGGCATTGTTTTAGACCACTGTGTCTTGGCATTATTGGTTATAAAACAGAAAATAATTGGTGGTATTCACAAAAATGTTTGTGTAAATAGAATAACCTATTTTCCAGAATGCAAGTTTTAATGGATTCACAAGATCTGTTACAAACAAAAACAGGAAAAAAAGAGCACACATTATCTGTGCACCACTAATAAATCTTTATTCCTTGACATAGCTTAAAATTTCTTAAAATTTTATAAATATATTAATGTCACACCATTGATTTATTCATGCACTCACTCTTCCAGTCATTAATTTAACAATGTTTCTTGAATAGCCACCACAAGTCAGATACTGTATTAGTTGTTTTGAATACAAAGGTAAACAATATATAGCATCTCTGACTTCAGTTCTTCCCTTTCTTCAGGGAAGAGATGCAGGCAGATAGACATGCATTTATAATATAAGATAAAAGAGTTGTGGGAGATCCAGAATGCTCTGGTACAGACTTCCAAAAATGACTTCCTAGAAAAATAAATAGTTCCTCTAAATCAGCTTCCAGAATCTAAGCTTATAACAATATACATGTACAGCTCAGATCATTATAAAATGACCATGTTATAAGTAGCAGAATGTCTCTATTATTGTATTATGGCATTTAAGCTTCTAATGTTAATAATTTGAAAATGAAATAATTATCTCTGTGGATATACTCTTCAGGGTTAGATCTAGGACATTCAAAATTTCTCAAGATTTATTTAAAATGTCCATGTTGAAAAGATTACTCTAATATGTTAAGATTAGTATGCTGGATGCTATAAATGTCCTGATACCCTTTACTTGCCAAATATAAAATTGGAAGCCTGAATTCATGATAACAAACCAAATTTAGCAAGTCAGTAGAGGAGGCCAGACTTAAAACAATTATACCAGCCACAATGAGAACAAATTTTCTTTTGCAGTGAAGCTTCCAGTAACAAACTGTAATCAAATTTGCACTGCAATTGAGAAAAGGGAGAAAGAGGAAGATATCATCAAATTTTTAGTCTCCCTGGATTACTTTCAACGAACAGGTTTCACTTTTTTCATTGACATACAGAATTCATGTCCTTGCCAAAATATGCATAATGGCCCTCCCAGTTTTAAACAGCATGGAATCATCAGAGACTTAAAGAATCTTTCATGCTATGTTATTATCATATTTATTTTGTAATGCTCCTTCATATACCTTCAAGATTTTACACATGCATCTCCTTAAAGATACACCTTCTTGAGATTTACCAGTCATGATAGATAGATACAAGAGTACTTATTTGTTTGTTGAAACATATGGACATTGCATGTATTGTTATTTAAACAAAAGTAAGCAAAGCTTATGCATTTAGATGGTTCATGTTTACCTATTATAGAACTTAAATTCTTAGGTTGTTTGTACCCTTGAAATCTACTTTTTAATATTTTTAGTTTGTAAGTGATTATTAGTCATAATTCTTTCCCAGTTCTCTATCTTTCTTCTTAATTCTTTCTAGATTTGATATCTATATATATCCAAACACTCTTTCAGACAATGTGTGTGTGTGTGTGTGTGAGTGTGCAAGAGAGAAAGAGAAAAAGAGAGAGGAAGAGAGGAAAGAGAGAGGGAGAGAGGGAGAGATGGAGAGCTAGGGGAGAGAGAATGATCAGTAACCAGAAGGCTGGAAACATTATTTGATTGAAACAAACAACAGTAAGGTAATATCTCTGGCACATTTCTCCATCAACTTTTCAACAAATAATGTTGGAACAATGGACAACCACATGCAAAAAATATGAAATACAATCTACACCTCATACCTTAATGACAAATTAGTTCATAAGGGATCATAGATATAAATGCACAATAAAGCATTTAGAAAAAAAGCAGTAGAAAATATTCATGACCAGAAGTTACTTTTTTTTGACATGATACCAAAACCGTGTTCCTTATGAAGATTGTTAAATTAGACTTTATAAAAACTGAAAACATTGCACTGAAAGACACTGAGTAGTGAAAAAATTAAGACAACTATAAAATAAGAGAATTAAATATCCAACAAAAGTCTTGTGTAAGAATATATAAATAACTCTCAATGCAATAGAAGAAACAGCTCTATTTAAAAAGAAGAAACAGAGAAAGGATGTAAATATTTTATCACAGTCTTTGCCGATATTCGTCGGCAGTCGTCCGTCTCGAGAGACGATGGTGTAATGGTGTAGCTTCTTAAGAGTCTATCTGCACCGCCGAGAATGGCTGTGCAGTCCGACTCGGGAGTGACACGGTATCTGTCTCCTCCCGTGTTGAATCGACATCTTGCGATGACGCTGGAGTGTCCTCTCCAGTGAAGCTGAAGCTACAGAGCCTGGGCAGGGTGATATGGAGGGTCTGCTGTTGCCCATGCAGCAGACCCCCCCTCTCTTCGCAGCTGAAGGGTCCAAGGGAAAGACGGAGTCAATACAGCTTGGCTTCAAGTGCGCCGCAGGAGTTGCCGGTGTTGACTACAACGTCAAACCGCCTTAGGGACTCCGGCTCCGGATTTTCTGTCGGGGTTTACTCCCTTAGCCTTTCCCCTGAAGAGGTATGCCGCAAGGCAGCGGAGGTTTTTTGGAGTCAGAGTTTTCCTTCTCTGATGTGCCCTGACTGGAAGATCGAACCAGCGACACTTAGCTCGCAGGCCGACGCTCAATCCACTGAGCCAAACCAGCCAGGGTATTGCCGATATTAAATAAGAACATAAAAATACTCAACATGATTAGAAAATAAGAAAATTAAAATCACAATGAAATGTTTCTACATGTCTCTAAGAATAGCTAAACTTTTAAAAAACAATGGGCAATATCAAGTAAAAAGTCAAATGAGGAAGTGGAGCAACTGAGTCTCGTACATTGTTGGCAGAGAAGGCAAAATGTTGAGATGCACTGAAAAATAATATGGCAGTTTCTTTATAAAATTAAATATACAGTTAATACATAACCCAGCAATTCTGCTTTATTGTTTCCAAGTAAATGAAAACTTATTTTTACACAAAAGTCTATGCATAAATAATAGCTTTATTTATAAGTGTCAAAAACTGGAAACAACACAAATGTCTTATCAGTGATGAATGCATAAACAGACTGCATAATCCATACAATGAAATAATACTGAGCAATAAAAAGAGCAAACTATTGATTCACACAACTCATATTACAAAAAAGTTAAAGTGAGTGAACACAGTTCCAAACAGTTATATACATGATACCATTTATATGATATGCTCAAAATCACCAAATGGTGTTATAGAACAGATGGGTGGTTACCAAGGGTTCGGGAATGGGAGAATTGTACAAAAGGGACATTTTTAGTAATGACAAAACTGTCCAGTATTCTGATTGTAGTACTAGTTACAAAAACTTAGAAATTGTTGAAATTAAATTCATAGAATTGAATACCAAATGCAGGGAATATTACTATATGTTAATTTTAAAAACTATTAGAATACTATGTTTTAAAAAAATTTATTACATTTATTGGGGTGACACTGCTTAACACAATTATACAGGTTTCAGGTGCAAAATTCTACAACACATCATCTGTACACTGTATGGTTTGTTCCGCAGTCCAGGTCAAGCCTCCATCCATTGCCATTTATTCCCCTGTACCCTCCTCCACCGCGTTCCACTACTCTCTCCTTGGCAATCACCACACTGTTGTTAGGGTCCATGAGTTTTTTTTTCTCTTTTTTACTTTTCCACCTTCCCAGGCCTCACCTGACAGCTGTCAGCCTGCTCTGTATCTATGAGTATGTCACTATTTTGCTTGTTAGTTCAGTTTGTTCATTAGATTCCACTTACGAATGAATCATACGGTACCTGTCTTTCTCAGACAGGCTTATTTCATTCAGCATAATGCTCTCCAGCATTTTGCTGTCACAGTGTAAGATTTCCTTCTTTCTGAAAAATATTTGGCCAAGTCGTATTCCATCCCATAAATGTTCTACAGCTTTTTTAATTCAATTATTTACTCATGGATATTTGGGCTGCTTCCAAATCTTGGCTATTGGAAATAACATTGCAGTAAACATAGGGTGCATATATTCTTTTGTATTAGGGTTTCTTCAGATAAATTCTGAGAAGGAAAAGTCACTGGGTCATAAGACAGTTCCATTTTCAATTTTTGAGGTAACTCCATACTGCTTTTCACAGTGGTTACTCCAATCTGCATTCCCATCAATAGTTCATAGGAGTTCCCTTTTTTTCACATCCTCACCAATGCTTATTTTTTGTTGATGTATTAATGATAGTAATTCTAACAAGTGTGAGGTGATATAACATTGTGATTTTAATCTCCATTTCCCTGCTGATTAGCAATTTTTAATCCTTGGACTATTTGATTCCTTTATGTTATTATACATGCATCAGTTTCCCAAATATAAACTGGATTTTGAAGGTAGGAATCATGTCATTATTATTTTGATAAACTTTTTATTTTAGAGCAGTTAAGATTTGCATAAAAATTGTGAAGATAGTTTTTGATATATGCCACACATAGTTTTTCTTATTATTAACTTCTTACATTAGTGTGGCATGTTTGTTTCAATTAATGAACCAATATTGGTACATTATTATTAATTAAGTCCACACTGTATTTCCTTTCTTTCTCTCTTTTGACTTTTATACAAATGTCCTTTTTCCCTTTTAAGCATCCATCAAGGATACCACATTTTATTAGTTGTCATGTCTTTATGGATCTCTTGGCAATGATAATTTCTCATACTTCCCTTGTTTTTAATGATCTTGAGAATTTTAAGGAGTCTTGGTCAGGTATTTTGAAGAATATCACTCCACTGAAATGTGTCTGACATTTTTCTTGTGAACAGACTGAGGTATGCTTTGAGGAAGTATATCATAAGGGTGAAATACTCTTTTAAAAAAATGTTTATTGTATTTTTTCCATTATCATTTACCACCCTTATATCCCCCTACCCCTGCAATCACCACAATGTTGTCTATGTCCATAAGTTCTTCCTCCTTTTTGCCCTGGCTGGTGTTGCTCAGTGGATTGAGCACTGGCCTGTGGCCTGAAATGCTCCTTTTATTACATCATTTTACGGATATATGCCATCAACATGACATCACTGTTGATATTAACTTTGAACAACTGTCTGAAGTGGTGTTAATCAGAATTCTCAACTGTTATGTTATTCTTTATGAATCTTTTCCATACTTTTTAAAAGTAATTTTTAAGGAGTTAGGAGTAAAACAAAGTAGATATATACATTATTTGAAATCTGCATAGGAGATTTGTCTATTCTCACACATTATTTATTCAATAATTTATTTATATCAGTGTAGACATGGATATTTATGTTATAATTGGTGTTATAATCTAAAAGTACTGTGCTTTCTTGCACAACTAGATTCAGCTTTGGTTATTTCAGACTGCTTTGGTTGGTTCCTCTGTTCCTTCTACACGTTCATTGTTGTGTATATGCAATGTCTGAGAAAAAAGTCCAGGCATTTTTCATATGACAAGACTGGTTTGCAATGACATTGATGTAACCTGGCAGTCAAGGACAGTGGACTGGAATGTGCAAATGTGAACAATGATGACTTCACTATACTAGTCAGTGAGGACAATAAACACCATTAAGTGAACATGTGTACTGTGTGGCTGTTGCATTCAGAATGACTGAGCAAGTAGAGCAATGCATTTGCATCAAATTTTGTGTTAACCTTGAACATTCCTCCAAGGAAACTGTTTGGATGTTTCAGAAGTCTGGAGCTATGAGCAACTGGTGATTGGCAGCTTCATCACGACAATGTATCCACTTATACATCGTGTTTGGTGCAGATATTTTAGTGAAACATCAAATTACCCAGATGACTCAGCCACCTTACAGCCCAGATTTGGTGCCCTTCAACTCTGTTTTTTCCCACAACTAAAATCACCTTTGAAAGAGAAAAGATTTCAGACCACCAATGAGATTCTAAAAAATATGACAGGGCAGCTGATGATGACTGGAAGAACTGTGTGAGGTCCCAAGATGCCTACTTTGAAGGGGACTGAGGAGTCATTGTCCTATGTACAATGTTTTTTGTATCTTGTATCTTCTTCAATAAATGTCTCTATTTTTTGTACTTAATGGCTGAATGCCTTCTGGATCAAACTTGTATATATTATTTCAACACTTCCTTACTTTTCAACATTACAAGATACTCCAGACTCTGCTGGTTAATTTCTGGCTCTGGTAATAGATTCAGTCATTTTTCCAAGAATGACTGGTTGTTCTTAATAGACAACGTTATTTGAAACCAAAATCTAGGTGCCATATGTGCTTACTGATATTGGGGTATATTTTCCTCTAGGCTGCCTCAGCTGACCAAGTGAGCAATTAGATGCCTGTATAGTAACCTGTATATGTAGCCATTGTTAAAACTATTTTTTTTGTTTAATTCTTTTTTTAAATAATTTTTATATTTATTGGGTTACATTGGTAATTTATATAGGTTTCAAGTACAATTCTATAATGCATCACCTGTATATTGTATTGTGTGTTCACCACCCAAAGTCTGGTCTCCTTTCATGACCATTTATCCTCTCTTTACCCTCTTCTACCTGCCCCATCCCCCTTTTCTTTGGTAATCACCACACTGCTATCCCTGTGTTCACGAGGTTTCTTTTTTACTTTTTCTTAATTTCTTCACCTATTTCACCCAGCCCCCAGCTACCACCCCGAAAAGCTTCTGTCTGTTCTCTGTATCTGAGTCTATTTCTATTTTGTTTGTCTGTTTTAGTCATTTGATTCCATATAGGAATGAAACCATATCATATTTGTCTCTGACTTGCTTATTTCACTTATCATAATATTCTAATACTCTCCAGGTCCATCTGTGCTGTTGCAAAAGGTAAGATTTTCTTATTTTTTTACAGCTAAGTAGTACACCATTGTGTAAATGTAACAAAGATTTTTTTAATCCACTCATCTACTGATGGGTACTTGGGCTGTTTCCAAATTTTGGTTATTGGAAATAACTCCATAATGAACATAGAGGTGAATATAGTCTTTCAAATCAGTGCTACAGGTTTCTTTGGACAAATTCTGGTAAGTGGAATTGCTTGGAGCATAATGCAATTTTATTTTTAAATTTCTGATGTAACTCCATACAGTTTTCCACAATGGTTGTACTAATCTGCATTCCCACCAACAGTGCACAAGGAATGTCTTTTTCTCTACCACCTCACCAACACATGTTGTTTGTTGATTTATTGATGGTAGCCATTTTGACAAGTATGAAGTGATACCTTATTGTGGTTTTAATTTTCATTCCTTTGATGATTAGTGACATTCAGCCTCTTTTCATATGTCTATTGGCCATCTGTATGTCCTCCTTGGAGAAGTGTCTATTTGTGTCCGTTGCCCATTTCTTAAATTGGATTGTTTGCTTTTTTGGTGTTGAGTTTTATAATTTTTTATAAATTTTTGATATTAACTTCTTACCAGATGTATCATTGGTACATATGTTCTCCCATTCAGTGGGTCTCGTTTTCATTTTGTTGATGGTTTTTTGTGCTGTGCAGAAGCTTTTTAGTTTGAAGTACTCTCATTTGTTCATTTTTGTTGTTGTTGTTTTCCTTGCCTGAGGGGATATATGAGAAAAAATATTGCTATGAAAGATTTCTGATACATCACTGCCTATGTTTTCTTCTAGTATCTTTGTGGTTTTGAGTGTTACATTTAAGTCTCTAATCCATTTGAGTTTATTCTTGTGTGTAATATAAAAAGTTAATCTAGTTTCACTTTTTTTGCATATATCTGTCCAATTTTCCCAACACCAATTATTAAATAGACTATCTTTACTTGATTGTACATTCTTGCCTCCTTCGTCAAATATTAAATGACCATAAAGGCGTGAGTTTACTTCTGGGGCCTATTCTGTTCCATTGATCTATATGTCTGATTTTATGCCAGTACTATGCTGTCTTGATTACTATAATCCTGTACTGTAGTTTGACATTAAGTAGTATAATGTTTTCAACTTTGTTCTTTCTCAAGATTATTGAAGTTATTTGGGGTCTTTTGTGGTTCCATATAAATTTTTGGAATATTTGTTCTAGTTCAGAGAAATACACCATTGGTATTCTGATAGGAATTACATTGAATTTATAGACTTCTTTTGGTAGTATGGAAACTCTAATGATGTTAATTTTTTTCTATCCATGAACAGAATATGTACTTCCACTTGTATGTTCCTCAATATCTTAATATGTAACCATTTGTATTCATATTAGGAATACATGAGTTCATACAAATGCATCAAACTCCAACCCATTATCAGATGATCCTTCTAGCATCCTCCCTTTGCTTATATGTAATCTTCCATTCCATCAGTGAAAAACCTGATATTCACTGTATGCCATTCTTGGACATATTCTTTTTTTACATTTCCAGTGTACATGTGTAACAGTATCAGAAATGATTACACATAAACCCATAGGAACAGCTTTGTCAAGTAAAGTAGAGTTCTCATGTACTGTTACTTTTGCTTTTACTTATGCAATTTAATACTTTGAAAGTTACTTAGGTCAGTGATTTTTTCCTTCATCCATCTTCAGTGAGACAAATTTGTGCATTTGTAATATAGTTAGATTTATTTTTGAAATTTTTGATTTATTTATTGTTTTTCTATTACAGTTGTCCCACTTTTTCCCCCATTGCTCCCCACCTACCCAGCCCACACTCTCTCCCACAGTCAATCCTCACCTTGTTGTACATGTCCATGGGTTATTTATACTAGTCCTTTACTAAACCCTTCCCTTACTTACTCCCTATCTCACCCTCCCCCACTCTCTTCCCCCTGGTAACTGTTAGTCTGTTCCTTGTTTACATGCTTCTGGTTAAGTTTTGCTCGTTTGTTTGTGTTGTTCATTAGTTTCTTGTATTAGGTAATATCATATGGTATTTTTCTTCCATTCCCTGGGTTATTTTGCTGAGCATAATTCTCTCTAGTTCCATCCATGTTATCGCAAATGGTAGTTCCTTCTTTCTTTCTGTTGCATAGTATTCCATTGTGTAAATGTACCACAGTTTTTTTATCCACTCATCTACAGATGGGCACTCAGACTGTTTCCAGCACTTGGCTATTGTAAACAGGGCTGCTATGAACATAGGGGTGCATATGTTCTTTTGAATTGGAGTTTCAGGATTCTTCAAGTATAATCCTAGAAGTGAAACGTTGGTTCAAAAGATAGTTCCATTTTCAGTTTTTTTAGGAAATTCCACACTGTTTTTCTTAGTCTGCATCCCAACAACGGTGCACCAAGGTTCCCTTTTCTCCGCAACCTCACCAGCACTTGTTGTTTATTGATTTGTTGATGATGGCCATTCTGACTGGTGTGGAGTAGTATCTTCCTGTGGTTTTTATTTGCATGTCTGTGATGGCTAGTGATGTTGAGCATTTTTTCACATGCCTATGGACCATCTGTGTGTCCTCTTTGGAGAAGTGTTTGTTCAGGTCCTTAGCCCATTTTTTAATTGAGTTGTCTGTCTTCTTGGTGTTGAGTGGTATAAGTTCTTATATTTTGGAGATCAATTCCTTGTCTGAGGTATCATCGGCAAATATGTTTTCCCATATGGTTGGTTCCCTTTCCGTCTTGCTAATGTTTTCTTTTGCTGAGCAGGAACTCTTTAGTTTGATGTAGTTCCATTTTTTAATTCTTTCCTTTATTTCCCCTGCTTTAGGAGATATATCGGTGAAAATATTGCTATGTGGGATATCTGAAATTCTCCTGCTTATGTTTTCCTTTAGGACTTTTAAGATGTCACAGCTTACATTTCAGTCTTTGATCCATCTTGAGTTTCTTCTGGTGTGTGGCGTAAGCTGATGGTCTAAATTCATATTTTTGCATTTCCGTGTCCAGTTCTCCCAGCACCATTTGTTGAAGAGGCTCTTCTCACTCCATTTTATGTTCCTTCCCCCTTTGCTGAATATTAGTTGACCATATAGACCTGTTTTTTTTCTTTTTTTTCTGGGCTCTTTATTCTGTTTCATTGATCTATATGTCTGTTCTTATGCCAGTACCAGGCTGTTTTAATTACAGTGGCTTTGTAGTATCATTTGATATCAAGTATTGGAATTCCTCCTACTACATTCTACTTCCTCAAAATTGCTGTGGCTATTAGGTGTCTTTCTTGGTTCCATATAAATTTTTGAAGTATTTGTTCTATGTCTGTGAAATATGTCACTGGTATTTTAATAGGGATTATGCTAAATCTATAAATTGCTTTGGGAGTATGGACATTTTAATGATGTTGATTTTTCCCATCCATTAACATGGTATAAGCTTCCATTATTTCTATCTTTCTTAATTTTTTTATTCAGTGTTATATAGTTTTCAGAGTACAGGTCTTTTATCTCTTTGGTTAAGTTTATTCCTAGGTACTTTATTTTTCTTTTGTTATAGTAAGTGGATTGTTTCTAAGTTCTATCTCTGATATTTTATTGTTGGTATACAGAAATGCCTTTGATTTCTGAATATTGACTTTGTACCCTGATATTTTTACAAATTCACTTATTAGGTAGAGTAGTTTTTTGTGGAGTTCATAGGGTTTTCTATGTACACTATCATGTCACCTGCAAATAATGACAGTTTTACTTCTTTTCCAATTTGGATGCCTTTTATTTCTTTTTCTTGTCTGATTGCTGCAGCTATTACTTCCAAGACTATGTTGAATAGGAGTGGAGAGAGTAGACATCCTTGTCTTGTTCTTGATCTTAGTGGGGATGCTTTCAGTTTTTGCCCATTGAGTGTGATGTTGACTTTAGGTTTCTCATATATGGCCTTTATTATGTTGAGGTATGCTCCCTCTATTCCCATTTTGCTGAGTGTTTTCATCATAGATGGGTGTTGTATTTTATCAAATGCTTTTTCAACGTTTATTGATATGATCATGTGGTTTTTGTCTTTCATTTTGTTTATGTGGTGTATTAACTTTATTGATTTGCAAATATTATACCATCCTAGCATCCCTGGGATGAATTCCACTTGATTGTCATGTATGATCTTTTTAAAGTATTGCTGGATCCTGTTTGCCAATATTTTATTGAGGGTTTTAGCATCTATGTTCATCAGTGATATTGACCTGTAGTTTTCTTTCTTTGTTGTGTCTTGACCTGGTTTTAAAATTAGGGTAATAATGGCTTTATAGAAAGAGTTTGGAAGCCTTACGTCTTCCTGAATTTTTTGGAACAGTTTGAGATGGACAGGAGTTAGTTCTTTCCTAAATGTTTTGTAAATTTCACCTGTGAAGCCAATTGGTCCAAGGCTTTTGCATGCCAGGAGTTTTCTGATTACTGCTTCAGTCTCACTAGTTATTATTCATCTATGCAGGCTTTCTGCTTCTTCTTGATTCAGTTTTGGAGATTATATGTTTCCAGAAATTTGTCCATTTCATCCAGGTTGTCAAATTTATTTTCATATAGTTATTAGTAGTAATTTCTTACAATCCTTTTCATTTCTGTGGTATTGGTTGTGATATCTCTTCTTTCATTTCTGATTTTGTTTATTTGAGTCTTCTTTTTTTTTCTTGATGAGTCTGGTTAAAGGTTTGTCAACTTTGTTTATTTTTTCAAAGAAACAGCTCCTGGTTTTATTGATCTTTTGAATTGTTTGTTTAGGCTCTATGTCATTTAATTCTGCTCTGATCTTGATCATTTCCTTCCTTTTTTCACTCTGGGCTTTGTTTTTGTTCCTCTAGTTCTTGCAGCTGTAGGGTTAGTTTTTTTATTTGATATTCTTCTGTCCCTTTTAATTAGGCCAGTATTGCTATGAACTTTTCTCTTAGGACTGCCTTTGTTGTGTCTCATAGGTTTTGGGCTGCTGTGTTCATTATCGTTTGTTATCAGAAACTTTTTTTATTTCTTCCTTGATGTCATTGTTGACCCATTAATTATTTAATAGCATGTTATTTATTCTCCATGAATTTGAATGTTTTTGAGTTTTTATCTTGAGATTGGTTTCCAGTTTCAAGTCATTGTGATCTGAGAAGATGCTTGACATAAGTTCAATTTTTTTTTAATTTGTTGAGACTTGTTTTTTGTCCTACCATGTGGTCTATCTTTGAAAATGTTCCATGTACACTTGAAAAGAATGTATAGTTTTCTCTTCTGAGGTGAAAGTTTCCATATCTATCAATTAAGTCTATTTGACCTAGAGTATTGTTCAATGCCTCAATATTCTTGATGTTTGTTTGCTTCAAAGCTCTGTCCATTGTTGATAATGAGGTGTTAAAATCCCCTACTAGAGTGTGTTGCTGTTGATATCCTTCTCGTAGTCTTTCAAGATTTTCTTTATGTATTTGGGTGCTCCTACGTTCGGTGCATATATGTTTACCAGGATTATATATTCTTGGTGGATTATTCCCTTAAGTACTATGAAATGTCCTTCTTTGTCTCTTTTTATGGCCTTTGTTATGAAATCTATTCTGTCTGATATAAGCATTGATATCCCAGATTTTTTTTCATGTCCATGTGCTTGAAGTACTTTTTTCCATCCCTTCACTTTCAGTCTATGTAGATCTTTTTTTCTAAGGTGGGTCTCTTATAGACAGCATGTACATGGGTCATGCTTTCTAATCCATTCAGCTACCCTATGTCTTTTGATTGGAGCATTTAATCCATTTACATTTAAGGTTATTACCGATAAGTACTTATTCATTGTCATTTTCCTTCTTTGTACTTGTGTTCCTCTCTGTCTCTCTCTGTTTCTTCACCTCCTTAAAGCAGACCCTTTAGCATCTTTTGCAATGCTAGTTTGGTGGAGATGTATTCTTTCAGTCTTCCTTTGTCTGGGAAACTCCTTATTTCACCTTCCATTTTGAAGGAGAGCCCTGCTGGATAGAGTAGTCTTCATTATAGGCCTTTGTTTTTCATTGCTTGAAATATTTTTTGACATTCCCTTCTGGCTGGTAGTGTTTCTGTTGATAAATAAGCTGATAGCCTTATCAGAGTTCTCTTGTATGTTATTTGTTGTCTTTCTCTTGCTGCCTTTCTCTCTTTGTCTTTGAATATTGCAATTTTAATTATGATTTGCCTTGGACTGGGCCTCCTTGGATTCATCTTCATTGAGATCCTCTGTGCTTCCTATATTTGTGAGACCTTTTCTCTCCACACGTTTAGGAAGTTTTCTGTTATTAATTTTTCAGTCAGGTTTTCTATCCCTTGCTCCCTTTCTTCTCCTTCTGATATCCCTATGATACAGATATTATTACATTTCATGTTGTCCTGAAGCTGTCTTAAACCCTCTTCATTCTTTTTCAGCATTTTTTCATTTTGTTGCACTGTCTGGGAATTTTTTTTTCTATGTTGCCCTCTAGCTTACTGGTCCAACACTGCTTCTTTTAGCCTGCTTTTGATTCCTTCTACTGTGTTCTTCAGTTCAGAAATTGTATTCTTCATTTATTCTTGGATCTTGATATTTTGTATGACCTTTAAATGCTAGTGTAGTTAACAGTAAGTTCTTTGTACCTTCCCTGGAGTTCTTTGTAGTTCCCCTGGAGTTCATTGTACTTTTCTCTGAGTTTGTTGAACTTATTGAGTTTCCTCATCACCATTGTTTTGAATTCCATGTCTTATAGTTTGCTTGCCTTTATTTCATCTATCCCTCTTTCTGGAAATTCCTCTTTTCCTTTTGATAGGGTGTTCTTTCTTGGTCTCCCCAATTTAGGTGGCTCTTCTTGTTTGTTTCTGCTTCTTAGATTAATCTGTTTTTATTTACTTCATTTGTGGTGTGACCTTCTGTGGTAGGAATCCTGTGGGACTGAGTGGTGCAAGCTCCTTGATCTCCTAAACCTGATGCTCTTGGGATGCCCTGTATGCTTTTTATTTGGGCTTTCTGATAGTATTTCAGTTTTGGTTGTTGTTGTGTTGCTGTTTGGTGGGTCCTTCCCTCTAATTAGCTGACTGAGAGTCACTCTGTACACCTCATCTTGTAAACAATTATTGAGCTGCAAACAGGTCACTCTGAGGTGACCTCCTCTGTCACCAGCAGCCCCAAGGCTCAACTCTTGCCAGTATCCAGATGGTAACTGAGATATTTTGTCCACACTCAGCCAAAACTCCAGACTTGTCTCAGGAGCAAGCAAGTGCAACCTCCAATGACCCTTCCACCACATCCTCTTCTCCCCGCAATGTGATTTTTGAATATGACACCTTGGGCAGTTGGACTGGAGTTTCATGTAGAGAGTCAGGAGTGGAAGGCACTGGGGAAAGACATGGAGGAATGGCCCAATGTGCTTTTAAACTATAGATCAACTTTAGAAAGTATTAAAACAATATTGAATCTTCTTGTACATGAACAATCTACTTATATATAACCACTTTAATTTATTCATCAAATATATAATTTTCAACATATAAAACCTATAAATGTTCTGTCATATTTATAACAAATAAATCTTATTTGGATATTGTAAATAGTACTATGTTTTAATGTATAATTCTAAATGCTCAGTGCTGGTATATAAAAAAGTGATTTTCATTTCTGTATTAATTTTGTATTATAAGATCTATAGTTAAATATTAGTTACAAAGTTTTTTAAAAATATTAGTATTTGTTATTTTCTGCATAATTATATCATCTCCAAAAAAGACAGTTTTATTTATTCTTTCTTGATCTGTATCCCTTTTATTTACTTTTCTTGTTTAATTGCATAGCTAGGATTTCCTGTTGAATGCTGAATAGCAGTGCTAAACAAGCAGTGCCTTATTCCCCATCTTTGGAGAAAAGCTTCCAGGTTTTCACTATTAGTCATGGCGTTAGCTGTAGGGTTTTTGTTTTGTTTTGTTTTTTATGTTCTATATGAAGATGATATAGTTCTAGTATGCTAAGTGTTTTTATAATGAATAGGGATTGGGTTTTTTGTTAGATGCTTTCACTGTATCAGTTAACATGATTATATAATTTTTAAAATTCTTCAGTTTGCCTATTGATGTAGTGAGTTATAGTATTGATTTTTAAATGTTGAAACAGACTTATATACATAAAATAAATTCCATTAGTGATTATTAAATATTTTTGTAGTATTTGATTTGCCTATATTGTGTTGGATCTTTAGCATCTATATTGATGAGATATTGGCCTTTAATTTTCCTTTATTTTAATGTCTTTGCTTGATTTTTATATTAGATTAATGCTGATCTCTTAGAATGGGTTAAGAAATATTTTCCCTCATTCAATTTCCTGGAAGAAATTACAAAACATTTAGATCATTTTTCCTTAAAATGTTTATAGAATTGATCAATAAGTTATTTTGTGCTCGGTGTTTTATTTTTATAGAAATTTGTTAATTATTGACTCAATTTATTTAACATTTTCACATCTATTCGCATTATCTACTTTGGTTTGTATGTGTTTTGTTAGTTTGTCTGAGGAAATACTAAATTTCATCTATATTATTACATTTGTGGGAATAGATGTTCATAAAATTTATTATTATTTTGAAGTCGATGGAATCAGTAGTACTGTATTCTCCTTCATTTCTATTATTTGTAATGTGTGTTCTTACTCCCCCTGCCACCTTTTTTTCCAAGTTATCCTGGCAATAGTTGCTTGATTTTCTATTGTTTTGATTCTAATTTTTATTATTTTTTGTTATGATTATTTTAGGCTCTAGGATCTTTATTCTCCAGTTTCCCAATGTAAAAATTTATGTTTTTAATTTCCAAACTTCTTTTATATATATATCTGTTTCATGTTATAAATATCATTGTAAGTGCTACTCTTCAACCCCCGCTGCCTTGCAGCATACCTCTTCAGGGGAAAGGCTAAGGGAGTAAACCCCGACAGAAAATCCGGAGCCGGAGTCCCTAAGGCGGTTTGACGTTGTAGTCAACACCGGCAACTCCTGCGGCGCACCTGAAGCCAAGCTGTATTGACTCCGTCTTTCCCTTGGACCCTTCAGCTGCGAAGAGACGGGGGGTCTGCTGCATGGGCAACAGCAGACCCTCCATATCACCTTGCCCAGGCTCTGTAGGTTCAGCTTCACTGGAGAGGACACTCCAGCGTCATCGCAAGATGTCGATTCAACACGGGAGGAGACAGATACCGTGTCACTCCCGAGTCGGACTGCACAACCATTCTCGGTGGTGCAGATAGACACTTAAGAAGCTACACCATCGTCTCTCGAGACGGACGGCTGCCGACGACGCTACTCTTCAATGTTCCACATTTTTGATGTGTTTTTATTTCAATTTAGTTCAATATATTTTAAAATTTTTCTTGAGACTTCCTCTTTGACTCACATATTATTTAGTAGTATATTGTTAAATCTCCAAATATTTTGGGATTTCCTGCTATTTTTTAAATTTATTTTTAGTTTAATTCCACTGTGGTCATGGGACATCCTTTATAGGACTTATATACTTTTAAACCTGTTTAGGTGTATTTTATGGTCCAGAATGTAGTTTATCTGGGGAATGTTACATGTAAACTTGAAAAGAGAGCACTTCCCCAGGGTTCTGGGCTAGGAAGGCCGCTGGGTGCCACCTTATATATACCCCTTACGAGCCCAGCAGACCTGTCAGCGTGGGGCGGCGGCGACGGCGACGGCCGGGGCTGAGAGCGGTGGCGGCCGGAGTCCCAGACATGGCCCAGTCTGCGGAACGGCTGCAGCAGCGGGTTAAGGAGCTGGAGCGAGAACTGGCCCAAGAAAGAAGCCGGCTGGCCCCGGGGGGCGGCTACGGAGGCGGCGACCGGGCCCGCATCGAGAAGATGAGCCCCGAGGTGGTGGACTCCAACCCCTACAGCCGCCTGATGGCATTGAAATGAATGGGAATTGTAAGCGACTATGAGAAAATCCGTACCTTTGCTGTAGCAATAGTAGGTGTCGGTGGAGTTGGTAGTGTGACTGCTGAAATGCTGACGAGATGTGGCATTGGTAAGTTGCTACTCTTTGACTATGACAAGGTGGAACTGGCCAATATGAATAGACTTTTCTTCCAGCCTCATCAAGCAGGATTAAGTAAAGTTCAAGCAGCAGAACACACTTTGAGGAACATTAATCCTGATGTTCTTTTTGAAGTACACAACTATAATATAACCACAGTAGAAAACTTTCAACATTTCATGGATAGAATAAGTAATGGTGGATTAGAAGAGGGAAAACATGTTGACCTAGTTCTTAGCTGTGTGGACAATTTTGAAGCTCGAATGACAATAAATACAGCTTGTAATGAACTTGGACAAACATGGATGGAGTCTGGAGTCAGTGAAAATGCAGTTTCGGGGCACATACAGCTCATAATTCCTGGAGAATCTGCTTGTTTTGCATGTGCCCCTCCACTTGTAGTTGCTGCAAATATTGATGAAAAGACTCTGAAACGAGAAGGTGTTTGTGCAGCCAGTCTTCCTACCAGTATGGGAGTGGTTGCTGGGATCTTGGTACAAAATGTGTTAAAGTTTCTGTTAAATTTTGGTACTGTTAGTTTTTACCTCGGATACAATGCAATGCAGGATTTTTTCCCTACTATGTCCATGAAGCCAAATCCTCAGTGTGATGACAGAAATTGCAGGAAACAGCAGGAAGAATACAAGAAAAAAGTAGCAGCACTGCCCAAACAGGAGGTTGTTCAAGAAGAGGAAGAGATAATGCATGAAGACAATGAGTGGGGTATTGAGTTGGTATCTGAGGTTTCAGAAGAGGAACTGAAAAATTCTTCAGGTCCAGTTCCCAACTTACCTGAAGGAATTACAGTGGCCTATACAATTCCCAAAAAGCAAGAAGATTCCGTACCTGAGGTAACAGTGGAAGATTCTGGTGAAAGCTTGGAAGATCTTATGGCCAAGATGAAGAAGATGTAGACAATGGACTGGATTACATTTTATTTTTCATGTTTAAACCTATTCTTTTACAATTAAAAAAGTCATTTTAAAAACTGATAAAATGTAGGACAACATCAATTGATGTGTATTTTTTGCTAAATTGTTATACTTTTTGAAAATACTTTTAACTGGTGCTTGTTGTTACTCCATCCTCAATTAAATCAATTATTCTTCATTCTAATAAGAAAACCACAAAGGATTATTTGGGGCATTTATAAATCTTATTGAAAACTTAGCCATTGAAATGTTTTGGCCTTTGTGAGGCATGGAAGAAAGGACCAATTTGATGTTATACATATACTTTTTATTTCTAGTAATCCTTTGTGGTTTGTGGCCACAGACAATAAATCAGTACGTGGTCCTGAAATATAGAGAGAAGAACAACAGGTACAATCACAGGTTGTAGATTTGAGCTGGAAGACATGTACTCATTGTTCTGGAATTGCTCTCTACAAGAAAACTGCCCACTACTACTAACTTGACCAACAATGAATTTAAAATAGTTAACCTATAAAATGAAAACATTCTCTCAAATGCTTCCTGATAACAAACTGAAATGTAGTCATTGGAAAAGTTTGTAAACTTGTGAATTATATATTCAAAGTCAGGCAACCAAAAGGAAGGTTTTTCATGGATAGACAGATAAAGGTACTTTGAGGAAGTACATATTATATTTCTGCACTGACTAAGGAAAAGAAATCATTGCATCTATGGGACATATATCTGGAATTAATGTACTTTATTGAGGAGCAAAGGGATACATTTAGGCTAAAATCATCTAGATTAGGACTATTGAATAGTTTACCTTCTGAATACTTTATTGCATTTAAATTTGATTCCCTAGTATTGACAAGGATTTGTCCCAGATAATGGGCATTAAAAGAGGCCTAAAGTGCCTCCAAAATGACTGACACATATTTATTCACTGGAAGAGTATGATACTATTCCTTGCTCATGACCACTAAATCATAAATTGATTCACAGGTTTTCTCTGGAGTTGCATACAAATAATGAAGGCTTAGGAAGCCTTGGTTGTACAAATTCCCTTGGTTTGGAGACCAATAAAAAACATGCATGTGTAATCATTATCTGAGTGAGCGCCCATATCACTCATGTTCTCAGTGTCACAAGGGAGGAAGATCCATAACGCAAGAGAAGCTTCGTAGGCGGTTATTATGCTTTTCTCCTATTTTGATGATTCTTTTGCATTGAAGATATGTCTAAATTGTATCTCTAGTGGAAAATCTTAGTAAAAAATTAAAAAGTGCATTCTCCACTTGTAAAAATAAATAAATAAATAAATAAATAAATAAACTTGAAAAGAATTCACATTCTTTTGTTGTTGAATGAAGTATTCTACACATATATAGATCAAATTGATTGTGACGTTTACGTCAAGTATATTTTTACTGATTTTATGCCTGCTTGATCTATTAATTACTAAAAGAGGATGTTTGATGTCTATAAGTCTAATAATGGGTTTTTCTGGTATATTCTTATAGTTCTATCAGTTTTTACCTCACATATTTTGATGCTTTATTATTGGATACTTTCATGCTATGGATTATTATTTTTTCTTAGAAAATTATATCTTATTATTATTTAATGCACTTCTTTATCACTGGTAAGTTTGGATGTTCTAATATGTGTTCTGTCTGAAATTAATGTAGTGATTCCACCTTTCCTTTGATCAGTGTTAATGTGATATATGTCCATCTCTTTATTTTAAATCTACTCAAGGTTTTATATTTAAAGTATGCATCTTAGACATAATGCACATTTGGATCTTGTTTTTATATGCACTCTGAAAATCTTTGTCTTTAATTGGTATATTTACACTGTTCTCACTGAGTGTTCATTATATAATTGGAATATCTTCTACCATATTTTTAATTTTTTTGTACTTCTTTATGCTGCTGTGGCTTCATCTTTATTTCTTCTTTTTCTTTTTATCCATTTCCATCATTATCTTCTATTTTGCTCTCTCTGGTTTTAAGTGATTATTGTTTGGATAATATTTTATTTCTCCTCTTAGCATATCTATTGCACTTTTCCTAAAAACAATGTTTAATGATTGCCCTAGAGTTTACACTATGCATTTACAACTATTTTAAGTAAATAATCTAATAATATTAAACTATTTCATGGGTGATGCAGATATCTTGTAACAGAGTATTATCAGCTCTTTCTTCCCATATCTTATGAAGTTGCTGTCATTTATTTGTTATCCATTTACTATAGTCATCTAACATATTGTTGCTGTTTTTATTTTAAATAAATAGTTACATAATAGATCAGTTAAAAAGAGACAATTTTAAAAATTACTTTACCTTCATTTATTCCTTCTCTGATATTCATCTTTCCTGTATGTAGGTCTGAGCTGCTAACTTATATTATTTTCCTTCTCTCTGACAAACTTCATGCAATGTTTACCGAGGGCAGTTCGACTGGTAATAAATTTTCTTACTTTTTGTTTAAATCTTTGTTTCTCCTATACTTTTAAAATAAAATTTCACTGACTATACAAATCTGCATTGGTAGTTCCATTTTTTTAACACTTTAATTTTACCACATTCTCTTCTTGCATTCATGGGTTTTGATCAAAAAAGTGCAGTGTCACTTTTATCCTTAATCCTCTGTAAGTAAGGTATTTTCTTACTCTGGCTGCTTTTAAAGTTTCTCTTAGACTTTGCTTTTCAATAATTTTAATTTTCTATAATCAGGTGTAATTTTTTTTTTTTTTTTTTTTTGTATTTATCTTGCTTGGAGTACTATGTGAGCTTTCAGAATATGTGGTTTGGTCTATCATTAATTTTGGAGAATTCCTGGCCATTATTTCTTCTGCCTTGTTATCTTCTATTATTCCAATTGTATGTTATACCTTTAAAATTGTTTCATAGTTCCTGTAGAAATTGCTCTGCTTTGAGTTTTTTTTAGTGTCCACGCTATTTTAGGAATTTTCCATTGAAATATCTTGATGTTTATTGATTCTTTCCTTGCTTTTGTCCAGTTTACTAAAGAGCCCATCAAAGGCATTATTTATTTTTGTTACATTGTTTTGGATGCCTAGTATTTTATTTTTATTTTTTCTCAGAATTTTTAACTTTCTGTTCTTGAATGTTGTCTACCTGTTCATTAGAGTCCTTAATATATTAATCACACTTACTTGAAATTTTCTGGTAATTCTATTACTGTGTCATATCTAGGACAGTTCTGATGCTTATATCATCTATTACAATAGTGTTTTATCTTGTCTGTAATATTCCTTGTAATTTTTAATTGAAAGCTTGGCATGCAGTTCCACATAATAAGAACAGAGGTTCATAGACTTTTAGTGTGAGGTTTTATATTACTATGGCTAAGAGTTAGGTTGTGTTTAATGTTTGCCTTCTGTACTTGTCTGAAGTTTCCATGATCTCCCCTATTTTTTCTCTCTCCTGTTGTTTTAAGATTTCTCTTAAATGTCAATAAATAAAATGAGTATCTTGCAGCTCTTTTAGCTGCAATCTACTGTTATTACACTAAAACATGGCTAAGGTGTGAGTTAAAGGAAGTGTTTACAGGTATTCTTTAGTGGGCCTGCATTCTATGACTGTCACTTTCATAGGTGTTTCAAAGCTTTGGTTCCTTCTCAGGTGACAGAGGAAGGCTTGAGGGGATTCAAATCAGATAATTTCCATTTCTTGGTGTTAAATATGCTAGAAAAATGAAAAAAAAAAAAACTTTTCTCACTCAGTGGGCCTTTGCTATAGAGAATGATCTAGCTGTATTTGAAAATGGTTATTTTGCCAGAAATAATAATGATTTTATTGGCCCTTTATGTTTGAGAACCTGGTGCATTTCCAGGAGGTAAAATCCACAAAATTTTAAGAATCCCCATAAAACTGCAGCCCCAACATTTTATCACTCTCACAGTGGACTATTCTTTGCCTTCAGCAATTTGTCAAAGTTATCATTTACATGTTCCTACCAGTTTATGGCTCCAGTGGCTTCCACCCAGGTAATCTGATCTGATCTTGGCTCTGATTCTCTGTATTCACTTCTTTCTCCAGATTTTGGGGTGGTATATGTCCCTCTGATCTCAGTTTTCTGTGATATCTAAGAAAATTTATTATTTTTTTGCCTTTTTTTCTTGTTGTACATAAAAATGACAACTTCCAAGATCTTTACATGCCAGAGGTAAAACTGAAAGCACCATTACTTTTTCAGAACTTGCTCTTGTCCTTTCACTCTCTATTCCCTTTTCTCATGGGGAGGATTACAGTTATCCATATACTAGACATTTCTCAAAGGCTATAATCTCTTACATACTTTGCTATATTTCCCAGATTTTCTCTCTCTAGTTATTCTTCTGGATATGATTGATTTGCCTAAATTGCTAGAAACTGATTCTTCTTTATGTTCTGTTTAATTTGCTGGTAATTGTTTTTACTGAATTCTTAATGTGTGTTCTGAAATTTTTATTACTTTATTAATGATTTCAAGTTTCTGGTGAAATTTTTCATCTTGTTTATTATTTTATGACAATATAAATATCATTTACTTTTAAGTCCATATCTTGACATCATTAATGTTCTCTCTCTTTTTTCTTTAATTTTTTTTTTTTTAGATTTGTTATTTGGTAAATTTTTATATAAATGCCAGGCACTATTTATGTATATAAACTAAAAAACTCAGATGTTATTTTCTTACAGAAATTATTGATTTTTTGAAAAATAATTAGAAGTTTGGTCAATCTCCTTGACCTACTTAGGATTGTGATGTTTCTAGTCTGAGTTCAGCACTACTAAAGTCACAACTGCAAATTTGTATATTTACCTGGCTCCTTTCTCTTCAGAAGCCTGGGGCTTAAACTCCAACCTTTGTTTCCCTTGTCCTGTGAAACTATCAAAAGGTTGATTTAAGTTTTTATCTTTCAGTTGCCCATTTCAGCTTAGATGTTTATAATCTCACCACATGCAAGTTACACATTTGTCAATTTTTTGAGAATAAAAACAATACAAAATATTAAACCACTTCCTAATGTTTCCTTTTGAATCTTGATTTTTCTAATTTTAATTTTTTTAAGGAAAGTTGTCTCTTCTAGACTTGTGAATTCCTTGGGATTCTCCAATATCTGGTTTTCTGCTTATGCTCTGATCCCTGAGCCACCTTGGAATTGGAAAATGCCTTGAATTAAAACATAGTGGATAATGTTGTACTCACCACAATCCACCCTCCCCCCCAAAATCACATGTTTTGTAAATTATTGCAGGACTGACCCACCCTGCATTTTTATGAAAAGCTTACATTGTTTAAATTTTTAAAAGTAAAGCTCTTTTCTTGATTTTGTCCCCAGAAGCGTTCGTACATGAATATTTTAATTTAATTTAATTTATTACAGAATTTTATATAAATTATTTTATTTCATATTTTCCTTATTTTATACTAGAATGAACTAAGGCAATTTTACTAATACACAACCTAGAATATTGCTGTTTCAAGAATAAGTTGTTATAATACATCTTTAAAAAATGAACTAGTATCAACTTATAAAATTGTTATTACTAATTATTAGTCATATATCAGTATAATAGCCCTGGCTGGTTTGGCTCAGTGGATTGAGCATCGGCCTGCGAGCTAAGTGTCGCTGGTTCGATCTTCCAGTCAGGGCACATCAGAGAAGGAAAACTCTGACTCCAAAAAACCTCCGCTGCCTTGCGGCATACCTCTTCAGGGGAAAGGCTAAGGGAGTAAACCCCGACAGATAATCCGGAGCCGGAGTCCCTAAGGCGGTTTGACGTTGTAGTCAACACCGGCAACTCCTGCGGCGCACCTGAAGCCAAGCTGTATTGACTCCGTCTTTCCCTTGGACCCTTCAGCTGCAAAGAGAGGGGGGGTCTGCTGCATGGGCAACAGCAGACCCTCCATATCACCCTGCCCAGGCTCTGTAGCTTCAGCTTCACTGGAGAGGACACTCCAGCGTCATCGCAAGATGTCGATTCAACACGGGAGGAGACAGATACCGTGTCACTCCCGAGTCGGACTGCACAGCCATTCTCGGCGGTGCAGATAGATTCTTAAGAAGCTACACCATCGTCTCTCGAGACGGACGGCTGCCGACGACGATCAGTATAATCCACAATATTTTTATTTTCTCTTTTTCTAAATGTCTTTAAATAAGATATCTTATTTCAATTAAAACTCACTGAGGTCCAGAGCTTTGCTCTTTAAAAACAGAGTTAAGAGCTTTTTCAAAAAAGTAAAGACAATTGTATTTTTAAACAAGATTGTCCAATAAATTAAAAGATATTGATTTTTTCTTTGTCTTCAGTTGTAAAGAATGAAAAGAAAATATAAGTATTAAGAATTATTCATATTAAATCTAAAATTATTGAAAATACAATATACCTGATTTTAATGAATCTGGCCAAATAAAAACTACATTTTGATAAAATAAAAAAATTCAAAGAATTTTAAAGGTTAAGTTACAAAACAGTGTTTTTTAATTGACTTGAGCATCTAAATAGTAAGTTTTGTAAAATTTTCACATTTTTAGATATAGCTTTTATCTTTGTTATTTTAAAAACATATTATTTAGTACATTCAAAAATAGTATGTGTATTTTATAAAATGATTTAAAACCAAGTTTCCTCTCTGAACATTATGATTTCTTTGTAAAATTGTCCCTTATTTAATCAAAATTATTTCATTTCTATGTTATATTTTTGAAGACCTTACAGTACTAATTTTTTTACTTAAGTAATTAGATAGTTCACTTAATACCAAACACAGTATCCTTTGTAAATATATTTTTTTCCAGCACTGAAAATAACAATTTCTCTAATCTTTATAACAACTCTGAAAGACACATGTTATAAGCCTCAATTTTTTTTTTTTTAGATTGGCAAGGTTTTTAGATGACCAAGTCTCCTACAGAAGGTAGATGGCAGAACCAGGATGTAAGAATTTACGGCCAGATCTTCCTGACTCTGTCACTTCAACAACACATGCACATTTTTTTCAATGATGTTAGGGATAATTTGGAAAGCTCAGCAAGATAATTTCTTGTATATTTGAAAGGATACAAGCTTAATGAAAATGGAACAGGTAATACTCTTTTTGTTGTTTGCATAAAATATCTGTTTCTTATAATACCTTTGAAACAGTCATGCCACCTGCAGTCATTAACTTGAAAGCTTTGAATTTATAAATGCAGGAATAACACATTATTTGAAAACGGAAAAAAATGTGGTGAAATATAACCTGACAGTCCTCTGCACAGTGCATTAAATCAATAAAATACTACAATTTATCATTTGGTGTTGAATATAACTGATAAACGTGACCTTTGTTATTTTCAGCATCCTGCTGTGCCAAGTGTTTCTGCCGGCCAATCTTCGTCAAGCTAAGGATTATTTTATAAACCAGTTATAAAAGCAATTGTCATAGAGTAAAACAAATTAAAGAGGTAAGTTTCTTTTTAAGATCAAGCAGAGGGTAATTGTGTTAAAGTCGTCTTAAAATGTGCATATCTAAAATTATCTAAAGTCCCGAAGTGTCTCATCTGCTTTCTAATTTTCTACAAGATGTTTTTATACTTGGGATTTATATTAAACCACAGGGGTCTGAAAGATTTCAGGAACTCCTGCATATGCATCAGAAATAAACAATCAAATTAATAAAGGAAAACCACAATTTAGATGTTAGTTGCTATAAATTTTGCAGCTATCTCTTAATTGTGGCTCATAGTTTACTAATTCTTGCTCAAAAATTACACTGAGGCATGTACTCTGAAGTAGCTGTCATATTCTAACATTCTCTTCAGTTTTCAGTCACCTGAAAGTTCTAAATTTTGGTCACACTCAACTAGCTGCTTTAAATAATAGCAATTTAGTAATTTGAAAGATATGATTTTTTATAATAAAATGATATAAAGAAAAACAACAAGGTTTTGCTAGAAAAAGTCCTAAGATTTTGTTCTTTATAAAAAAATAACCTTTTAAGTGTTTTTATTTGACGATGTTATAACTAAAAAAAGATCATTATTTAGTGTGTATTTGTTAAATTTTCACACACTAAAGACATACATGTAATCTACACCCAGATCATGTACATTCCTTTTTTAACTGAGATATTAAAATTTTTTGTGAGGTCATAAAAGACATAAGAAACTTTGTAGACCTCAAAACAGTTGTCAAGTTATATATGAATTGTAACTTACATAAATCAAAATTTTTTTGCCCTGCCTGGGTAGCTCAGTTGTATGGAGCATTGTCCCAATAAGCCAAGGTTGTGGGTTCAATCCCCGGTCAGAGCACATGGAATAATCAATCAGTGAATGCATAAATAAGTGGAACAACAGATTGATGTGTTCTCGCTGTCTCTCTCTCTCTTCCTTCCTCTCTCTTTGAAATCAATGAATGAAAAATTAAAAAAAAATTTTTTTCTTCCCCAACTCCTTTAATTTAATTAACATATTTATTTGAAGATGTTAAATGTAAGAAAAACCATTTCAATTGTCAAGAGACAATAAGATGTTAGGAACTACATAGGCTGGAATTATTTCCAGTAAAATTACTTAAAATTACTGATTTTACTCATATTGGGGAGATAGCAATTAAAGCCTGAAAAATAACTTGTTATTTAGAAACTATAGAAGTTGAAACCTAAAATATAAGTCACTAAAACATATTCAAGGATGTAGAAAGAACAAGCCACAAATCTGGGCTGGCAAATTCTGTTGTTAAATTATACATAGACATAACCAGAATATTAAATAGCTATTGAGATATATTAGGCTTGAAAAAATTCGATATGTAAAGATTTGAAACCAAATGAATGTGGTTTGGAATTTCAGCTGTCTTTTACTGGCTTTGTAGCCTTGGATGTCTGATTCTTCAATTTTGAGGCAGGGATAATAGGATGTGACTGGATGGATATTGCTTATGACAGTATAAGAGATCAATATATTTTACATGTACTTACACAAACTTCTACACCACCACTCCACCATCCATCCCACCACACACATTGCATGATTCCTTAACTAGGTTTCATGCTTATATGTTTAAAAGAAATCTCTTAACTAAGAATAAGAAAATGGTCCTGAGGGGGAAAAAAGAAGCTTCCCAAATTTATAAGTACTGATTACTGAATCTAATTGCATAGCACCTGCCATACCAAAGATATCAAATAAGAACTCTTTAATTTAAAAATTAAAATATCTTTTGGGTTCTACTTCAGGATGGCTTATAGTTTCCATACAGGTGTCAAGAGGTAGAATTCCCTCAATTATAGAACTCAATATAAAATGTATGATAGTTTTTGAAAATACACATAGTTCATGAATGCTATTTAAGCAATCCATTTATAGAAGTAGTTAGTTATCCAAGTACTGACTATTTTAAATAGCAACTTTGAGATAGTCTAAATTATACATTTTCCTTCCCAAGTCCTTCCTCCCATCCCCTATCTTATATACTACTCTGCTATAGTTTGTTTTATTTAACTCTTATTTTCAAGTACTGAGCTAGAATTTAAAATATCTAATTTTATATCCAACCATAATTTGAAAGATAGAGGACTTGTAGAAAGAATCTGTATTCTTAAATAAAATCTTCATACACATAAAAACACAGACACAAAGGGAGGACCCTGAAAACCCAGAATTTATTTACAAAAAGATTTTATATTTA